>NC_049203.1:52568683-52885350 GCF_013347855.1 Anguilla anguilla | reverse complement strand
GTGTGTGTTTGTGTGCACGTGCAGTCATCTATGTTTGTTTGACAGCCTCTTACTACAGGGCGCGAGCATTACTACATTTTTTTTCCAACCAACACCTTCAGTTCATCAATAATTCATTATTATACAACTGCTTTTGCTTCTTCTTAGCCCGAGCTCTGACTAAGTACAAGGAAACTTTGACATTACACAGGCAGGATTAATTGCTTATCGAGTGTCAGCTTACCCGGGTGACAGTCAGTTGTGTCCTGAAAAGCATTAGCCTGAAAAGCATTATTGAAACCAAAAACAAAGCACTGTGTCAGCACGGAGGTTTCCATATTAAGGAGATGAGCTTATAACCAGGTTTTAGGGTCAACTTCAGGGCAGTGCTGTTGACCCCTTAAGCAAAGAACTACATTTCATGGATGTCAGATCCATGGAAGCCAAACTGAATAATGCGCTGTAAAAGGCTTCATAAGCTACATAACAACACAATCTTTACATAACTGAATTTATTTGCTGTAAGGTAATTCCTTATTGCAACTATGGAGGCATGGTTTAAGATACTGTTTCCTAATGTAGCTGGATACACACTAAATCAGTGGTCTCCAACCCTGGTCCTGGAGAGCTACAGGGTCTGCTGGTTTTTGTTTTCACCTTAAAATCAGCACCCAATTGAGACCCAAGAGACCAGGTGAGTTGAGTTAACTGTGTAATCAACTGCTCTAATTAATTCATGAAGAGCAGAGTCACTATGAAAACCAGCAAACCCTGTAGCTCTCCAGGACCAGGGTTGGAGACCACTGCACTAAAGCAATGCTGGTTTAGGATATTTGTTCCAAAATACAACAGCTGCTTCTTACCTAAGACTGAAAACCTGCAATTTTGTGATTTCAAGTACATTTCCCACCCTTGCATGTGACTGAGCCATTGACCACCGAGTCTCTGCTTCAGTCACATAGTTCACAAATAGGCAGTGCCCAGGACTTCCCATGTACAGCAGAGCTAGGCTTTATAAATAAGGTGCTGTAAATGGGAAATAATCAAAATTGCTTTGCCCACCCCAGGGGAGTGGAGAAATGGGAAAAAACAAAGCAAGCGCTGTAGAAAAGTGTTCCCAGCCAGCACAGAAGATTATCCCCCGGTGGCATTCAGTTCTGAGAAACCCCAGGTTTTGGTGGCTCCTTGGGAATACGTTTTTTAGAGCTGAAAAGGAACACAAAGACAAAGTCTGCAGTCTGCAGGACTGGATGGAGGCAGTTGGGATATTCTTTCATCATCGCCCTCGCCCTCATTCTCAACATGAAGGCACTTACACAGGAAACCTTCTCCTCTCCTTTCCTGTATTCAATAATTTAAGTGTCAACACTTTTTGCGCTCAAGCTAATTATGCTGTTAATTAGTTGTGTTTGTTTCTTAACTAAACAATGACTTGAAGTCAGTCAAGGATTCTGCAAAATTAAGGAAAGCAAAAACTCATTAGCTAATATTTTTGGGTGTGCAAATTTGTTTTTGATCTTTGTTTTCACATAATTAAATATCAATGGTTTATGCATTTCTTTGTTATAATGCATTCAATTTCTAGCCCGAAGCAGGTCCACGTGACTGTAAACTGCATTAAAATAACTGTTTACAAAGGCCGACTGCTCGGAGGTGAACAAGTTTGAGTGTCCCTTGTGGTAAATTAAGCACAGCTTTGACTTCAAGAACCCTCATTGTTTTTCTCAGAAGTGTATTGGTCTCTCAGACTTGATCATGTCCAAGCTCCACTTTGCTGGGGAGATAAACCACAACTACTTGCCCAGGAGCCATGTTTGAGACTCCTAGACTCCCTCTAGTACTAATGTAAGTACCCTCTCTATATATTTTCTCTGTGAAAGACAAGGCAGGAGAATGGTGTTTGAGCTGTCACACGGCAATAGCAGATATTGCGTTTGTTCTCTGTCAGCCTTGCTAGCACCACAGCCTCTGGGTGGCTTTGAGGAGCTTCTTTTCTGGACAGTTTTGCCTAAAGAGTCAGGCTTTAATCTGTCAGCTCCTTGCTAATCCAGAAAGTTTTCCTTTCCTAACAGTTTTTTTCTTCGCCTAGTTTTGTAGCTGTGTGGATACATACCAATATTTCACTATGTTTTATCCAATTTTATGCACTGCTACAGCCATGACTCCATATCATAACAGCTCAGACGCAGAGAACCTGCCACATGTTTGAAAAGATATTTGCAACCAAGAATGAGTAATACATGGTTTGGGGTTGTACAGTATATCATTCGTGAAAACATAAATATACGCTGGAAAGGAAATAATTAGCACTTAGTACTATGTTCACTCTTCAAGAATTTATAGCCAGTTCCTTGACATGAGATGAAGACCTAAGTGAAACATGTAAAACAGCATCCACAGAATGTTCTAGCCATTTCCCTCCAGGACTTTGTGTGGAAATGGATTTGAATTGGCAGGCAGAATATTCGCTGTGACCTCCACTGAAATTCTCTACTAAGTTAATCATTTTACACACTTTGATGACTTGCACTAGATTGTAGGTCAGATCTTATGATCAAGCTGTCCACCTCCACCAGACCATGACTCAGTTCAGCAGAGCCTCAGATACAGGCCAGTAGAGGTACATCAGTACTGCAGGACTTGGTTAGGCCCAGCCCTTGTGATTGCCCTCAACGGTGAAATACATCAGCGTCCAGCCGACAGCTGTTTGTTCCCAAACTTTGCTCAGGGACCGTAAATCACGAATCCCTGCGCTCCACTAACAGTGACCGCTAACCTTGAATAGTCATGAACAGGCCTATAAAATATTTTGGCTCTGAATGATTGGGTGCTAAAGTCATTTCGCACAATGCGATTAGAAAAGGACCCAATCCCATTCCTACTGCTCACAGTTATTCCCGTCCGGCAACATTTGAACTCTTTAGGGTTCGGTAATCAAGATGAGACCTAGAGTGAGACAGCCCATTAGTTGGAGGGTCTCCGCTTTAGCTAACTGCACCTAACATCATGCTGAGCTGTACACATGAACCAGGAACACTCCTTTACTCTGCCACGCCCCATTTTCCCTGGTGAAAACACAGCCACACGTCCCCCATGTGTGTGTCTCCCAGAGCAGACCTGGCCCATGGACACCTGGGGCCATGACGATGAGGCAGAAACTGTTAAAAGACTAAAGATGGAGGCAATGCTGTGAAGAGCAGAGGTGCTCACAGACGCAAGAAGCACGTTATTCCAGAAGCAAGACTGATCTCTGGAAAGCTGCAGAGCTGAAGGATCTGCCGACTTGTATTAACTGACGACTGTATAATTTATTCATGGAGGTGAAGCACGGCTAAGGCTTATTTAAAACACTGCAAAGCTGTGCCTGATGAAATGACATCATGCTGGATTTATTAAAAGAAAAACAAATGCTTTCAACATTCAGGGACAATGGGCAACGGGCAAAATAAAACAAACCACAGCAAGAACAGAGGAAACAGGAACATACATCAGCTGGATTTGGGCCTCTCAAGTGCCAGAGCGAGAGAGGGAAGCTTATGGTTTTTTAAAATCCTGTATCATGGCAACCCTGATATATATGACCTAATAAACAAACCCCTCGAACAGAGAAAGAGACGACCGATATCTATAAGTTTACTCATGCGTGGCCACAAACACCACGTGCATCTCAATGAGCCGCAGTGACCAGGGGAGACTCTGCTGGGATCTCTCTAAAATAGGTAGCCATCCCTCTCTGTCGGGCGGGACCGCGAGGACCAGGGGCTCCTGCTGAGGCTGGTGGCCCGCGTGATTGATTTCCCCTGCTGAGATTAATCTCCATAGAAGCCCGATGGGAAAATGATCTACTGCCAGTTTAGATCCTCATTTCCCAGGACTGCGCGTTTCATTTCCCCTCAGCCTGTGGGGGCTGGGCGGCAGGACCCTGCTCCTAATTCCTTTCACTTAAGGAAGGAAAAGTACACTTCCAGCGCTCCCACTGTTCCAGGAACCCCCCTGTTCATAATCCCCATATCCTCCTGGATGATGGATTTAGTGGACATTATTTGCTGATCGCCGTATTTTCTTTTTTTTCAGGGGCAGGTGTGAATCTAGTGACCCAGGAGAGAGGTAAAATAACTTTAGTGGAAGCCAAAATGAAAATCAGATGAGTTATCTTTTTCTTTAAAAAAAAAAAAAAAAGGACAGAAAGAGGGAAATAATATAATGCTGTGATTAAGAACCGTGAAATTTGAATCCTAACTCGGTGTCATCAGGTTGGCCCAGCTGTTGCAGGTGATGGAAAGAACGTGTTTAACTGAACCGCAATTTGGTTTTCCACACATTAATTCTAGCAGCTTTTCCTCCTGAAAGGACTCTTCTCAAAAAAAAACACATATAGTATGTATTCACACGGCTGTCTTTTTTCAAAAAGGGACGGCTTGTTTTCTTGTTCAGTGGCACACACTCACATAATTATTTACTCTAACTGTATGCCTCCTGTTTTTTTTTTCCAAATATTCATTTGTGTACCAGTACTCTTTCTTTTCATCAAGCACAATGCAAGTAATTATGTAAAGTGATATTACTGGAGATAAATTCATTTTCTCCTGAACCAAGTCAGGGATTTTAGTTCATTAAAATAAATCTAATCATATTTGACAGAAATGTTAATGAGCACATCCACTACATCTGTAATTGAAACAAAAATATTCTTCAGGGCTGAAGCAAGGCTAAGCGCCTCAATGTCCATAGGTAACCTTTGATTTTTTTTTTTGCTTGTTCCAAATCACAGATGAAGTAAGAAATCAAACCTACAATGTAAAAAGCTAATTAGTAATGATTTGTGGAAAAATGTACGACCCAAATCAATAATCCGCCTCTCAATAACTCTCGTAAGGCAATTACTTGATACAGAAGTGCTATTAATCATAAGTAGGAACATAATAAACACTGAAATATAAAAAAAAGGAATGTTTCACAATAACTCTCGAACCCAAAGCACTTCAGGACAGCAGTACAGATTATGAACTGTTTTGCGGCCCTTAAGATTTGGTTTGTGTGACACGAAAACTGAGAATACGAGCGAGCGTGCTGACGGTAAAGCATTGAAAGAACTTTATGACACACATTAGTCACGCTCTGCCAACAGGTTCAGCTTCCTCAGTGAGCCGCGGTTCCCTCCAAATCTAATTAATTTGTTGTTGTACATCACATTTGCAGCTGGGGTGACAAATGATTTAACGAGCGGCTGTGGAGCCTCTAATTACTGCCGCAATTAGAAATGTAATTACGGGGTTCTCCGACTGCTCGCTGGGTGATATAACAAAGCTGTAAATGAACACTACATCTAGCTGGTGGGCAATCTGTCTCACATGTGAAGACATCCCATTATCACACAGAGAACAAATCTCCACATGCTGGACAAAGCTATCCTTTGATAAAAGAAAAAAAGGGGGAGTGTCCACAAATGCAATTATTAAAGATAAAACAATTCCTTGTTTCATACTTTCTAAGTCCAGCAGACAAACTGCGTTCATTTGTATTTAAACCAGTGATAAAACATGTTGTGATACAGCCACTAGCTACTACACAGAGACTCTGGATATACACCATGTAACATGGTCCATCAGTTTTTTTTTGTAAAATATTTATCAGACAGAAACTGTGAAATCCATACTGTGTATTGCTGCTATGTACTTCCCCCCATACTGTGTCTTCCTGTTTAAGGTTCCTAAAGTCTGTAATATTGACATATTGCTCAGAACATGGCAATTTACTGTTCAGGACGGAAACTGAATTCTCCCAGCAGACTTGGCAACTTCAACTTTTTTCAGTGTTCAGTGTACCAAACTTTTTAATGTTGAGCAGTAATATTTTATGTTCAGCTGCCGTCTTCTCTGCTGGATGAAGTAAATCACACACTTCAGAGAGCAGAGGAGCAGAGGCCTGAGTGTATTTACGCACTGCAGAGATACAACGCGGTGCTTAAAACGAGGCACTGTTTCATTTGAAGAGCTCTGGAGCGTAGCGCTGTCAAGGCTGAGGCGAGCCTCCCTCAAATGGTTGGAACTCAGGAAAAAGGCTTTAGAAAATGGTCTAACGCACTGGACATCACCTCTTCTTAAATTATTCTTACTTTTGTTCTTAACAATGTTCCCACAAAAAAAAAACAATATGACCTTCATATGACACGTGCTTTCTTTATGTGCACATCCCAGGTGAATTAGATGATGAATGCAGCCATGAAGAAAAAAATGATGAAAGCCAAAATGTTCTTGGAAACATTCTTACATGCAGTTTATGACCCAATTTGACTGTACACATGTTTTGTGAATGACACCCAGAATCTGTATTTATATTTATCTAACCATGTTTCATTGTCCTAATTTTGAGAACGTACATTTCGACACCTCGTTAACATTATTGTAACCTGCATATGTATCTTAACATTGAAAAATAAGAATACAGTTCAGATTGAATCTAGACCATCTAGCATCTGTGGGTTGGAATCCCTCCAGACAGGCCTTCCAGAATACTAGTCCTATCATATTTTCATTCAATGCACTCTTTATACAGACAAACCAGTCACTGCGTGTTCCTATCCCTGTTCCTTTCCTGTTTTTCATTCATTCTGAATGCTGACATAGCAATTTACTTTAAAAGTGAAACAATACATAAAAAACAATATATACACAGACACACAGTGAAGTCCAGGACAATGCTTTATTTAGCATTCTGTGGTAAATATTGATGACCTCTGCAGATTTATATACAATGTTATACAACTTCATGAGAATTCAAAATTCATCTTACAACATACCATAAGGTCCTTTTTTTACATTTCAGAACTTCCTGTAGTATTTTTTTATGTATATCATATCTCTTTAAATATAGCATAATTTCCCCTTCCTCCAACTCAAATGACATACTCCAAATATGGTGCCCTGTGGAGACACACAATGTTAAAACATCAAGCAAAACTGATGAAGAAAAAGGCTATTAGTCCCCATCCCAAAAAATATAGGCTTAACGAACTGTTAAATTACACTGGGGATACATGTCCATTTTGACACCGTGTTAGCTGTGCACCGCTGCTTGTAAAATGGACCGCGCGACTGGACAACTTAAAAGACGTGACAGTATACTCTGATGCAAGAGGAGGAAATTGCACAAAATCTTTCCGTGTACAGCAACAACAAAAAAAAAAAAAAACAGACCATAAGTGTTCAGATAAGCTCTGGCTGTAGAGCAGAGCTCAGCTCCTATTCACAACTCGAGTGTTCATGCGCTCACGCGGCGTCTGAGATGAGGCCTTCGCAGAATTACATAATCATACTCAGCACTGTAATTGGACTTCGGGGGCAGCAGTAAAGTGAACATCTCCAATCTGACTCAATAAAAGGCATAGGTGGGAGAGGGAGAATTATAAATTCAGGGCAGCGAAACAGTGTCAGCATGCCGTTTTTGCCGAACGTGTTCAGAGAACATTACTGTGGAATGGTAAAACTTTTAACACATGCTCCCCCCCCCCAAGGTTAACCCAAGGTTAAACCCAAACTCCAATTACCATTCATCTTGTGCATTAATCATCAGAAACAGTGCATTTTGCAAAAAATAAACACATATACATTTTTTAAGGGCTGTCAGAATTAATTTCACTGTTCAAACATAATTTAAATGACAAAAAAATGTAGCTTCATTCAGAAGGAAAATGAGTCTAAAGTAAACGGCGGCATATTTTAATTAGCGCGTTTTAAAACTTTTGCGTCTGCTGGACACATCCCTCGACTTTCTGGCGTAATCTCAGGCGCTCTGATAAATGTCTTCCTCTGAAAAAGCGATTTGTTCACAAATAAGCTAGCCAATGCTAAAGCTGCAGCATCACGGCTGAAAACTCTGACCAAAACCAGCCATGATTGAGGAGATTATCTCCACTGAAAGTCTGAGAAGCAGTGTTTTGGTAGCATTCGGATTCCGTGCCGCTCATGTGAAGATTCGGCAGAATTTGCAGAATGGAGCTCAGATATCACACTGCATCCAGCAAAATTCACAATGGATACAGATTTGGAGGCAGCAGCCAGAAATGACTGCGTTTTCTTCCCCTTATGCGCACCAAGCAATTACCCGCTTTGCACTTGGACTTCATCAGCCCCAGCCCTGATAAAGTACGCGCGGATGATGGACACATTGCCCCTAGCGGTGGCTGTGGCACCGGATGCTCTGCCAGTGGGCCAGGGTGGTGTACTGTGTCGGGTCCCCAGAGCAGGACAATGCAGGGCTTTATCCGGGCCTGGAAAAGCCAGACTCACAACCACCTCTCAGAACGTTCACACTGTCAGGCTGCAAGGCATTCGCACCAGCAGACAGCCAGAAACCCAACCGTGAGTAACAGCAAAGATCAAAGAAAAATATAATAATTCAAGTTATTTTTGGGATCAGAGTTTTAATTTGACTCAAGTTCACATAAATAACATTATTAGTTCATATATTATAGCATTTTATAGAATATATTTCACCCTCCCAGCCCTCTTGATGTACATTCTTACATGGCTAAAATTCACAAAACTACTGAAGCACAAGCACAGGAGGACACACACAGCGGTTTGAACTCCTTCAAGGAGTTGGAAGAGCCTTGAAGGAGAGGAGTGCATCGATTTCAACAGTCAGTCTGTTCGCATGGAGGTTCCAAGAGACAACACGCCGACTCAGGAGGTCAATTTTTTCCATGACTGTTTACTACAGACTTAAGTTTGCCATTTGAATATTCCTTTCCAGGAGTACAAAGCACAAAAGTATAATTCCGATATGCAAGAACACAGATGTTGCTGGACTATCTGTTAGAACTGGACTTTTAAAGAATATGTTGATACAAAACAAATCCCAGAAATATATAGTCTTCTTGGACCTGATATTGTCATGCAGCGACTCAGACAAGCATTTTTACTGTACATAAAATGAATGGTACCTGTCAGTCTAGCCATGTATTCAGAAGGATTTTGTTTAAAATATATGGCCATGATAAGCTTCTGATACTGACAGAAACCTAACAGTTACATTTAATTAACAGACTAAATAAACACCGTTCATGAAAACAGACTGCTGTTGTGTATTCATTTACTATATATATGGTTGAATGCTAATATACTCACATGAGCTGTGCCGTTTTAGATTGATTATGAGAGTAATCAAGAACGTTTATGGTTCTATACTGAAGGCATAAAGTCCTGCTTGTTTGTATCGCGTCTACAGTCGCTACAATTTACTGTAAACTGATTGCTCTTTACTCGCTGCTTTAAAGCCAAAGGCCAGACTACAGGTTTGCAACATCTGATTTGCAATCCGCTGGGCAAGTGTGCCTGCAAACATGCTGTGCTTCTCCGGGGAAAATTAAAAGCTAAAAACAGAATAAGACCAGTTTGTGCTCAGCGTGAAATCCTAACCCCCTGATATGCGCAGAGCCGTCTGAACGCGGAACAGTGGAATCAGTAGTAAATGCGCATCCTGATGCTTTGAAATGACTGAAACAGTGTTCATACACAGGCGAGCACTATTTATCCTTTTATTCTGTGAAAGTGGCTAAGATTGCATGCATTTTCCTACTGAAGAAAACGATAAGTATCAACTGCCTCTCTCTGTGGTGCACGTGATTTTTCACTGCGCTTAAAAAAAAAAAACTGATTGTCTGAATTTGACCCCCTGCTGTAGCCCTGAATAGCATGTAGAAAATGATTTCCAAATCAAACTAAAACCAATTAACAAAAACATGCGTGACACGACTTTCAAACATTTTCGAGGTTCAATATGAAAGGAGGGCAATGAGGCCTAAGACACCCCATGGCGACCGCTCAGTCACAGTTTCAGCGTTGGCCAGTTGAAAACGAGATGGCTCTGAAACAAGATGGGCACAAGGAGGAGGAGGAGGCTGGAGGACCTATAATGACTACTTATGTGAAGCAGGCCTTCATACGTGAGTCAAGAGATTACAAAACGACAGTTGAGGTGGGACACGGATAAGTCTGCCTCCTCAGTGGTCATCTGTAAATGGCGCCATAAATCCCAGA
This sequence comes from Anguilla anguilla, assembly GCF_013347855.1. Taxonomy (NCBI): domain Eukaryota; kingdom Metazoa; phylum Chordata; class Actinopteri; order Anguilliformes; family Anguillidae; genus Anguilla; species Anguilla anguilla. The sequence goes on along the minus strand of NC_049203.1, from coordinate 52,875,331 downwards.
AACGGAGGAGATTTCAATGAAATCGCTAATGGAAAACTGACTGCCATTAGCGAGGCTAGTAACGTTCACGAATCAATTACATCTTGGGAGCCGGGAAAACGCTCTCTCACGAGAAAGATCTTACTGAGGAGCCAGAGATGTGGATTACTGATTATATAAAGACACTGAGCACTTAAAGAACAAAGAACCTGTAAAATATTTTAAAATGGTTGGCAGCCAAGTTGTCATACAGTGTTGTTCGTTCTCTCTCTCTCTCTCACACACACACACACACACACACACACACACGCGCAAACGCGCGCACACACACGAAACATGTGCGCAGAAAAATAACAGACGAGCAGTGAATCATGCCATGAAGTCAAAATCAAATCCAAATAAAAAGCTTCACACTGAGGAGTTTCAGTTGGGTCTGTTAATAGCATGTACACTGATCAAAATGGCAGTAACACCAAATTCATATCCCTTTTACAAGTGAGATAAAGCCTCTATGTACTACCAAACTACAAAGAAATAAAACCCTTTCCCAACTTGTGTTCTTTTTACATGTTTGGGAAATAAATCTTAAAAGTGCATTATGAATATATTAAAATAGACGAAGAAGCAAACCAACTTATTATTCATAAATAATTTACAATTTGTCTTTTTTTTTTTAAACCATTATTAGAATTTCTTATTGTACAAGACTAGTAGTCACATGATGCAAGTAAAACAGCTGTAATCTGAGCTACCCAAACACAATGACACGCGTCCTTATTAAACTGGGAACCACGAGCCACGCTCACTCCTCGCCGAGGGAGGGAAGAGAGGGATGAAACAAACCGAGGGAAGAGGAAAAAGCAGACGGAGTGATGGGCTGGCGGCGGAGGCACGTGGGGGCGGGGCGGGGCGGGGCGAGGGTGTGGGCGGGGCAGAGGAGGGGTGGGGGGGCGTTCAGTGGCAGCCCTTCATGCCCGACACGTAGGGCGACTCCTGCTGCCGGCACAGGCCCTCCTGCTGCTCGAGGCAGTCCACGAAGTCCGGCACGGGCAGGCCCGACAGGATCATCACCGACTTGTTCCAGATCATGAAGGTGGGCGCCACGGGCAGGAGGAAGGAGATCTCGAAGGTGTGCAGGTGCTGGGAGTTCATGGCGTCGTAGAAGGACAGGCTGTTGTTGTCGTAGTCCAGCAGCACGCCCAGCCGCCGGAGCTGGGGACTGGCCTCCACCAGCATCTCCTTGCCGTTGTGCCGCACCATGAAGTTGTTGTTGCAGCGGGAGAACACCCAGGAGGAGGAGTTCTTGCCGCTCCACTCGTTCTTGGGGGCCGACTTGTAGGCCACGCCCACCGCATACCTGGGGAGAACACCAGACGGCTAAGGGGCAAAGCCAGCCGAAGCGCACCGGATTCATCCTGGCAAACCGCGTGCTTAGGCTTGACAAGGTTTCCGTTCGCCAACTGAATTTTAACTCAAAGATCATCAAACAGACAACAAACAGCCAGGTGCTGTCAGCTGACACTAATACGAAAGGAAATGTGGATTCATTAAAATGGGAGGCTTTCAAGCAAGACGTTTCAGTTTTCAGCAACCTCTGGCATTTTGCTTCGTTTATAATATAATGTCATACCAGTCGAACTGAATACAATATTCGCTCACAGCTTTCTTATTTCTAAGAATAGCTGACCTAGTGCCTATATTGGTAGACTGCATACATCAAAGTATCAAACGGGAAACTTATGTAACATTATAAAGTTATAAAAAAAGGATCTTCAGACAGGAAATACTTTGAGAAATGAATTTCTACCCCATTGCCACTGTTAGTTTTGACAACATTTAAAATCAGCCCAACTATCCAGTGTTAACAGAGGTAGTTAAATTGAGGCAGGAACTTTTATCATAGAAGGTTTTGAGTTTTTTGTTGCTAGATATGTTCTATACAAATAGGTGAGGTCCTAGGATCCCATTGGCATTTTAAAGACAATATTCACTAATATCAAATGAATTCAAGCCAAGCTTACACACAGTACATCTAGTATTCCACCCCGAGTACCTCTAACAGATATCTTTCTATGGAGCAGAAAGACAACCGTGGGAGGGAGATGGAAAAAGAAAAGAAAATAGGCCACTCAAGATAGAGAAAGACGGAATATGATAAAGACCGTGTAAGCGAGAGAGCGAGAGAGGGAGGAGGAAAAAAGGGAAATGACTTAATCCAGTGAGCTCAAGCTTTATCGCTACAGTAAGCCAAATCACACCGCTCTTTTTCAAAACACAATGCTGCTATTTGCACACAGATTGAAGGTAGTTGTTTAACTCCCATTTTCTCAGGAACCAATCATTTCCATACCTCAGCTGCGCTCTATACAGATGTCTTCAGTGTTTCAAGCAGATATGAGCAACGGTCACAATTTAACACCATAAATGTGCAACAATAAACACTGGGTATTATAGAGCACATTTTCCCCAAGGTGTCTACTGAAAATACTGGATATTTGTAGCTACTATACAGACCAATGAGGATATGTGTTGGAAATATGAATATAGCACAGGCCCTCTTGTTTTAGTGGTGTTAAAACATACATAAAATATAAAATAACCTAAGGTGAAGGCAACTGGGGCCTGGGAGTAAAGATGCTATAATCAGTGTTTACACAGGGCTTGACATTTGCGTTGGTAAGCAGCCAGCTACGGTGCTAATGCTCTATGTTTGTCATTAATACGTTTTAAAGCAAAACCTACAGGACCACTAAAGCCGGGACGCGTGCGGTGACTTTTTATTACTTAGGACAGATGACTATAATTTCCTCTTCTTCCTGCTTTACATCAGTAATGCTGTTGTTATTAATATCACTACTCCTAATGATAAAGAAACCTAACAATTTCATCAGCTGACAGTTTTTTCTGGATTTGCAACCGCTCACTCATTTACTATTCCGCTTCATATGAGAGGCTCACAGCTATAGGTTCTGGATGGTCCTCGGACCTTATTCATGTAGCTGTTAAAGGGTCTGCCTTTGTTAAAATTTGATTCCCAAACATCCGAAAGTGCCATCACCTTTTTTTTGTCGCCTACCTTTGTTCTCATTCATAGAATATCTGCAGTTTCTTATTATAGGATGCAACTGCACGGCTAGGTGTTGTGGGTGTGTGCGGTGATCTCCTGCAACTGCCACTCCTGCAGTACCGGCACTCACCAGGTGGAGGCGCCCAGCAGCACTTCCCAGTAGTGGCAGCCGCTGTCGATGAAGACGTTCCCCGCGGCTCCGTACGAGCCGGTGCCGCTGAACCTCTCCGGCGTGTGGCTCTTCTTCAGAGAGCTCTCGTCCTTCTCCATGGTCAGGCAGTCGTTGGACAGCCGCAGCTTTTTGTGGGCCGTTTTCGGGTCCAGCTTGAAAGGCTGACCTGGACAAAGAGGGGTGGAAAACTCAGCTTCACAGGCCCCCGGAAACAGCACCGCGACGCCCCGTCAGCACCTGCTCGCTTTGTACACAACAGGAAAAGCATTTACAATTCAAATGTCCCATCCAACGGGCAGCACTTTAGCGCTATGGCGAGGCCACAGCTGACGGCCTGTTGGCTGGGCAGACTGAGGAATGCCTGTGTGTGGAAGCTGGACTGAGTCAGGGGCCCTAGAGACACAGGAAACCAGAGAGAAACATCTTTCACACGCCTCTCCCCTGTCCCTTCCAGTCCTTCCTCCTTGCGGGGAGTGTGGGGGGTTAAGGAATGCTGGCATGTGGATTAGCCTTACCCCCTCCCATGCCCGCCCCCATGTGAGACAGAATGGAAAGATAGATAGAGAAAGCTTCTCAGCACACAGTGACAGTCAGGGTTTAAACCTCTGAAGGGGACTAGGCTCCCCTTTCAGTTGGGGTGGGATCCAAAGTCTGCCCTTGGGCCCCCGGGAGCCGCCATTAAACTCCGGCGCCTCCAATCTCCCTCCCCAGCTCCAATAAGCACCAATCCTAAAGCCTCCAGCCTCTGGCACCCAACTCCGCCCCCGCTCCCCCCCCACCCCCTCCAATAATCTCCACTCGGAGTGCGTGTTACCGAGAGTGGATGTGAGACGCTCCGGCAGCGTGTGGCTGCCAGCCAATTACATTAGCACGCTCGCTTCTTTGAACTGCTTATCGCTGCGAGCGCAGCCTGCTCTCCAACGCCGTGCTGTAGTCAGGGCTTTCCAGAGAGGGGGGGGGGGGGGGCGGCGGCCGGGGCGTTGACTGGCGGGGGCCGACGCGGCGCGTCACGCACCCCGCGGGCCAGTCTTATCGACGCCCCCGAGCGGGGGAAACGCACAGGTGTCGCGCGGGCGTGCAACGTTCAAACTTGGAACAAGCCCGTTCACTCCGTCGCAACGAGAATTCTGTACAGGCGCGCCGACACCGCGCATTCACCTGAGATGTCAAATCCCCCCCAAAAAAAACGCAAGATAAAGAAGTCTCTCTTGGAAAGTGCCGGACGAATTAATTTAGAATTCTGAAAAGACGTGGTCTGTTCAAAGAACCTGGGGAAAGCGCTTGTATTGTACGGTCAAATTAACTCAGGAGTACTTGTACGGATTCGGCGTGACTCAATATAAACCTTATATCACTGGAGTTCATTTTTTAATATGACAAAACCATTGCAGTTAATAAAAGAAAATAAAATGCAATAAATTCAAAAAAAGACAAAAAACTAGGAGCACTGTAGGGATATAAAAGTAAAACGATGCAGAATGTAACCTGAGTTAATTAAAATGTGATTTCATTCAAAAGCAGATTAAAAATCTACTGGGACTTTAAATTGTGATTTTATTCAAAAACACTTCACAAATCCACCGGGACTTAAGGGTATTTGGCGGTTTGATTCAAAGCTATTTTGGCTCCGTTATGAGGCCGCTGTAATGTTCAATTAATACGTTTTAATGACTGGATGACTCTCAACAAATATCGACACAAAGAAGACAAAAGGGAATGAGTGAATGCATTCTGCCGCTCAGCCAAGCAATTGCAGCAGATTTTAAAACCGCAACATTCCTTCAGGCATTTACACACGTACTGCACGTCACACGCGTCACCAGCGTTAAAAACGCAAGGTCAGATTTGGAGATAGAAGGGGTTGAGCACAAATGTCCATTATTTCTACGATCATGAGAACTAAAAAAAAGAAGACAAAGCAGGATGGTCAAGTCTTTCTTTAGCATGACTGTTGGCAAAGAACTTGGCTAAAATGGATAGAGTATGAAATTAAACTATACCACGGTGCATGAATGAAAATTTAGGGGAAAAAAAGAAAAAAAATACCCTACCACCTCCTCCCTCCAAATACTGCTACTCTAACATTCAATCGCACCTCATGCGCTGAACTAGACTGATAGCAGAATTCTACTTGAATAACTAAATAGTGCACATTAATCTTTCAACCAACACATTTTCCACTTCATAGTCCGCTGAGCTGCGAGGCTTCCTGTCGAGAGAGAGAGAGAGCGAGAGAGGGTGAGAGTAAGAAAGAGAGAGAGGGGAGAGAGAGAGAAAGGGTGAGGGTGATAGTAAGAAAGAGAGAGAGAGAGAGGGTGAGAGTAAGAAAGAGAGAGAGGGGAGAGAGAGAGAAAGGGTGAGGGTGAGAGTAAGAGAGAGAGAGAGAGAGAGACAGAGAGAAAGGGTGAGAGTAAGAGAAAAAGAGCGAAAGCGAGAGATGGGAGAGAAAGAGAGAGCGAAAGGGTGAGAATAAGAGAGAGAGAGAGAGAGAGAGACTGTGCACTGGGACTGAACATTGGACAGGTGCTCCATCCAGCTTTTTCTCTAGGGGGTCAGGGGGCAGCAGAGGGGATATGGAGAGAGTGCTGGGTGAGCAAATATCTCCCCTAAACCCGGAGCCCAATATAAACAGCGGCCCTGTTGGCGAGCGCGCCGCGGGGCACTCCTCAGCCTTAATATGTGCGCGTGCAGAGAGAGCCTGGGCTCGGCCTGATTAAACAGCGCCCCAGCCTCCTATAGAAACGCAGCGTGCTTCCTCTCCCCTGTTTACTTTATACAGCGGCTGAGCTGCCACCGGGAACCCCGCTGCCCCAGCCAGGCCTGTGGAGGCCAGGAAAGCAAGCTCACTGTGTGCTTAGGAACTGCATGCTGAGCAGCACACACACATACACACACCTGCACATGCACACACACACACATACATGAACTCACTGATACTGATACACACACACACACACACACACACACACATAGATTCACTGATACTGATACACACACACACACATACACACACACATACATGGACTCAGACACACACACATACACCATACACACACACACATACATACATAGACTCACTGATACTGATACATGCTCACACGCACATGGACACAGATACGGACACATACTCAGATACACATTGGCACGCATGTTGATACACACTCACATACACATGGACACACACACTGATACAGACTCACAAACACATGGACACACAGATACTGACACTCACACACACACACAGCCGCACTCAGGCATTACACACATGTATGCACACACTCATATTATAGTATGACTTTCCCCCTTTGCCTACATTATAAATTAGGCTGAGCACATTATCCCATTACAGAGCCCTGGAAGAAAGTGAGACCTCAACTGCAGAACCACACGTCTGCAAAGAGCCATTTGATGTCTGGTGCCCCCCCCCCCCCACTCCTCTGGCAAAGGCGGGCGTGAGCGAGGGTGAGAGGGTTAAATAAGGAGGAGCAGTGACAGGTAGGTCGCACACAACCCCACCTAAGCCCTCTGCTACCACATGATTAATGCATTTAGGTGGCAGCTGGCAAACATTAGCCCCCCCCCCCCCCCAACGTTTCCGCGGAGCCCGCTGCGCTTCCGCCAGCCGCTCCCACCTCACCCGACGACGTCGTGGGGTCGTTTGTGATTGGGTTTCGGAGGTTTGAGGCGGCTGGTTAACATGAATGGGGGGCGGTTAAGGTTAAACATGCTGCATGGAGGACAGTGGTCTGAAGGGAAACGAGGAGCTTGGCTTCTCTTTCTAAACAGAAGCGCGAGGTTCTTGCGCGAGAGCGAGTGGGAACGCTCCTCTCCCCGCTCGGCACGAGAGCGAAAGGGAACAGATGACTCCCTCGCCCCCGGGACAGACGGACAGATGGAGGGCTGGGACGGCCAGGGGGGGGAGAGTGGGGCGTCATGGCGAGGTTATTTATCCCGCCCCCGAGGGTCACGCAGAGGATCATGGGAGCTGCGGTCCTGGGAACAGCTCCATCATGTACCTGCCAGCTCTGGGGACCCGGCCAACCATATGCTGGCCGCCCTGCCCTCTGCCCCCCAAACCCCCTCACCCCCAGAGTCCCCGCTGTCATTTGACCCTTCCTGTCACCACCACAGAGTGAGAGCAGACCTATAGCAAGGGGATTCCACTTCAGAGAATACCATGTTTGTTTTTTGTTTTTTCGCGTTCTTTTTCTTTTCTTTTCATTGAAAACTTAAATGTATGTTTAGTCATTTTCAGGTTTCAAAAGTGCTACAGTGTTCTGTATGACTAATGACTAACTAATTCACAATGACTAATGCAAGAAACAGACATTTGAGTAGGTCCAGGTGATAACAAGGACTCCAGTTTTGCGCAGTGGTATTACAGCAGTCTGGGTGGAGGTGGCGCTAGCACTAGCGGTAGCTCGCTCCCGGAGCTCTGCTGCTATGGAGACCAGTGAGAGCTGGAGAGCTGAGTGCGGGGTGATGGGTTGAAGGAGAGTGTGAGTGGGAGCACCCAGGCTCGCTGTGAGGGGTGTGGGTAGGGGTGGGGGGGTTGGCTCAGGACTGCGTCGGTCGTCACGGGTACGGGTGCCAGGGCGTCGTCGGACGCGCTGCTGGGCGCGCTGATAAAGCCGTGCCGGGGGGGGGGGGGGGGAGGGCGCCGTTTCTCGCTACCCTCCGCCTCACCTCCAAAGCCCCCCCTCGGTGAGTCACACGCGACTGAGGCAGCAATCCAATTTAACGCTGTCTGCTGAGCGCTGAACTGAGCCTCGGCGGCTCGCCACGGCACAGCGCCGCACTCCGCTATCTACCCGCTTAGCAGACACACGCGGACACAGCCGCCAACGCCTCGCTTCTTTAAGGGTACGAGTGCAGAGACCCACCTGGGGCACGCACTGGAAACTTTCAGGCTTCGCAGATCACCGCTTCTCTGACCACAACATTTCTGCATTTAAGCTGAGCGATCTGATTTCCGTAAGAGTCCCTGTAATCGTTAGAATGCTATGGTGGCATGCATTGTTCCGCTGCCTATAAAGTCATGTAACCCTTTGAATAGTAGGTTTTTCTGGAATGTTCAGAGTCAGTGTTCCAGAACCCCACTGCTTTCATTCACAAGCAGTGATTGTTACATCAGCACTGGAATGTTCAGTTAAGAACATTCCAATTGAATATTTGTGACCTCACACCTTAAAGGGTCAAGTGTAGCGACACAATCCTCAGCAGGGTGTTTGTGAGTATCTTGAGAGCCATTAAGGTCATTAGCATACTTTAGTGACGTGTTCTCATGTGGCCAGTAATTTTTCCCCACGCAGCAAAGCGAGCGATGGGGTGTTTGAGACAGGAGAGAGGTCGAGAAGCTTCCGGAAACGACGCGTTCTCTGAACAGCCACTCACTGTTGGTCTTGAGCCGCGCGGGCTCGCTGTTGCGGCTGCCTGCCTGGTTGATGGCCTTGACGAAGAAGACGTAGCGGGTGCCGCTCTGCAGGCCGTGGACCGTGTAGTGGTTCTGCTTGATGTTAGGCACGATCATCCAGCTGTCCACAGAGTTATACAGACCTGCAGGGGGAGACAGAGGGATTTTCCTCACTGCGCTTGTTCAGAATGAAGTTCGGTCTGCCTTTCCTGCAGGGTTCACTGCAGTTCCCTGTCAACAGCCCCGGACGCATTAGATTACCCTCATCATGACAAATAAAGCAAATGAAAATTTAATGTGAATAAGAGAGTTGCGGCACTGAGAAACAGAGAGAGAGAGAAAGAGAGAGAGTGTGACAGCGAGAGAGATGAATACCATAAGAGAGAGAGCGAGAGATAAAGACCATAAGAGAGAGAGAAAGAGAGCGAGAGAGAGCATGAGAGAGAGAGCGTAACAGAGAGAGAGAGAGAGAGTGGGGTGATTGGGGTTGGGGTGAAAGGTTATTGCTTAATGGAAAAAGGGGGCAAGAGAAAGGAGAAAGGAACTAAGGGGAAGTACGCCTCCCCTTCCCCCATAAACCCAAGTTTCAGAACTGGGACAGAAGCCCTACAGAAACCCTGCAAATAGAATTGAGCAAAAACATTCGGCAGGTCCACAGAAACGCTGCCAACAAGGCCTGCAGACCAATGCTGGGACTGCTTCCCCTTCACATAAAAACAAAAAAAACAAAAAAAACAAGCCAAGTTCTGGTAGCATTTAATCAAGGCAGACTAGGACATGTATAAATACAAAATACATTCTGAGTACACAGACCTCCCCAGACAACCATGTTTTGGTTTGGAAGAGGTCAGATCCAAGACTGGAACCGCTAAACCTCAAACCCAAACCATGAACACATTAAAGATTCCTAAACCAACCATAAAAAAAGATCAAACTTGCTTTCTTTAAAAGCAATTTTGCCCTTTTCATTTTTCACCCTAATCTGGAATGGCTAATTTTGGCTCTTGTGTGCACATGCCAGCATGAGAAGGGTTTGTAATAATGAGCCCCCTTAACTGTAGTGAGCACACTTAGCTGTAGTGAGTGCCCTTAGGTGTAGTGAGAACCCTTAACTGTAGTGAGTGCCTTTAGCTGTAGTGAGTGCCCTTAGGTATAGTGAGCACCCTTACCTCTAGTGAATACCCTCAGCTATAGAGTGCCTTTAGCGGTAGTGAGTGTCCTTAGCTGTAGTGAATGCCCTTAGCAGTAGTGAGTGTCCTTAGCTGTAGTGAATGCCCTTAGCAGTAGTGAGTGCCCTTAGCTGTAGTGAATGCCCTTAGCAGTAATGAGTGTCCATAGCTGTAGTGAGTGCCCTTAGCTGTAGGGAGTGTCCATAGCTGTAGTGAGTGCCCTTAGCTGTAGTGAGTGTCCATAGCTGTAGCGAGTGTCCTTAGCTGTAGTGAATGCCCTTAGCAGTAGTGAGTGTCCTTTGCTGTAGTGAGTGCCTTTAGCAGTAGTGAGTGCCCTTAGCAGTAGTGAATGCCCTTAGCTGTAGTGAATGCCCTTAGCAGTAGTGAGTGTCCTTAGCTGTAGTGAATGCCCTTAGCAGTAGTGAGTGCCCTTAGCTGTAGTGAATGCCCTTAGCAGTAGTCAATGCCCTTAGCTGTAGTGAGTGTCCATAGCAGTAGTGAATGCCCTTAGCAGTAGTGAGTGTCCTTAGCTGTAGTGAATGCCCTTAGCAGTAGTCAATGCCCTTAGCTGTAGTGAGTGTCCATAGCAGTAGTGAATGCCCTTAGCAGTAGTGAGTGCCCTTAGCTGTAGTGAATGCCCTTAGCAGTAGTCAATGCCCTTAGCTGTAGTGAGTATCCATAGCAGTAGTGAATGCCCTTAGCAGTAGTGAGTGTCCTTAGCTGTAGTGAATGCCCTTAGCAGTAGCAGTGAGTGTCCTCAGCTGAATTGCGCACCCTTAGCAGTAGTGAGTGTCCTTAGCTGTAGTGAGCGCCATTAGATGGATGCACAACTCAAGATGGAACTCAGAAGTTACTTTAAAAAATTAAAACCAGCACGAATGCTATTGGGTCCTAATCTGAAATATTAATGCGCCAGAATGCCAAAGGATAAAAAATCCAATAAAACACTCAGTAAACACCCAGAGATTGTGCAGTAGGCATGACAGAGAGCGATGCACACTCTCATCTCCTCAAAACACAGAAATGAGTGAAAATTACGTACCAAAACGTGACTGTCCAACTACACTAAAACCAAAATTATTATTATTTTTATTTTTACCCGTCTTTCTCCTAATCACATTTCAATAACTTTATTATTACAAATGTACGTAAACATTGTTATTATTATTAGTACTATTTTTGAGGTTGTCATTGAGTGGACCCTGTGTATTTCCACCTCCACACTGCAATGGATTTCTGATTCACTGCCTGGGCGGGAGAGTAATTGCACTTCAATTTATGGCTTTACCAGCAGGCCGCAAAAAAGACAACGCAGAGTCCAAAAACACTGTACCCAAGCTCGCTGTATAAAAACCGCACTGAAAACAGTAGCTACCGGCAACGGCAAAATATCTTCTGAGCTGCTGAACTGACATGTCTGACGCGTACACGGATTTCCACCCAAATTCCGATTGGAAAAAAATCTGTGTAGACTTCATCTTACTTGCAAGAGCGCACAAAAGAAAAACAACTGGAACATGCTTACCACTGATCATATTTTGTTAACGTCTTTAACTGAAACTGAGAGCCCAGGCCACAGACACTGAGTGTGTGTGATCTGAGTAAACCTACATCGTGCACGCACACGGGGTGTGCAGACAGATCCGTCCCATCAGGAGTATGGCTCTCCATTAGCCCCCGGGGCAAACACATGTCCTTCCTGGCTGCGCATCCAACCTCTAATGGCAGAAGCCTTTGTCTAAATGTCCGCAGGAACATGCCAATGCAGGGATCTGGCTTGTGGCAAAATCACACTGAATGTCCTAGACATAGTGTCACGCAATCACGCAAGCCCAGACACTCACACACAAAAATACAGACACACACACACAGGCACACACACACACACACACTGCATGAGCACACTGCAAATAAAATGGATAATAATAATAACAACAATAATAATAATAATATTGGATTTCCTCCTGGATAATGTTATAGGTATAGCTGTGTAAGATAAGTTATCTGTCTAATGGTACCTTCTGTTACATTACAATTTTTTGTTTAAGTTAACACTGCGCTTAGTGAATATAAATGGGCCTCTATGCCTTCCTGATGACACCACACTTTTTAATTCCTGACAGTAACACCGATGCTTTCCACTACTGTTCATCACTCTGGATTAGAGCGTCTGCCGTACGATTGCAAGGTAATGTTGTATAGAGCATTTTCCAAATAGACTGCACAAAACATTTCCAAGAAAGAACAAATACGATATGATGAAAATCACATAAGCAACTAAAATAAAACCGATGCAGACAAGCAGAATAAAAAAGTTAAATGATATTTATAGTTACGCATTCGAGTGGAGACACAAGTCTATATCTACAGGCCTGAAAAGAACAAACCAGGCTTGAGCTGCCAAGTGCTCCTGTGATTGAGTTTTTGAGGACCGCCCATGTTTGTGTGTGTGTGCGTGCGTGTGATTGTGAGTGCATGCTTGTGTTTGTGTGTGTGACGGTGAGAGAGCGAGTGTGTGATTATGTTTAAGAAATGGTCGTAGGAGAGGACTTGAGTGTCCCTTTTGGCAGTGTCGGTGTCTGCATTATTGAGAGGAGTGACAGCAGAATGTGAGAGCCATAATGGAGAGCCTGTTACTAGACATAAATACTTAACGCAAGTACAGAATAATGGAGGAGGCCTAGAATCTCAGGTGCTGAAAAAAAACACTTATTATGCTCAGACGTTTTTTTACATTTACCAGATCCTGTGGCTGCATAGTGCAGTATCAAATCTCTACATTTCAATAGCATATGTCTAATCACACTAGAGATGGTAGAGGAAAATAATGCAACTTCATATTTTACTTGGCAATATATTCCGTAGATTAAGAAAGTAAAAAGCTGCATTTTATCACAGAAAATATATGAGGTAGAATGTGTCTGTGTGTGTGCATGTGTGTGTGGGAGACAGAGAAATTATAATTATCATTATGACCGCTATAGTCCTCTCAGAATTAACAGTAATTTTGTATATCTATATAAACAGAATGCTATTTTATGCATCTATATACAGAATGATAAACTCTTAAGTTAATTGGTAAGGCTTTACAGGCTGAGGTAGACAGGCAGACAGAAATATAAGCCGTCTCTACTATGCTTCTAAAAACAGAAATACTGAATGGGTAAATAAAATTCCTACAAGTGCAAATGTGTGTTTTTTTCCCCCTGTAAATAACACATCCATCTCTTTTCTATTTTTTACTAGCGATCATTACTCGGTGTTAGACTAATGTTTGCCAGCATACACAGCACAAGCATGCGATGCCAGGAAGGCATTCAGAAGTGATTTGACAGAGAGAGAAAAAGTGATTGGGGGTGTGGGGGTGGTGGTGGGGGGGAGCCACAGTCAGAAAGGGCTTACAGTGTGTTTCACAGTCTCAGCAGGCAGATGAAAGGGAGGGGAGGCATGTATGAGAGCAATGCTACAGCTCTCACACTGCCAGGGTGCGAGAGCCAAGCTTTGATGCTGGAAAAGATGGGTGAAGGCTTGTCTTGTGGCAGCTGATGCGTGTGTGTGTGTGTGTGTGTGTGAGAGAGAGAGAGAGAAGTGTGAGTGGGTGTGTGTGTTTGTGTGTGTGAGAGAGAGAGAAAGCGTCAGGGAGAGGAAAATGCCATAGCTTCCCAGAATATGCCCTATATCTTTGTCCCAGGAGGAAACTGTCAAAGGGACAGGAAAGTCTAATGCATCACAACAGAACTGCTGTGCTGGCATGAGCTACCCAGTAGGGGTCACTGTTGGGACCCGAAGAAAGAGCAATATGAGTGCTGCAGCCCACCTTGCAGCAAGCAGAGAGAATGAGGTATATAAACAAGCTTAATTATATGAACACTTAACTTTTCTACTGACTGTTAGAAGATTGCATTATCATACAGTTTTCACTGATGGCGGAGAGTGGTTTGTGTATATATACAAACAAAACGCATTTGAGCATAGCAAGCCTACAATACTGATCAACACTGTTAGAACAGGGGCAGGCAAATGAAGCTCAGAGGCTCAGGAGACTGACAGAGGCATGTAACCCACAAAAACTAACCATTACGCCACTGAATGTACCAATGCAATTCTAGGAAAAAGGCGACAGCAACCTCAAACATATATGACACCAAAAATAGTCATGGTACATTTCTAAATAAAATCAAAAGTAAATAAATCAAAAGCAGCCAAAATAATACTGCGGCTTGACTGCAAGGACGACTGTGGACTGACTAGCTATATACATTTTTTGTGTGTTCCCATTTTGCAGAAAAGGCCCACATTGTACATGCCCTATAAATACAGTGCTGAAAATGTGTTTGGTTGGAGATTTTACATTTTCCTTGAAATTATAGCTTCCAGAAGTCATTTGTTTTTTTTATTTCCAAAATAAATATAAAAAAATGTACATTTTATGAGTTGTATGTGCATTTTATGAGCTATACATATTATCAATGCAGAAGAAGCAGAAAAAACCTCTAAACTCCACCCAGCCACACCCCTAGTGCCTGAAAAAAGGAGGACTTTTCGAGGACATGTTGGTGACTTCTCTCCGAAGGCAATAGTTAAAGCTAACAGTAAATGTGTACAGACAGGCGCCTCATGGTCTTACATACCCTTTGAGATTATTTATTAAATGAAGCCAGAGTTGAGGGCAAATCATTTGACTGATGGTTTTGGGGGTGACTCCACAGAGTGCAAAATCACAGCTATTGCTTTTGATATTCTACTCACGGCTACATAGTTTTTGTTCAGAAATATTCAGAGGTTACATGTTTTCTCTTGCCATACAGTTCTTGAATTGATCTTAGAGTCATTAGGCTGTCAGGGTGTTCAAACATAGGTACGTAATGCGCTGCACATTTTAAAACCCACATAAGAAATATTTTTTTGAACGCAGTTCAAAGACCTCGCTTGAGTGCCTGCAGATTATATCTGGGAATGATTTCTCCCGTTGAATGAGGATGGTCTCATTTCATGTTTATACAAGGCCCATTTGAAGCTAAATGCAGCACGTAAACAGTGTTCTTTGAACTACTGGCTATATTTGGTCTTATGATACATCTGGCTTCTCTCAGAGAAATGCTTTACCCCCCCCCCCCCCCCCCAAGACTGCTGGGTGGCTCCAGACCTTTCAAGGCACTGTTCTAGCGAATGAATGAGCTCCAAAATCTCTGATCGAGTCCGGACCATGCCAGTGCCAACTGTGGCCCGCAGGAGAAACACACAACTGCCAATTGCGGTACCCAGGATTGGGAGGATCCAGTTAGCTAGGGATCCATGTTTAATTGTCCTCTAGTGACTCCTGCTGATTGATTGGGTGCCAGGGACCTACTTGCAAAATATGCAGATGAAGCATCTTTCTCTAAACTCAGGTTTGTGGAAGTTTTGCCCACAGAGTGCTGTGGAAACAGAAATGGCTTGCAACAGCAGGTATTTTGGAAGAGAAAATGGCTAAATAGACAAATTTATATGGATGCATATTTAGAAGGGAAATAGGCATGCCAAATTTATAAAAAAAATAAAATAAAAAAAAAGAATTCATCCCCATTGAGAGCAGTTCATAGCAATTTTAGCGACAGTCGTGTTTAATCCACCGTTCCCTCATCTCTGGATGAAAGAGGGTTTTCCTTTCTCCTCTTGGGATGCTGGGAAATGCAACCGATAAACAAGCGAGCGGCGAGCGTTTAAAAATCTCTCCGGTCCAGAGAACGACACTAAAAACATGGCAGTTGGAATAAATGCACTTTCCTCCACTGAGGTTGGGGATTCAGATCCTCTAATGCAATGCGGTCTGGAGGATAGGTCTGGAGAGTGGTGGTGGTGGTGGTGGAGGGGAGGTCGGGGGAGGGGGTGCTGCAGTAGCTGAGGAGAGGTGGGTAGACCTTGTCACAGCTCTTGCCCAAATGGGGACTGCAACTTTGCCAATCCCTCTTAGTTCCTATCCCCCGTAATTCCAGATAATGCAGTTCCAAAGCCTGTGCTATTTAAATAGATGTCTGCATTTTTGTATTTTGATATTTTTCCAATACCAATGTAGTTCTGTATACTAATATAGTCAATTGCCTTGCCTTTTTGTAATAAGGAAACCAACAGATATACAAGATATAATGTCGACTGTTTCCAGTATGAGAATTCTGTTTAACGCAATAGTAACAAATAGATACAGCCTAATTAATGGGACTGACACTACTTTTTAGAAATCCAACAGAGCCATAAACATACAAATTGATCAGACTGTTAATCTTTTTAAGGGAAAGATAAGCAATTTTCTGCTTTTTCTTGCAGAGCAAAATAAGATTGTGTTTGCTGGGCAGGGACAAAGGGAAGGCCCAGAATGACTCAGCATGGAAGTTTCACTGTGCAAACCGCCTTAGCCCAGCGGTCTCAAACTCCAGTCCTGGACGGCCGCAGTCTCTGCCGGTTTTGAAGGTGCGCAGAACCTTTAGCCAATCAATGACTTAAATCAAGAACTTAAGTGCAAGAACACATCAAAAACCAGCAGATAGAGCAGCCCTCCTGGCGGGTGTGTATACAGATGTCGCACTGATGCATCTGTAAACACACTGGAACGTGCATTTGCCCTACTTTTTGTCATTTACTTCTCCTCTACAATTTAGTGAAGAACATTGGACTTGGTAATATAAATCCCAGTGCTCTTAGCCTGAAAGCCAGCTCATTAGCTGACCTTTTCAGAGACAATCTTTCTGGAACATTCTTTCACACTTTCACCATTCATGTCTTCCATATGATGTGACGAGGCCTCCTTATTTACCCCTCCATCTCATTATATGCTATGCACATATATATGCAGTATGTCTTTCACAGACAGACAGAGACAGATTCATCTGTGGTTTCATTTTGATTCAACCAACAAATGCAATACAGTATAATTAATCACAAATCCCTGAGCAACGCTACTCCCTTTCTTCATGTTCTATGTTCCAGTCTCTTTGTTGACTAAAAAACCTTAATTAATGTTCCTCCAATATTTAGAATAAATATTTAGGACAAATCCAACCCTCATACCTCTCGTTTTTTCAGCATGTAATCCGGATTTTCGCAAGAACTAATGCTCAGCATTAAAACTCATTTTCCATTCCATTTGATCTTGATGATAAGATGCATGTAGATAGAGGAACTCAATTATCTCACTGATATGCAATCGGTGCGATTACAAAAATGTTCGTTCTCGGAGCGTAATTGCTGGAATTGCGCATAAAAAATGCATTTTACGTCCAGCGATGCACTGCTGTCATCACATCCTAACATCCAGAAGCACTGAAAGCAAACAGATGTTTTTAATCAATGTTGCTGTCAGGCACTTCAAAGGATTTCCGACGCACCGCGTCCCACGTCCTAAAGAACACAACGTAAAGAATGATGCCGCTCAGGTTGCAACTGTGAAATAGTTCATTTGTACTTTCATCACCAGCATAACAGCCTATATCGCAAGCCACGGCATCAATTTTAATGGCAAGCATTCTTTTCATGTTCAATATGCCACGCAGTGCTTTTACACTCACTCACTGCATCACTGCCGTTTCTAATGATGGTCTAGAGACGAGGTTATAATAGTAGCTCGCTTGCTAACCAGGGCATGTATAACCAACTGTGATAAAAAGCTGAATAGGTTTCGCAGCTTTAACAACTAGGAAAAAAAAAAGAAGAGAGGGAGGCCAGTCCCAGCTTATGAATCTGTAATTACTCATGAGCCTGGAAGTGATTCAACAACAGATACAAAGCAGTCCGAAGCCACTGCTATATTTATACCTGATGACTTTGTACATTATCTATTTATCCTGGGAGTATTCTAGTATGCAAAATTCACAAGTGCACTAATTATGGCTCTTCTACGGCGAATCAAAACATCAGAGTCACCCTGTAATCTTCCCCCGCGGCGCCTAACGGAACGGCCCCTCTCTCATTCGTCCCTGACGGCGTCAGCGACCCCCCGCCGGTTACATCCGCCAATCCCAATCACGCCCCTGTTCGCGGTTCCCTCCTCCCGTTACTGGAGATCCGTTAAACTAAAAGAGCGGTATCTACAGAGCACGCCTGGATAAGGCCTGAGTGTGCGAGACAAAGACCGCCAGTTGGCTCGGTGTGGTCTCGGGGGGCGGGACACTCACTGATGAAGTTGGCCTGGCCGGTGTAGATGGTGTACTGCAGCTCGTAGGAGGTGACGCTGAACTCGTCCTCCGAGGTCCAGTGGACGGTGATGGTGTCGTGAGAGGCAGTGCAGAGCTCTTCTCGTATGGAGGGCGGGTTTGGAGCTGCGTGCCAGAGGAGGGGGAGAGGGAGAAATTAGTCACGCACCAGTAGAGGACTGGAAAGAACAAGGGGGTTGTTATTTTATTTTTTTTTAATAGCGCACGCGAGTAATACGCTTTTGTCTGATTAAATTAACATTTTTGCGTGTAAAACAAATGGCGTGTCAACATCTAAACAAACTGACCCCCCAGAAAACGGAAATGCCATGCTCGCTTGAAATTAACCGTTCCTGTCATTTGCAGTGTGTTGTGTTGTAACGTTTCACACGTTTAATTGAATCTGTGTTCATTCATTCGTGTGCTGGAGATGTATAATTAGGAAGACTGGTCATTGCTCCCTCACCTGTGAGGTAATCCAGCCCCTCCAGAATTTTTTTCTCCCGCGAGAAATCCAGGGCGAAGGTGTCGAAGGCCTCATTCAGATTGACATCTGGGATCAAGACCTGTGAGGACGCCGTAGCCATGGCGACCCTGGGCAGTGCAGCAGACGGGAGAGTGGTGATGCGATTCAATGGGAAGCATGCATCAAAGCCCATAGGCCACACCCCTCACTGACTCTCTAGCCACACCCACCCACATCTCAAAAATCCACCAGTGTAGTCCTGCCTAGGGCACATACGTTTTTTCCCTCTCTTGCATGTATATGTGTGTATGTGCATTCTTAAATGGGGTGTGCAGTGACATATGAAAAACTATTCAATTTATTATTATTATTACATACAGACCGAGGCATGAATAACAATTAACACTTAACAGGAAAAAAATATATATTTGTTTCCATCCAACCCACAGAGCAGTGATGCAGAGCTAGAGAACGCCCACACAAAGTCTTTCCTTGACACTGTAGAAATTTTTCCTAGAGCACCGCCCCCGTCTGCAGTAAACGGTGAGGGACGCGCAGACCGGCCCTCACCTCTCCGCGACGTTCCTGGCCGTCTGCAGGAAGCGGGCGTGGTCGTTCTCCTTCAGGCTATGCTCGGCCTGTGTGATGAGGACGCTGGAGCGCTCCAGGCACTGTCGGCAGTTGGCGATCTGCTGGGCCAGTTTCCTCAGCTTCATCACCTGGGGGGGGAGTTAGAGGAGGACGGTTCAGACAGGGCTTCTGCTGCACCACAGGACTCTTCACACATTATTATCGCTCTTCACCCTGCCACCCCTACAAAATACCACCCATTGGAAGAGTCCATATTCATTGGTTGTTTTCACCAAGGGCATAACCTTGTGACCGATGGAATGCTGTTACTTAATCTTTTTAAACAAGTGGGGAAAAAAACAAATGTTTGACCCCTGCTGTGACTGAAAGCGCTAGAATGTTATTTCACCATGTTACTCAGACACTATACAAAACAGCACAAAAATATCACATTGTTCCAATAAAGCTCTGTGTGGACCCATTGTATTGCCTTAAGAACAGGCCAGGCAGGCCCAAGTGTTTACGTGCATCTTTCCTAAACTTTCCCAAACAAAGAATGCAATTGACCCCACCCTTTCACTATGACCCCTGACCTTTGGTAGACAAACAGGAAGAGGATGAGCCCTTACAGTTGAGTGACTAGGGCACATAAACTCAAGCAAGGAAATGAACACATGCTTTAGCCCCTTAAGCAGCCTCCATAATTTATTCATCTCTACTGCAATCGCCAGGGTGACAACAGAAATTAAACTAACGATCACCACCTTCCCTGAAGGAGGGACGTTCACGGGGCGAGTTTAGAAGATCATTAGAGGGAAGTGATTTCAGGAATTTCATTTCCCCCAAGAGTTATAGTCATTTCACAGACTGATATTAAGTGTCACGAAGGGCTATGATCCTGCTGATTAATACAATACTTGCAGATGAATCAATTAAACGGCAAAAGGAAGAGACTACAGAGCACATTTGTCTTGGAACTTCAAAAGAAGTTTGCTGGTCGACATCCATGTGAGGATATTCAACGCATATTCCCGACAGAATGCAGCACAGGCTCAGAAATTATTTCATGAAAATTAGATGAAAATTGTTTCACTGTAAAAAAAAAAGAAAAAAAAGAAAAAAGAAAAGCAAAAGCTAAAAAATAGGAACTGAAGAAACCCTCATTGCTGAGGGAAATATGCGTTGAAAGATGAAGAACATGCTATGAATACTCAAACAGAATACAATTTGTCTGGGCTGACCATATACGCCTCTCCATCTGTGTACATAACAAATATGCCAGCCCGTCATGTGAACTATTTATTTTCAATCACCTCGTGGCCCTCGCAGTCTAACAAGAGAGCTGACTGTGAGCTGCAGAAATCCCTTCACTATAGGTGCCAGAATTTCAACACCTTCAGCGCAGACATGTTTGTGACCTTCAGAAATTCGACCCCCTTGGCAGTTATTAAAATCAATGCCAATAATAACAAACGCACCACAACACCTCACTGAACGCGCGGAAGGGACGCCCATTTCGGCTAGCTTCTCCCAGTAATTCCAGAGCTGGCGGGTAATTCTTTTCGAAGCGCCGCATTTCAAACTCATGTTTGTTTAAGTCCACCCCTGTCCTCATACAAATTCGGTCCGCTCACAGGTGCAGTCTCATTGTTTACTGAATAGAAATTGGTTCATTAATTTAGAACGGACACGTAGCCAGCCGCGGATAAAACAACACCACATTACGCAACGGACGGAGGGAAATCTGAGGCTGGGGACTGACGGGGAGATGGCAGCTCTCTCAGGTGAACGCTTCGAGAGCGCTGAGGTGACCGACTCCCCTCAGATGGTGCGCGTTTAAGGCTCAGCTAAGCCGAGATCCGGCTGACGACAATGGAGCCAATCAAAGGGGCAGAGGGCGACCGTAAAACCAGACACCGCTGACAGGAACGCACGAAACAAACGTCTGCAGCCTAGCAGTAATCCAGCAGCGCTGCTATTTTTATTTCGCATCTTTTGCCAAAGCCTTCATATCAAGCCATGGGATTCCACCAGATGATGGCTAGTCATTTTAGACACATTTTTCCCCCCTAGTGTTTTCAAACGCTGTGTTTCGAATGCTCGATCTGGCCAGGATAATCCCGCATATCCTTCTGTCTATGTTTTTACATGACATAAGCCACATTAATACTGACAGTTTGTACTTTTCTAATGCAGTTGTTTTGCTGTTTAAAATGTTTGCAAGCTGAGGTTTTTGCTCACGCTGTAATCCAGAGCTGTTTAAGCTGATGTGCAAGCCAGCCTCACAAAAAGCCTAACGGAGAGTGGATTAATAAACACACTGAAATATTTTTGTCTCTGACATTACATACTTTATTATATGCAGCCTGTACTAAAAATTACTGTAGTCTACAATGCAGTTTTTTAAAAAGCTAAACATCTTGTTTGAGGTTTTAATTTGAATTTAATTTAAATTAAAATAAATTTCCAGGTCAGTATTCAAAAACAACCCCATGGAAAGCATTTGGACATATTGTGCATATGCCATGCAGATTGGCCGTTATGAAGGCTTGGCTGGCGTACTGAATTTAATTGTCATAGAGAACGACCTGTCCAATCGCACTTCCTGCACAAGACTGAACCGGTTTATCACTGTCTAATTTCCTTTGCCCGTTAATGAGTTTGCAAATAAGCATTCATTTGAAAGTGATGCCGGTTGCTAGGTGGCAGGGCGGACATGATCCCACAATCCCCTGCTGAGGACACAGCTACTGCGGAGGGGCAGCGTGGGCAGCGCTTCTCGGCCTCGGGCTGTGGAGTGGTGTCGCGGTCAACGAGCTGCTAAATGCATGTAGTCGTAGAGGAGCCATTTTGTGCTTCTCCATCTGGGTCATAGAGCAGTACAGCGGGGAGAGTTGTCCAGCACATAAGGTCAGTCAGGAGTGGCTGTAGGGCTCCCTATCCAGGGCCCTGGAGTAGCAGGGCGGTGGATGAGGACGAGGGGGGTGTAGCGTGTCTCAGTCCCAGTCGAGGGGGGTGGGGGGGGGGGGGGGCAGGCTGAGGTGTGACAGCACAGCGCTCCTCTGTTTGTTTGTGTTGAAAGGGATTAAAGTCAGGAGGGACAGGCCTCTCGAGTCTCCACGGACCCAGGCCGGCGTGTGAAGTTGAGCCACGTGGACTGGGCTGATTTCACAGCCTGTCTAGCTCCCCGAGGGCTGGCCTGTATAATCTCGTCGGTTCCGCTGCAAAGCCGTTCCTTTCCCACCCTCCACCGCCCCCTGCCCTCCGCCCTCGGACCGGCCGAAAGGGCACGGCCGTACCACGCAAGCCCACGCTGGATGTCCTGCCAACCACTGATAGCCCAGAGAGAACGCTGAGCGCCCAACAGAGCATTTCGCCAAACTACACACCCTGCGAAATGAAATATGGTTCTGGGCACAAAAACGTGCTACGAATTTGTTGCCTTTGTCTGAATTTCTCAGGGTTCAGTTCAGCACAACGGCTACTTCAAAAAGGGTGTCTACCGCATGCTTCCTGGCACCCCTTGAAAGGATTGCTCAAAAGCTCTTAAAATTCTCCGCCTAATGCCTAGATATACTAATCCCCTGAGAAACAGAACTGTCGTCTGGCGTCAGACGACGCGTCAGCTACCCTCTCCCGTTTCTGACGCTGCGGAATGGCCGCGGTGACAGCTACAGACAAACGTCCCACCTCGGCCTGTCGCCGTCCGAATGACAATTTTTGGGGCGTGCTCGGTTTCGACTGCCATCGCGAACGTGGATTAAGGATCGTGATGGGCGCCCGTATTAAATTTCAGAGATTGGGGTTACATGGGAGCCGCCACCGTCTATGTCATAAACACCTCGTCTGTGATTGTACTGCGCCTCACCCACGCTCGTAGCTTTAAAGAGCAAATAATAATGCTGCTCCCTGAGAATAAAACAAACGCATCGCTCACATCTCAGCCGTCACTTGGCATTCGTTGGACTGGATTCAGAAATTAATTTGATGAGTTCTTGAGAATTGTAAATATGCATTTCATTACAAGTTGTTGTTCTGCCTATAGGGACACACGCCCAATTATTTATCTGCAAAAACACAAGCGGTAATAAAGGTGATGAAATCTGTACAGCTTGAGGGAGGGAGGGGCAGACACTGTTGTGAACACTGTGTATCCAGCACTTAGGGTGATCAATAAATGAGCCAATAATGCTGTGGAGATGAGTGTGGCAGACATGCAGCCCCCCTCTACACATCTAAGATGTGGGTAACCCATTACAGAATATAAAGGGTGAATTTTGCCGAAAGGTGGCAGGTCTGGAGGTGTGCCTACAAGTCAAATCTATCACCAAACACTACGGGTTCTGTTTTTATTTATTTTTGCAGGGCAACCCTTAGAGCTTTTAAAAGGGCAGGTTCAGGCAGATCTAGGACAGGCATACCTGCGCATCCTCAGAGAGAGGAAGGCATCCGGCCCTACCTTAGACTCCTTGATCTTGACGGCGATGACTTGCTTCCTCTGGCGGATGATCTCCACGAGCTCGTCGCACTCCTCCACCAGCTTGGCTTCATGCATGGCCGTGTTCACCTAGGATGAATACAGCGGAGACCATAAACATTACATTTCATTACACTGCCGGCATTTAGTAGATGCTCTTACAAGCAACTTACACAACTTTTACATAGCATTTACATTGCATCCATTTATGCAGCCGGATATATACTGAAACAATGCAGGTTAAGTACCTTGCTCAAGGATACAACGGTAGCATCTGATCTGAGAATCAAACGTGTGACCTTTAGGTTACAAGACCAGTTCTTTACCCGTTATACTACACACCGCCCACAGGTGGGACTGAGCTTGTTTCCAAGCTTTGCTAATGACCAGTGATTAAAGTGCGGTCTGACATACATAGCATTGTAGAGAATCTATTTTTAAAAAGCACAGTTGCCCCGGTCACATGTTTCACACCAAATGATTATTAAATCCGCTACCCTCATTACAATTCACAGCTTAAATTGCTGGGACACTCTTTATGCAATGTGGCTATTTATGTTGCAAAAACAGCTAAATAATATACGACCATTTATCGATTTCGGCTATTTTATCGAGTTCAGGGAGGGCATCATTTTTGGTTGTATGTACCAAATATCCATTTTGTCAGGAACTGACGTTTTTAACCGTAAAAATGTAAATTGTCACGTATAATGGGTTAAAATACACAGATTCAAAGCATAATAATGTGATACTACGCAACTGACTGCACAAAACTCATCTCTCATGTCAAGACAAGCCACGTTGCTGGTTTGTTGCCCGTTACCTGCTCACCCAATCCGCTCACACACGCGGGAGCTGTAATACGCCTGACCTGTGGCCTGCTGGTGTCTTATGGGAGCCCCTGGGCTGAGCCCGCTAATCGCATGCTGGTGAGAGCGTGACGGAGGCGGTGGCTGGCGGTGCCACGCTGATTAACGAGTCTGGCGCCATTAGGCAGTGAAAGCAGCGCGGTGGATGCAGCTCCGAGCGTGAAACACGCTCCCTCCTGTCCTCCTTCCGTTACTGTGGCTTCCTATCAAGCCCAGTGGATCATTCCCTCTCTTGCCATTTTTAAAAATCTTTGTTTAAATTTTTTTCATATCAGAGTTCCTTTCACAAAGCTGCTTACAAAGGTTAGAGTTACTCAAGCTCTATTAATAGTGCGCGTAGACACACACACACAAGCACAAACACAAAAACACAGTGGATTAATTCCAGTCCTGCCTTCTTGATTACACATCACAAAATTAACAAGGATTAATGATGCAATCCACTATATCTGAGGATTATCGTTCTGGAATTTGGGTGGAGCAGATTTTCCTTATTTTCATCTTCCTTCATTTATTATGAATACCTTTGCAAAGACGGCAAAACGTTTGAACCTTGCCCTCCCCTGCAACAATAACCCATGTCCCTTTTTTGACCATGGTGAAAGCGACAGCCTTATTCTCAACAGAGAACAGCCTCTCCCCCATGGCAAGGTGGTGACCTTAGCTTCTCCACGCCCACATTCCACGACTCCGCCTCTTCCCTATCTCACGCCAGCCGTTCCGCCTCCTCGGAGATTTGGGAAGCCAGGGTGAGACGAGCTCTCCCCTGCCCCCACCCCCGCCTGGAGCCACGAGTCGTCTCAGATAAGCCACTGCAGGCTGACCTCTCTGTACCCAGACATGATTTACACTGACATCTAAAACACATGCCCGCCCGCGCCCGCCGCTTTGTCCTGGAAGTAGCGGCTTGCCGAGTAAATTAATTTTTCATTTTGGGTTTCGGAGCGATTTATCCTCGAACACATTGCGGATTAGGACAGGGGTGTCAAACTCAGTTCCCGGAGAGCCAGTTTATGTGCTAGTCCTTCCCCCAGCACAATCCAACCCATTCTTATTCCCAGGCTTAAACTGCTCCAATTAGTTCATTGTCAACATACGTTTACATCCAACCCCTTCCCAAAATACCACAGGTATGGTATTGAGCTGTGATATAGTTTGGAGATTTTTTTAAAGATAATATAAAATATTTTTTCATTAAACACACCTGTTAAGTTCCTAGAGGGGGAGGAGAAAGCGACAAAATACCAGTAAACAGAACATAGTCATTCCAGAGTTCTAACCATTCAGTACAGGAAACCAGGGCTCTTTTTCTAAAAGAATGGATGAGGTTTTCCCCTTAATGGACCAAAATAAAGAGCTGGAGGAGAGGGGCAAGGAAGTAAATCTCCAAAGGAGCGAGGAGTTCACTGAGCTGCCACTCCTCCAAAATTACCTTTGATGTTCTCAAAAGTAGCCGCAGTAAAAAGCTTTCCTGACCAACAACTTATGAGCTTGTTTGGGGAAAAACACCTTTACTAAGTTTTGAAAGACTTCAAATAACCCGTGAGGTGACATGGCACAAACAAAGTGAAAGAAAGAAGAAAGGAAAGAAAGAAAGGAGATGACTGCACATGCTCAGTGATGTAGGCCAGCATTGTCCTGGAGTCGTGGCAGAAATGATTAAGGCCAGGCTGTGCTCCAGGCCGACAGCTTGAGGAAGACTTGGGCAGCGCGGGCGCGGGGCTGCAAGTCACTCTGCGGGGTGACGGATTCCGGCAGTCCTGCCAACGGGCGTCGCAGGCCGGGCGAATGCGGATGCCCCCGTGCCACGTGGGGCCGCCGCGGCGGGGTCGGCCTCCCGCCACGGCCGGCACTCGCGGTCAGTCAAAGGCCCCGCTCTTCCCAGGGGAGAGGAGAGACGAGCCCGCCGTCCGATTTGGCCGAGGCACCGTGTCGAAAGGCGCCGAGTCGGACCGAATTGTCATGGAAACAGGTTTTTAGATCGCCGTTTGAGGACAGGCCAAAATGTTCCCCGCGGGTCCTAGAACCTCAATCACATACTTAACGAAGGAATAGCCTTTTTGCAGTTTCTGCGAAGCCTTCTCCAAGACCAGCGATATCTGGGAATTATAGTGTAAATAAAAAGCTGTCTGCTCTGTGCTTTCTGGAACAGAATTCTAAATCACTGAGTTGTATTTGTGACGGGTATGCGCTATTTTGAATCCACTCCATCGCAATATTACATGAAAGCAAAGTTTACTTGGCGAAAAATCTGTATGCTTGGTTTACAAAATAACAGCACAAATCTACAGCACTCCATTACAAACAACCTGCCTATTTGGAAAAAGTATGCCAATGTCAGCTCGGCTGCCAGAGAAAGTAAATCTCATTTTCAGTACGGATTTTCATCCTACTCAAGACAACATTATTACTAACCTGGTATTAAAGAGCGAGGCAGATACTTATCATCTAGATAATTCCAGGAAGAGTTGAAAGGACATCTCCAAACCAAACGGCATGCTAGGGTAATGCTAAGCCGTTCCCTTCTATTGTTAGCGGTCGATATTTGCGAATGTGTAGGTTTATGTTGGAAGGGAGCCGGGAGAGATAAAGAGCTCCCATCCTCCTTTGGCAGAATGGCTTCCTGCATGTCCTATATCAGCGCTTTCCTCTGCTTGCAGTTGCTGTGTGTATACTTCCCTCCTCTGTCACCGCATACATTTTCATTAGCTCGTGCCGGCTCGTTTGCTTTATTTCAAAACTCGTTAATAATTCACAGCGCGTACGATACAGACGTAACGAACGACGATAGATGTGACCGTCCAAATGTATTTTTTTGCTTTCTTTTCTTTTTTTTTTTGCTAATCTGCTTAGCAGTTAGCGGAGTGCGCTTGCTTGGCGGCGTGGCCTAATTCTCTCTTGTCGTCAGCGGCGGAGGGGAGATATCGACGCTGATGCTGCAGACTCGCGCGAGCTCGGCGAACGCTGCCCATCCACGCGCATGTCAGGTGGTGCCCCAATCAGCGCTGTTGCTGCCATGGTGATGCACACCTGCAGCGTACTGCATCAGCTGGTCAGTTGTTTATTTACCCATCTATCTACCCAGCTACCCCCCCCCCCCACTGCATCCCACCCCAACACAACAGCTTGGGATGAGTAATCGAACCTAAATCTCAGAGGGAGACTCGGTGAGGCTTCGTGAAAAGTAATTCTGGACGTGTCTTTAGAGAAACTCGCCAGCAGGAGAACAATGATTTCGGCGAAGTCCCACCAGGCCTGTCTGTGCTTTGACCCTCGGTTTGTGCTGACTGCGATAGTAGCTTTGTGATACGGGGGAGCCGGCTTATCTGCTTCACTGTTTGCGAGGAAACGCAGGAGGCGGGGTCTCCCGAGAGTCAGGGTTTCTTTTCACCCCCACCGAAAAAAGAAAACAGAAAAAACAACAACTTCACTTGTGTATTATTCCGACTGACAAAACCATCACAACCTTTACTTGACGGTCTGATCCGTTATTCTGGCCAGCGGTTCTGACCACGAGTTTGATTACAGCGCTGATAGCTGCATTTTTTTTTTTTGGACATGCATATGCGGAGGATGATGCAATTTACAAAATGTTCTTGTAAATTACTTCAGCTAGTGGTGGAGTGAGGCTTCTTGGGCCATCAGGGACGCACTGATCTGAATGGATAACAGCCATTTGCTAAGGATAAGAGCCCCATTATAGTGGGAGCGTATGTTAAGTCCACCCACCTACTTGGTTTCGAGATAAACGGTCTTGAACATCGCTGTGATCCGCAGAAGGCTGGCAGAGCTTCTGCTGGATGCATTGATTCGAGATGACTGAGCGTGCATCTCGGTTCTTGATTAATGGTAGCTAAAATGGCCATTGTTTCATTTTACAGTGCTTTCATTTATTTTATCGAACCACTTTAAAGCTTAGGAGTGACATATCGCCATGCACTAGACACCTCAGCCAGTAACAAGAAATACAAGGAGACACAACAAATCCAGCAACCTCTCACATCCATTTTCTCAAATGTACTACATTCTCTAACTAGGCAGACAATCAATAATACAAAACACAGGCCTCAAAAAGGAACTGAAAGCGGTTCCAGTCAGACGAGCTAATCTATCAGTGACTGTACATGGATGAAGAGTCATATATTCTCATACTATGTTTCGCTCCTAACAGGAACATAGCCAATGTGCAGCAAGGTAGAACGCTGGTATTCTATGCTTTTACTTTGTATCTTGGTTAATGTACTGGTGGTGTAATTTCCTCCAGTGTGACTGAAGATGAAGATGCTGGCCTCGTCCCGTACTGGATGCTTGTGTTTTGGTTACACTCTAAAGGATTAGTCACCATTTGCATTGGCTGCCCTGAGTCGGTCCGCTTCCATTCTCCAGTCAGACGCCAAAGTAACCAGAGATTTCTGCCACTAAATAAACAGCCTCATCCTCAGCCTTTCAGGAACAGGAAGTCGCATTTGATTACAATTATCTGGACTTGAGTACTGCTGAGACACAAGTGGGTCCCTCTCAAGTCAAGTATCAAAAACACATGGTCAATCAGAGCTGATCTGGAATGAACTGAGAATCAGAATTCACATAGGAAGGCAGTTTACTCTCGTGAAGCCATCCTAGCTTTCAGGCATTCCAACCGCTTTGCCAATATTTGCCATTCAAATGGTCCGTTTAAAATATTCATGGGCATTTAAAATTGTATTCGTGTACGTATCCCAGTAGAGCACCAGCTATTACGTCGATTGTTCAGATCAGAGGTTAAAATGGCATGGTTTTATTTCCTTAATGAAGTCCTTAATGCCTGTAAGCAGTGAGATTGAATGAGGATGGATTTTGACAGGCAAACAGTGATGAATCTTTAATTAGGTGGATGGGGGGCACTGGGTTCGATTAAAGGTCTGAGGCTCTTCGGTCTGGAGGAACAGAACTGTGAGTGGCCTGGTAGATCTCTTCTCAGTCAAAAGTGTCATCCTGTGCTGCTAATTACATCTCCAGAGCTGTTAGCCAGGAACCAGCCTGTAGCACACTCCAGTTTAAGTGTTATTAATTCTGTTAGTGAGGGCCAAAGACCATAGCTTGCACACAAACATACACACGAAAGCGCACACCCAAATTCACACGTACAGACACACAAACATCACAGCTCTTCAAGTCCACAGCATTCAAATCAGTGAGATTTACCTATTTTTGCTGCCTCGTGATTGATCAATGATTTTAATTCTCTTTGATACCTGGTGACCAGCACACAGACTGTCTTGGTACTGTGCCTGTGCCTTTAAAAGCACACACACAGCGGCAAGATAAAAACAACCGTACCTCTTAGCGGAGAGAGATAGAAAGGCTCATGTTCAATGATAACTTCATTTCCTGTTGTGAAAGGAAACACTGAAAAGCATTCCACGGGGGATGGACAGCAGAGAGAGCTTTGACAGGGTGCTGGGCAGCGCTCACCTCCACTTGCTGACAGATCTGAATGAGCTTGGCCATCTGGCTCTCCAGCTCGCTGTTCCTCTTCACCAGGTTGGTCAGGTTGTTCTCCAGGGTTTGCTGCAGGGGGAAAGAGGACACACGGTTGAGTCTGGGGAGATGGGAGAGAACGCGGATGCAGCTCAAATCAGTGATGTAATCTCAGACTAAACCTGAGCAATGGCTGCTGCCTCTTTGACAAAGACTCCAGTGGCAACATGTTTGAGGCAAGCGATTCCCAACTGTCATCTGAAGCGACAGAGGAAATATTTATTTTTAAATACTAACACCAACAAATAGACACTCAATAGTAAATGGAGGGAAAAAAAACAGTCTGATAACACATTCCATTGACAGTACATAATTTCTAATTCTGAAACTTAAGCCAAAGCACTGAAATGGGGTGACTTTGACAAATAATTGAACAGAAGTATGCGCATGACAAGTTATTCTCCCCACCGAAAGGCTATTTTAAATGCTGGTCAAACAAAACAACAAAAAGACATTCCAATTTTTTATTAAATAATCTAAAAGCACATTATGTGATAAAACTACAAGATTACTGTGAAACATACTAGTAACTAATAATTATAACTTCTCAAGGGCAATTTGGGGTCTTCTGCGACACCATATCGGGCATGATTTGCATTGTTGTGTTAGGTTAGCAAACATTCAAGCTACAGTGACGGCAAAAACCGCTTATCGCCAAGGGGTGGGGCGGGGCCAGAATTACCGGACTGACCTGTATTCCCCAGAACACTGGGATTGAGTTTCAGATTCTCAGTGAACATAAATCAACACACGGATTATAAAAACATCTGCCAGGGAAAACGTTGTCTTCCTGCTGAGGCTGACTTTGCACTGACAGTGCTAGTCAGCGTGAACAACATGAGAACACTGAGGAAAAATAAATCTCTAGAGTGACCAGTAATGCATTATAATTCACCCACAGAGAGGATAAGCAGCACTACTGTGCAATCGTACGAGTGAGATCTTTGATGAGTCAAGGTGAATTTGAGAGGTCTGTTGAATGATACGCCTCGAGTCATTTAAAAAAGTCACTTTCCCGAACTGTGGCTATGAGAGTGGGCAGAGAGGGTTTAATGCTTTGATCAAACCTGAATTATTTTCCTGATGCTGTTGCATGAGGCCACAGACTCCCGTCCGTCTCTACTTCGATTATGCAAGCAGTTTGGCATCAGAATGAGGCAGCGAAGATTAGCGTAGCTTGAGAAGAAAATTGTAAAACCTGGCTCATTTAGTTAGGCACAATATAATCAGTATTACTTTACAATTACAATATCGGAACAGGTGAAACTCGATAATCCTCAGGTAGTCTGATTTACCTCATATAACAATGACACACTTCACGATATGTTGAAGCTTCAATACTACCGGTATTGGCCACCACCTGAGACCCCGGATAAAACGGAAGCTAACCGGTCTCCACACGTACGGCAGAAAATATGAAAACAATGATCAGACGCAAGACAGGTGACATGGTGGGGGGGGGGGGAAGAACGTTTTTGTGAAACCATCGCACAGACGGCAGCGACGACCACGACAGACAGCGGGACACGGAGCAAGGCCGACGTCGACAGAAGCTGGTCGCTCATGCATGCGAGACGCAGGCCGCGCTGCTCCACCTGGCCCCTCTACAGCTGGGGGGGGGGGGGGGGGGGGGTGTGTCCCCTCACGTCGCGGGCGCTGTGTGATTTAACAGGCTTTCGGTGACTCACCGCGGCGTTTGTCTTTGATGCCTCCATGATAACCGCTTCAGATAGTCTGCCGGGGCTCACTTGATAGGCCTACGGACACACACACACACACAGACAGCCTTAACTCGCCGGCGACGCAGAGACCCGTGACCACACCCGCTACCCACAATCCCCCTCTCCCTCTCCCGTGCGACTGGGTGGCCTCGAACCCGGGCTCAGATGAGGGCGGGCGGCGTCTGACCGCCTGTGGGGAGACGGGCGGCTCTCTCGCTCTACAGCGTGCGAGTCGTCACCTTGCTGAAAAGCGTAGTGCCGGGGGCAGATTGGTTAATCATTTTTTTTGGGGCGCTCGGCGGTGTGAGGGACGAGATCGTTTGCAGATCAGAGGCAGCCGGAGAGGCTGCTCCTCCCCCCCCCCCCCCCCCCCCCCCCCCCCCCCTCCCTGTGAGAATACAGATAAGGGGGCGTCGGGGGTTGGGGAGCTACAGAATAGAGGAACATGCAGACTACAAAGGCAAGGGCACAGTCATGCAGGCAGCACAGAAAGGGAAAGAGTAAATGAGAGAGACGGGAGGGGGGAGGGGGCGAGTGAGGAAGAGACCGGCAGAGGGGAGAGAGAAATAAAAGGGAGGGGGGGCGAGAGCAGGGGAGAAATCGGCAGGGAGACAGCGAGAGAGAGGGACACAGAGAAAGTGACAGATAAATGAAGGGACGGGAACAGCGAGAGTAAAAGATGGCGGGAGAGAGAGAGAGAGAGAGAGAGAGAGAGAGAGAGGACGAGGGAGAGTGAGTGCAGACGCAGAGCTGCTTGCTTGGCAGCCGCTGTGACGGAGGTGCTGCAGGCTTTGAGCTGAGGCGGAGGAGCAGTTGGAGCAGATGTATGCTGAGGCATTCTGGGACAGCCTGGGAACTGCAGACGGATTCAGCCATGAGAAAGGCACTGTGCCATGACATCACTGCGGCCCCTCCCAGGAACTCTCCCTATTACTTTTGACTTGCCAGAACAACACGGGACCTCGCTTATCTGGAAACAGACAGCCCTTATCTCAGCACAACCTAACCTGCCCTCGAAACATCACTTATCTTTTTCCAGTTCAAATCCCTACATGTGCAGCTAACACATTTAACTGTTCAAGGAGAAAAATATGTACAACAAAGATATCTTTTTGTCACCAGCACAAGCACACATCAGAATACATTCACAATTCCGTTCTGTTTAGTCTTTACGCTGCAGTTCACTTCTTTCAGTGGGATTCCATGTTTACCAGCAGCTACTGTGCTATCCCTTTTCGATGTATATTTAATATGATATCCCGAAAAAGAGGAAGTCCTAAGGCTGCAAACTCCACTTCAAAGTGGGAGGCTTAATTATTTCGAGATCCTTGCAGCTTCAGGAAAGAAAAAAAAAACCACCCCCTCATTTCATTAAAAAAAAACTTTAAAAAAAGGATTTGCGGTTCGCCAAAGTGTCAGTTACTGAAGTCTGCGGGGAGATCTCATTTGCTGAGGATACTATTAAGTACAGCCCAGTTAACCAGGAGTGTTCTGTGCATAATGAGGAGTCTCCTCCAATTACGGTGAGCCTAACAAGCTTTACATTCCTTCTTTTTTTTTCTCCCGCTCAAGTCCCATGTTCTGCCTCTCACCTTTACCTGTCCTTCCCGCCTTGTGAGAAAAGGAAACGCTTTCCCCTCCGGCTGGGGGGACTTCTGAGCCCAATTAATCCTCATCATATGCTGAGATGGTGCAATATCGCGCCACTTTAGCGCCAGCTGGGTGATGAGCCATCTGACAGGGAGATGCCGGCGTGATGGGGGGGGGGCAGAGAGCTTTAAATCTCTGCCCAGCGCTTCCTGGCACACGCGTAGCTGAAAGCGTTCCGAATGCTGCTCTCGCCGCACGCGTGGCGCTCGTAAAACGGACGACCTGTCAGAACGTGGAGCTTGGGAGTGGTGGGCAGGCTTTTTAATAACACCACCTAGCACTGGCTCTGGACCTGCGGTAGTTTCATCCATATATATATATGTGTGAGTGTGTGTGTGTACAGTGTGTGTGTGTGTGTGTCTGTGTGTCATGTGCGTATGTGTGGCTGATCACGTTACTGGCGTGTGTGTCCTTTTGTGTGCAGCCGCACAATGAAGCGCTGGTCCAGGTTAGCCCGCGCGTTGGGGCCGGGGTCTTCCCGTCTCGTTATATTTTATTGGCGAGGCAATCAGCCCCAGGGACACGATCCACTCGGTCGCATCATCCCGTCTTCAAAGCGATGATGAAACGGCGTACGTCCGCCAAACGATCGGCGGGCGCGGGGCCGGGGCGGGCGCGATAAATAACTCGATAAAAAACGGATTTCTGCGGCGCCTGAGACGCGTGGCGGCCGACGCGCGTTCGACGGAGCGGGATGAAGGTTAAAAGGACAAGCGTCTGCAGCTTCGGTCTCTCTCTCTCTCTCTCTCTCTCTGGAGAAATCAGCCTTCCCGAACCCTCTGGGTAATTTGACTTTCATGCAAAACAGCTGATGCTGAGACAAGGGGGGGGGGGAATCAGGTAATTTTAATTATAGCCATACAGAAGACCCTGGAGAAAGGTGAAAATTTGAGATACAGTGTAGGTTGGAACAACGAGCTACCCGATATCAGACTGAAGCAAGCAGGAAATTCATACGGAGAGCCCATCCTTGAGCCACCCGAGTGTGGTCTGCTTTGTACTCTTGGTGATAGGCACTTGTTCTCTGGACTCATCTGCTCGCTGTAGTCCATCTCTGGCTGCTGCAATATCACAGAGTTTTACCGCAGAAGCGCTTCCCTCTCACAGTTTGTTCCAGCAGTCCCCTGTGTCAGCAGCACGCATAGAGGGGGAAGCGCGAGTTTCCATTTCCGGATTTCACGCTGGCTTTCTGAGGAAAGTGGCTTTTTTTGCGTGGGGGAGGGGGGTGCTGGTCTCAGTGCTCAACCAGCAGAAGTTCATCTTCGTTCCACCGAAGGCTTACTGAATTGCGGTCAAGGGGGTTTATGTACCGTGTGTTTTTTACTTTCTCAATTTCACCAGTCAGACCACCTCTGAAATGGCGTACATAGAAAAGTTGCGGCTAGCAGCTAGCACGGCCGACACTCTCTCCTCTGTGGAGTTTCAAGGGGAAAGTGTAGCCTTCTAGAGGTTTGCAGGAAGAAGACAGACTAAGTCAACTTTCTCATTTTAATGATAATGACTTTCTCTTTTGTCATTTTTTAAGAAATAAAAAGAATGAAACAAATGTCTTTAAAAAAAAAAAGGTCCCAAACTATTGGAATGGAAGGAAAAAGAGATAGTAAGGAGCATTTATTTCAATCTGAAAAGCCAAAAAAGTGAAAAGTGAAATGAAACTGTTGGGAAAGTAATTACAGATAAGGTAAATGGACACAAAGCAGAATGGCAATTGTGGGCTCCCGATTACGCCCTGTCACCTCGACGCACGCTCAGAGCAAATGACTCAACGGGAACACGCGCTTCTAGACACCGTTTCACTTAGAAAGGAGATTCACTTTTGAGTCTTTGTGTTCCATGGTCACTTCTGCACAAGGCTGAACAGTACACTCAGGAACAAGTAGCTACACAGAGACTCAGGAAACTAGGAAACCTGAAATCATAGCTGTATGGTAACACAGCATACATTGAGACAGGACAGAGCCCCCTGTGTCTTGTATTAAACTCGCAGAACTGCATTCTAAGTGCAGCGTGATGTCATGTTCTGTGGATGAAAAGTGTCCGACGCAACCCTTTGTGGGCGCCTATTTCTGTTCACTCCTCGCTTGCGGTGGACCGTGAACAGTTTCATTTTCCATGCGTCTGTCAGCTTAAATGAGCAAAGGATTCTGGGTGGACGGAGGCACCCTCTTGGCCTTTCACTGACCTCCCGCCCTCTGCCTGTTCTGAGACACCCGGAGATGTTGACAATGTCCCACAGTTTGTGGCAGACAATGTGAAACACTGTGTAATGCTCAACTTCATGCTGCACAATGAGACCGTTAAAACTGCCATTTCATTATTAGATTGCGCCACAAATGGTTGATTCAAAAAATTATTTCTGGAATCGAGCCGGCCAAAGAGATAAGTGGCATCAGCTCATAGGGCTGTGGGAAATGGGAAGGGCTTGAGTGGGCCGTGTATTTTAATTACATTTCTCCTAACAAAGTTAGCTGAGGATATTGGGCAGATTCAAATATCACGGTTATAAACTTTCCACTGAGCAGACTGTGGAGGCCACGGCCTCTGATGAATGGAACAGTCTGTCACAGGGCAGGGGCGACTACGGCCTGTGCTCCTGCAGGAAAACGTTCCCAGAGCTGCCCTGTCGAGCCTGATCCTCCCGCTCCGGAAGCCTACGTTTCCCAGGTGCCTCGTACACCTCACTGCTCTGGAATGTTCTGTTGTTCCTACACGTCACCTCCAGTCTGAATCGCGTCTGTCTGTGCAGTGCCTCCAAACCCAAGAGTGGAGTGTGTGTTTGTGCACGAGAGAGTACATGCGTGCGAGAGAAAAAGAGAGAGAGAGGACCAGAGCTAGTCAAAAGGAGGACTGAACAAGAAAAACTGACGCTTGTCTCCAGAAAATACAGTATAATTGTAAGTTTTACAGTTTGTTGTTTGTAAGAATCAGTCAGTGCGTCTGAGGAAGAGGGGCTATATTAAAATATAACTTCTAATATGACGATGCCATGAATAATTGATGTCATGTCAAGTGTACATCAAAGCCATTCCGTGCGTATTTGGCTGAGTTATTCTTTTTCTTTTCATCTAGTGCAGCACAAAATCTTTGAGGTCACATTGTAACTTGAGCTGGCCATCCACTTCACCTCCACAAAAAATTATTTAAATAAATAAAAACAAACAAACAAACAAAAAACACAATACTTACTCCAAATGAAATATATCAAAGACCCATGTACTGGGCTCTGAATGTAAATCTCACTATCTTGCATTCAGTTTTTTGTTTTGTACCTGATTACTACAGAGCTGGGTAGAGGCTAATATCACGCCATTAGCAGGAAGTGCCTCAGAGAAACTATTCTATGTGACGGGCAATTTCAAGGTTGGCTAGGTCTGCCAGTACCCCTGTTGTCACATGGTATATGAAGGAAAAAAACAAAAACAGCAATGACTCAGCTGACACCTTCACCTTAACTTATATATTAGGGACAGCTTAAAAAAATATATAAATAAAAAATAAAAAACACATGCATATATATATATATATAGCCTACATATATAATATGTATTGAATTGTAGACGATGATCTCTTTTTTTGTCAATCCGAGAAATGTAAAACCCATCTGAATAATTTTACATCCTTACACATTAATCCAAGAGTCTTCTGCATTAATGTAATTACATTATCTGAGGGCATCGAGTGTCCTGCGAAAGTGGGACAGTTAATGCCTTCCTCTTGTTCCCGCCCTCTGTGAAAATGGGAATAATTAAGGTGGAGTTGAGCGAAATTAGCTACAGACACATTGGGAAGAAGTGGCCTGCGTAAACTGTGTGGGTGGAGCCTCCTTTTCGTGAGGGGGAGGATCAAACGGGCTGATGACTCGCGCGAGTCAGCCTGCTGTCCGGCACTAAACCCCACCCCTAATCCCCTCTCTCACCGTGAGCAAGACATTAGGAAGGGGCAAGGCAAGCCGGAGAGGGGAGGGGAGGTTGCCACAGCAACGTTCCTCTCTGTCAGAGTCAATCAGCGTCCCCCAGCTCCGGTCGTTGCCCCCCCCTCCCCCCTCCCCTCTCCTCCGCGTTCACAATCCATGAAAGGGCCCGCACGGGTCTATAATGCCCCTTAAACACAGAGCTGGCCCTCTGTCGAGATAAATCATTCATTGTCCTGATAATCCTGCCTCGGTCAAACCGATAATTCCTCCATTTCAGCTGTTTCCGTATTAGCCTTGTGTCACGAGCAGGAGGGCTTATCTTTCTTTCGCTGGTTTTCTGACACATTACTCCAATTGTGGGGTGACCTCCGAACAACTCATAGTTAGGAAACAATTCTCATTATCATCAAAATAAGTCCATTGGGGTTCCTCTGACCACTACCTATTTTCTCTATTGTAGAAACCTTGCTTTTTTTTTGGCCAACAGGAGTGCAGCACTGTCCTAATTCACTATTGGTTTTCCGGTTTCATTAGCAGCTCAGAGTGAGGACACGGCCTAGTTGGGGAAAACACAGGAGACAGAGACCGGCTGGAGGTGCTCAGGTGAGCCGGTCTGCTGTGCCGAGGCGCGTTTCCAGGCCTGGACGCGGCACCGGAGGACTGAACACCGGCACCACACTGGCGACGGCTCCAGTGGGGAAAGGCAAAACCCAGTCATCCATTTAAACAGATGGAGCTCGCTCAGTTGAGCTGAGGCTGGTGAATGCACACAGTGAGGTTGGCAGTTGCTTCCCATCATGCCTGAGGTGCCAGGCAGCTCCTTGGGAAACCGCCTCAGTGGAACTTGGGGGGGGGGAAAGAAGAGTGACAAGCCAGCAGGACTGCCGTAGGCCCAGCTCC
Source organism: Anguilla anguilla (assembly GCF_013347855.1). Classification (NCBI taxonomy): domain Eukaryota; kingdom Metazoa; phylum Chordata; class Actinopteri; order Anguilliformes; family Anguillidae; genus Anguilla; species Anguilla anguilla. The sequence goes on along the minus strand of NC_049203.1, from coordinate 52,837,280 downwards.
CTGCAACACTTTGAGCTATTCTGGCTGCGTGGGGCATGTAACCACTTGAACAACCTGTTCTAATCAGTCTGCTTCTCCCATATCGTGAAGTTACAGTTTTAAAGCTAGAGTTACAGTTTTGCATAACTGATGATTGAAAATTGTGATTTTGGCAGCTGCTCCTGTTCAACTGCAGGTTCATGGGGCAGTTGCTGGGATCTCTGATGGGCACAAAGACCCTCCACTTCAGTCAAAGGCTGCAGTCCACAATGGAGGGATTACCGGCTTGTGTTCTGCCTGACTGGGGAGTAATGGACACCTGGATACAGGGTCTAAGAGGGGGAGAGAGGCTGGAAACCAGACTGATCAGGTGACACGCTGATGGCAGGTGGTAGGGGGGAAGGGGCGGAGTCTACACTGGGGCCACAGGGCTTCCGGGGCGAAGTTGGACAGCCCCCCACCCCCGTGAGGCGAAGGCCACATACAAAATGGCACAATGACTAATTATCCTGATAGCAGACTGGACGCTGATGAATTGGACCCGGTATCAGAGAAGTGGGGGTAAAGTAGGTCTGCCTGGAGTCGTTTGGGGACGTCAGTATTTATAGGTCGGGCGGCGTCTGTGTTGGGGAGGCGACTGACAGCTGTTCACGCTTTCTGTCAGTACTGGGACAGATATTCGCACGTTTGGCACCGCGGGACCCCGCCATGCTCTTGGCGGGGTGTAACGGGGGCGACGAGATGGAGCGGGGTGCGAACGTGTCGCGAAGGACCCCGCGGGTGAGGCCGTGTTGGCACCCGGGGTCACCAAACAAAAAAAAAAAAAAAACAGGAAGCAGAGACACACAGGAGCCAGAGTGGCGGCTATCAACTGGAACGGTTCGTGTTCCTGAGTCTTTGCCGCAAACCGCTCTGTCGATAAAACGGCAGGTCTGACTCACTCGATCGAGCCCCGCCTCCCCAGCAGTTACAGCATAGCGTGTGGAACAAAGCGAGCGTTCAACGTGTTCCAACGTCCGTAGCTGCACGTTACGGAATCTGACCACAAATATGCCACTGGCTAAATATAAACCCCAGCCTTTAGTCATCCGCACCCCCCACCCCCCCCCAAAAAAATAAAACACAGGGTGGATAGAAGGCACTAAGCCTGACAGAGCTCCGCGAATCGACTGGCAGGATCGAGACAATCCCGAGAACGGTAAATATTTGCGCCGTTAACTGTACCGAGGGCCAAAAAATACGGAATCATATTAGAATTGCAGCTGTGATTGCGGCACGGTTATTTTCGCCACCGAAGGCAGCCATCTTCCGTTGTAATTACCGGAGCTGGCGCACAGCTTGGCTCCGGGCCACGGCAAGCAGGGGAGGCCCTATTAAAAGCAGACTGGCGAGGCATCCTTAGGAGGGGCACCGCGCTGTGACAGCCCCGCTGCCGCTGCGGATGTGCCAGTGTGACCGCGGAAAAAAAAAAAAAAGCCCATGGAAGCAATAAAGCACGTTGGACTCGCCCCTGTCAGGACAAAAAACTGACATCTCGCTGCACTGGAGGTAACTGCCATTTACCTCTGCCTGGCTGTGTCGGAAGAAAAACACAGGAGGGCTACAGCTTTTGTCTTTGTACAGATGAAAACAGAAACCACGTTCGTTGGTTCTTTGTTCCCATACCTTTACGTGAAAATGAGTCTGTGCAAAACATGTCGCTATTCAACTGTATCTTTAAAACATGCCTCAAAAGAATTGGCCGCAACGTATGCTGTGTTTAATTTCATAAGGTGCCTGGCCTCCCCGCCTTTTTAAGCAACGGCACATGTAATCTAATTTTGTGCTGAGATGAAAGTCATTATTTAAAATTCAATTCTGGGCCCAGGTGAACACGGCGTTGCTCTGGAGAGACTCTCCTTGGACGTCACCTCTTTTGGAATCTGCGACAGGCTTAACAAACAAAAGCCGTATGTCGTGCGTACGGACGGGAGAAAACATCGTCACAGTTTTGGCTGGGCGATGCAGGGATGCAGCCATATTGAAAAGCCTTTGGCACACGATCAGCTGAGAGGGGAAAAGAAAGGAGAGAAACAACGACCCGATTATAATTGTACTTTACAGAGTTCCGTCTCGCGGCGATAGACGCAAGGTTACAAAGCGAGTGCGTCTCCGATCGGCCAGAGAGAGAGAGCAGAGTGGAGTGGAGTGGAGATTTTCTACGTCACGCAAAACCGGCAAGGGGCGGAGCGCAGGTTTGCGCGGACGTGCTGGACGTGTCGCGGTTCGCCCCGAACGTGACCGGGAGGGGCGTTGTCCCCGGCAGCCGGGGCCCCCGGGTTCGGGACAGACAGGATGCAGGGGGGAGGGGGGACAGGAAGGAGCGTCGATGACATTCCAGCCCGCCGGGCCGGAAACAGACGGCCCCGTCCCACCGCGTGGCGGCCCCCGTCCAGCGAGGCCTTCAACCGGCCGACCTTTCCAGGAACCGCGGTTTAAAAATGAAAACGGATGTCATCGCCGCTTTGTAGGATGGAAAACAACTCAGGACCTGTTTTATTCCATGACTCTTCTGTACGGAAAAAGGTAAAGCAGCGCTTTGCCGTCCGCGGGTACTTTCCGCTATCCCCTGTGCAACGGGGCTGTAACTCTTTGTGAAAGGCTCTGGGACGCTCCGGGGCGGCGGTGCAGCTGTGTGTAGCTGCGGCAGATTGTTTCCGAGCGTAATCCCTCTGAAGGTGTCGCGCTGTGACAACTTTCGCTTCTTCAGAGAATCTGAAGAGGCAGCGAGGAGTAATGAAACTCATCGCTCGCCCGGCTCATTCCACAGCTTAAATCCAGCCTTCGCTCGAAAAACAGAAAAAGGGAAACCTAAGAGGGACCACTTCGTCTTCGGTAATAGGACACAAGAGATAATTACGCTAGTGTTGGAAAATGGAAAAATCACGCCACATTTAAATCAGGAAGCTCTAGCCTAGCGGGCTAGCAGGCAGGGATATTGCTTTGTTGGAATGAAAAAACCAGAAGAATGAAGTTTAGCGCTCAGATATTAGATACAGCAGCGGCTCCTCTCTCCTAAACGGACGACACCATTTGGGGAGGGTGGGCTGATTGGGGGAGTGTCCTGGCAAGCTTGGCGGGTGTGGCCTGGGGAAGTGGGTGCTGTATTCAGATGCCACTTTTCACAGCACAAACGTAAGTGTGGCCCTGAGCTCTTTAGGAGAACCTGCGCTGGGGGTCTAAGAGCTGCCTTAGCCGCTGCATTGTGCTGTCAGTCTCCATCGAGCCCCAGAGCTCTGAGACGAGCCGGGTCCCCTCACAGCTGACCCCGACTCTCAGCAGGCAATTTGCCTGCGCAAACAAGAGGGGGATAAACAAGAAGGGGACACCTGATGGAAATCAACCAATACCGCGGCGCTCAGTGATGACAGCCAGACGTAGAGAGGTGTCAGATGAGGACATTACGGTATGAAACACTGAACTGCAATGCCTTCATATATCAAACACTCCCTTTCCTATTCTTCTAAAGTGCTGGGCTTGGACTGATAATATGAAGTCTTCATCTCTGAGCTACTGAAGCACTATGCTGTTTCTTGCAAGGAGCAGCGGGTCCTGTTCAGGGTCATAAGCAGGCCGTGTTTACTGTACGGTGTTTTAAGATCATGAGATGGAGTAAATGCAGCCTATGATGATGATGATTAGGATCAGGGTTAGGGTTATTATTATTAATATTATCTGTAGCAATAGTAGTAACAGCAGCAACAGCACTTAGAAGCAGCAGTAGCACTAGCAGTAGTAATCCTGCTTGAACAACACATCCGACAGGTTCAATTATCTGGACTCACAAAGGGCTTAAATGGGTAGAAGCCTTCCTGCAGCGCACACTAAGTGAACTTAGTCTCTGAATGTTGACAGACACTGTAGCAGAACAAGCAACGGTTTGGTCTACAGCACCATCTCTCAGGACAAACAGCAACCAGTCTAGTCCACATGTGATGATAATGATGGCGATTGTTGGCGTGGAAGACGAAAATGAAATAACTGTGATGATGACGATGGCAGCGAATGCACCTTGCACTGCTATCCTCAGCAATATCAGTGTCCCCAGAGCTAACGCTACCTGCAAGCATCCCCAATTTTCAGCCTAGCAACACACTGCAACTTCTCCCAAATTTCAAAGAGAAAATATCGATACTAAAAAGCAGGTTTCCGAGCTGTAATAACCTGCTGGGCAGACCGGTTTGGATCTAATCGAGAGGACACGATTTGCAGCGATGCACTGAGGCGGCATCCTAAAGAACTGAACAGCTTCTACGGCCTCATCAATTTCACTGGCAGTGTGCAGAGCGGAGCTCTCGCCCTTTAAAAAAATATCCTGCGCGCTGGCTGCTCGGGGCGCACTTTATCTTACTGTACTAAATGGACTCCCGTCCGGCTATCTTTCATAAGCACCTTGCTTATAAGGCGCCGGATCGTTCGGTCAGGTCTCTAATGAATAAATCAGGTCCGAGGCGGAGGAAGTGAAGCCAGGGCGTCTGAACTGCCAGGTCGGCAGTCTGGCGCTCTCGTCTTTGAAATAACGGCGGTGTGGCGGACGTGGGCCGGCCTGGCTTGGAATTCGGCCATAAGCTCTGGGCGCTGGTCGAGGCCTACCCCTGGAGCCTGAGAAGAGAAGCCTGCTGCCTTAAGCAGCTTAAAGAAAGAGGCAGAGATACTTAGAGCAGTCCGGAGGCATAATCACCATATTCTGCTGAGGCCAGTAACTTCAAAAATATGAATTAAACTTCCATTTTGCATTATTACTTTGACCATTCCCGTCCCCTCCGCACATTCCAATTTGTTATCACAGTGCGCGCAACGCATCTGCGAAAGCCATGTTAAATCATTTATCTATTTGCTTAGCCGCCAAGCACAACCCAAGAAACACGGCCTGATTTTTTGTTTTGCATATTATCCATTTATACAGCTGTGTATTTACATAAGCGTAAAAAGTACCTTGCCCTGAGGTGCAACCGGGGTGTCCCATCTGGGATTAAGACTTGCAGAATTCCGCTTAGCGGTCCCACGCACATTTCACACGCAACCGCCGACCGCTGTGTCGCCGTGCGGTCCCGTGGGTGGGCTCTGAACACAACAGAGCGCGCGGCGGCCGACCGCCAATCGCTGCCCAGAACAGAAGATCAAGGATAGCGGCGCAAAGGCGCGCAGAATGCTAAAACAACGCTTGTGTGACTTGGCTTGCTTCTGGCGGCGCCGTGTCGGAAAAATAAATAAGGACGCGGCGAAGGCCTTAAAGAGACGTCAACTCATTAGCTGTCGAAGCGGCGCACACAAACGTGAACCGAGCTTCCTGACGTACCTGCCCCCCTCCGTCAATTAGCCACAACCGACAAAGCGACCATCTGGCGACGTCCAAACATTTGGGGGGGGGGGGAACACGCTCGGAATTCAGCAACTGTTGTGAGATCGGCTGCAGCTGGTAAAAATCAGGCTTGACGGCTCTTTTCTGCTTCTTATGGGAGCGTGTGGGCCAGACGCTGAACGCTCGGCGCTGGGTTTGGATCTCGAGACCAATCGGCCTGCCGTGCCACCCCGTCCAGAAGTCCTCACGGGGTCACGGACCCTCCAGCGCTCGCCCGGAGATCAGGGGTTAAACATTTAGATAAGATTTCATCTGACACAAAACTGCTTTTTGCTAACGGGACATTCCAGGCAAATAGCCCTTGCTTGCAGGCTGGAGGTAATGAAAGTGCTTTTCAGCCAGACGCATATTTCCAGCCGGGTGAAAAATGATAGGATCTCACTGCTCTGATAATCTAGCTCTTTGGCGCTACGTTAGCCTTGAGATCTGAGCGCAGCTCTTTGGAACTGTGAATGAAAAGTGAGCTTTTCTGACTGAGGAGCGATGCAGCCAAGGGGGAGAAAAGAATGCGGTAGGTCTGAGGAAAAAGTCAGGTGAATTCAAACAACATAATCCAGAGAGCTACGGCAGAAGCAGAACAACACACCCTGTCACTCTCCAGAACTCATTTTCACAGATGTGTTTCTGAACAAAGTCAAACCTGCTGTTCAAACAATTTATCTGAATATGGGTGCCTGTCGTCCCCAAAACAGAGTGCCTTCAGACACAAGCGAACAACCACTAAGAATAAACACAAAGCACTTACACAACAAACTTCCAGAAACAGATTACAAAAGGAAATCCCAGAACATGTGCACATGTAGCCGAGAACAGAAGCTGAGTAATAGGTGATGCAATATGAGACAGCAAACAGAAGCAAGCAAACCTATGGCAAGCCCTTCTAACATTTAATAGCTTCGCTTGACTATCCATAATTACATTTTATATATCTAGAAATGCATTTTGACTAGTCATAATTACAATGTGACCAGTCAGAATGATAATTACAAATATCTGCAATAATACTCTGGCTAGTAAGAATGATAATTCAAGTTATCTGTAAATACATCTTGACTAGTCAAAATACCTTTTAAGATATCTATAATGACATCACAGATATTGTTATTCGACTCGTCACACATACCAAATGATAATTAAAGCTATCTGTAATTCTGTTTTGACGAGAGAAAATGATTTTCACAGATGTGAGTTACAATTATTCCTAGTCAAATATGCTGTGCCTGACGTGACTCTGATGAAAGGCTTTGCAATGGATTATGAGTCTGTAGGCTGTATTTACCGTTTGAACTGGACTTGATGGTTGTTCATTAGGCTGTCGATTTCAGGAGTTAACATACTTGGTGAAGCCGGTGTAATAAGCAAACTACATTGCATTCGTTAGCTAATTGGCTACCGAAGAAAAAAGCAGAACATGCACTTGCGGACCCGAGTCTTGTGTGAACGGCGAGGACCCGGTACTTACCCATGGCCACAGTGCGGTCTGAATGGGTCAAATGTGAGCTGAACCTGTGTTCAGCATCCCATGTCGAACCCGAGTTTGGTGTGTGAAAGTGTGAAAGCCTGGAGATTGGGGGGGGGAATTTCAAATGCACCACCTTCTGCTGCCTTCAGTGTGTGTGCTTTTGGCTGAATTGTGATTCCTGAACCTGCCTTTGGAGCTGTCTGAACTAAGTCTTGGGGAACATTGGGCATATATCCCTTGCAGAAATGAGGAACAAATGACCTCATAGCCTCACAAGCAAACAAGGCAGATGACTTTCAGAGTGCCAAAAGTTCCTGTAATGCCATGCAAACTGTAAGAAATGTGTACGGCACTGATCGAAAAGAATCTGCAACAATGTACATAGACTTGATCAGTTTATAACAATCAGAATGGCTATGCCTGGCTCCTTTTATTGGATAAGTTCAGTACGAATAGACCAGGCTATACTAACTACCGTGTGAGCAATGGTCCCAGACAAACACTTATCCAATATTGCAATATCATGTCCCAAGCAAATACAAAGAGCTTTTTACAAATGTGTTTATTTTACGATATGATCTCATCAGACCTACAATCTACACCTGTTTCCCAGTATCCTACAGAAGAGTATTAGAAATCACACAGCTTCATTACCATAATGCTTAACAGTATTTGTAATGCTAGAAGTCTTAATAACCAAAACAAACAAGGGAAATATACACAGCTGGTTCTTTCAGAATAATTTGCCCAACAAAACTAATGTACAAAGCACTCTGCAGTCTCCTGTAACGTGGGATGATTCTATTGCTACATCATCATTTATGATAAACAATCCTCATTTTGCCTGAAGCTACTGAACAGAACATCCTTGCAGGCCTCTAAGATTTTCCATTAAAGTAATTCATGACTTATTACATATAGCCTAGCTGCTTATAGAAATGATGCATTCTGGGGAGGCTTTTTCCTCTCAATGACAGCAAGTGCATATAAATCCCCCGGTAAATATTTTACTATCTCTGTTAACAATGTCTTTCGCGTACAGAGACTCAAGCCTTCAGTACTGAGAATAGCAAGCTACGGCTACCATTGTCTATGGCTCAACCACAAGCCGCGTTGTTTCAAAACCGTGTGCCTCCTCGGAGTCTGTGAAAACGGTGATGCAGCTACAGCCTTTCACGCATCTTGGCTCCATGTGGTATGATCAACATTACACCAAAGACGAGAGAAAGGACAATGATGTAGGTCTCGACAAACGACACATCTGGCAGTTATACTGTTATAGCATCTCAGATTTAAGCAGTGACAGCTGTTGCAGCCTTTGGTGTTTGGTTCCAGGGGTTAAAAGGCTAATTTAACAGCACAATAAAATTTTGCAAGCCAATGTAAATAAGTGCAATGACATCATTATCTATAACCTGTGAAATGTGAGTGGGTGTGTGTGTGTGGGGGGGGGGGGGGGGCAGGCAGGGGAGAGGTCTTCATCCATAGCTTGAATATATCCCCCCCACCCTCACCCCTTACCCTCTGAGCTCTGTGCAGACATAAGGAGTCGTTCAGGCCTTTAAAGATGGAGGAAGATGAAAAGTACTCGGGAGCGGAGCCGGCCGCGGTCGTTCGCCTCCCCAGATCGCGGATTGGCAGTTCAAAGTGAGGGGAGTTCAAAGCTTTAACAGAGGAACATTCAAATGGGCTGCAGCAATGGAGGGATGCAGGCTGGGCTGCAGACGCTCTTTCATGAAGGCACAAAATAAAAAATAAAAAATAAACAAAATAAAAAACTGCTTAAAGTTTTCCTCCATCCACCGTATTAGGTACTCAAAGCTAATGGTTTTAAGACTACTCGCGTTGATTTAAAGTGACAAACTACGCAGATCAAGTGATTACATGGAGATGAGTAAGGTGAAGGCCGGGTTTGCACGCGACATTTAAATCACAAATAATTCATTACTGAACCGCAGACGCCCCGATCCGGTTGGAGTTACACAGCTTAAAGGGCCTCACACATCACGGATTAAAAGGATTATGAAGAGTTTCCTTGAGGTGGTTCAGTTTGAACAGCTCAAAACTGCAAAAAGTTGCACCACGCCCAGGAATCAAACACACAACCCCGTAGTTACGAATCCTGTGGACGAGCCACCGCACGCAACGATGCGCGTTATGGGACTGCGATCTCTAGCGCGGACGAACGTCAGCACGGTCTCTGACATCCTCCTCTTTCTTCCGCGCAGCGCCCCGTTTCTCTGGCAGGAACGTTCTCATCGCGCGGCGTTCTCCCCCGTGCTGGCACAATGGCTCTCTCTAATACGCGGTGATCAATGGCGTTTCAGCACCGCTACATTCCTGCTCATCAAAGAGCTGGAGGTGGGCGGGAACCGGAGTCACGGATCTCCGCTTCCTCGGTGGGAATTTCTGAACAAAGACTCGACGGGAAATATAAGAAGGTATTCAGACACCGTCGTTATTTTTTTTATTCCTATTGAAAACGCACCGATGGGAGATTAAGTTCACCGGTCCCTGTTATTTTCAACCGAGAAAAACCCTTTTGCCGACAGTCTTTCCCTGTCATTATTGTGCCGTTCTTTCACATAACACGCCATTGTCATTCCCTCTTTGAGAGCTTCTTCCAATGAGAGCACAAACAACTGTACTTAGCACAAGTTTCTATGACCCGGTTTGGGAGAGTTAGTATTACACTCTACAGATTTAGTAACTTGACCTTCACGTGACCTTTAAGATAAAAGAAAAAGACGACAATTCTAGCTTTATTTAAATAAATGATTGTGTATGACTCACGCTTACGAAATACACTGCATTCCATTATAGCGCATAGAGCCTTTCACTATTCTGTACCACCGCCCTGCCCAGCACCGTTTCTTTGACGCCGCTGGCTAATTTCCACCCGGCCACCGCACGATGTCGATTAACCGGCTTTGCGATTCGCCACACGGACGCACTCCTGCGTTGCGTGTGCCGCGCGATCCGGGCGCTGGGAACACGTGCAGAGTCCCGGCAATCCGTCCGGGAGGGATTTTTTCACCGCGCTCAGGACGCGGGTCCTTCTGCTGAGTCACGAGCGATCAACTCTCGAGGAGCTGAAAATAGACGGTGGGGCAGCTGAGCTGCAAAGCCCGAGCTCTGGCCATACGTGTTTGACTGGCTTTGGAGTCAGATGCGGTCATTAGTGTGAATTAGCTTTTTGGAAGCCACCTGATTCAGCAGTCCCTGTCTTTGTAGTGGGTCAGCACAGAGCTGAACAGGGAGGCTTTAGGGACTGCAAAGTCAACTACTATTACAATGACACCGGCCCTCGAAACAGCTCCAACGCTGCAGCTGCGGGGTCGCGTACCGACCGCACGTTCACAGGAAAAGCACCAGCCACATGCAAATTCACAAAACATACAGGACAGCTGAAAGTTATTTGCCACTAAAAATATAAAGGAACTAAATCTCACTAAACGTACCCACTACCAGCCACAGATTTCCAGCAAACACAGTGCTAGCTCAGCTCTGTAATATTAACAGGGCTTGTCCACAGGGACTCTTCATGATTCTATTGATTGTCTGTACTTCTGCTGGTACAGTCAACACCTTTAGGGTGTGAAAGTCTTTCCCCACCATGTCTTTTCTCATCATTTAAGGAGGGATGTATCAATATTTCTGAATCAATACAATGCAATAAAACATAAAGACGGACATTGATGCTAACAAGCCTGAAAGTCACCCAGGTCTGAAGAGAACCAGCTCCACTCAGGTTCTCAGTGAGCTCTTGCTACCTGATGTTCCCCTTCGGAGCATGCCAGAGCTATCTGGAAGTATTCGGAGAACACTGGTTACTTTCCCCATAAAAATATAGGCCTTGCAACCGATTCACTGAGGGAACGCATTATTAAACATTTAAAAACCCAGTCACAGCCTGTTCAACTGCCCTCAGACCCACTTCAATCAGTCCTACAGATAAAAACCTGAGTCACAGAGAGACGGCAGAGGCGTTTGTACGTGGGTGTGTGTGTGTGAGTGCGTGTGTGTGTGTGCATGTGTGAGTGCGTGCGTGCGTGTGGGAGTCTGACCTTGAGCTTGTCGAAGCGCTCGCTCAGCGAGGACACCTGGTGCTCCCGGTGGCGGCCCACCAGCTTGCAGAGGGCGCAGATGAGCTGGTCGTCCACCACGCAGTACATGTTCACCTTCTCGTTCTCGTGCTCCAGGCAGGTGAGCCCGCGCAGGTGGGCGTCGGGCACGGGCTCCACCAGCCGGTGCCCGGTGAAGGGCTTCTTGTTGGGGTGGGTGGCGCGCAGGCATCGGTCGCAGTACGACACCTCGCAGGTGACGCAGGTCTTGACCGCCTCCCGCGGCGGGTCCTGCTCGCAGAACTGGCAGCCCACGCGCTGCTCCAGCGACATGGCGTAGGCGGGGCTTCCTCGCGCGGTGGTACCTCCTCCGCTGCTGTGGGGGCGCTGCGGGCGCCGGCTCTCGCTCGGGGAGTTGGGGCCGCTCAGGGAGGCCTTCTGGAAGCGGTCGATGATGTTCTGCAGCGTCACATTGCGCTTCAGCCCCTCCAGGCCGCGGTGGTTCAGCGTGATGACGTAGCGGCAGGTGGGGCACTGGAAGGCGGAGATGGACTCGATGGGCTCGTTGGTGGAGCAGTGGGACACCAGGATGCGGTGGGCGCAGTTGAAGCACAGGCTGTGGGCGCAGGGCAGGAGCAGAGGGTCTTCAAACAATTCCAGGCAGATTGGGCAGGTCAGCTCCGACTCCAGTGTGTCCATCTTCAGTTGAACCGAACTAGAGACGACATCAAATCCCACAGAAGCTGGTAAAATACCTGCAGAGCAACACAGGCCAGCCAGTGAGAATGACAGCCAGCATGCTTAATCCTCACTCACATTAAATAACACAACTTCCTTTAAGGGAAATTACACCATGAGTGTATTAACAACACTCCCCCTTTGATCAGCATAGCTCCCCCAAAAAGTGTATTCCTAACATGATTAAGATTTAGCATTGCTGCCGCGAGTTTTCAGGGCAGTGAATTTGCATAATCTTCCATTACGATTGGAACAAATTACATTCCAGCGTGGGAAAAGTGCTCCACAAATGACTTGTACCGCTATTATTGTATTATCAAGACATCCACAAAACTCCCAGCCAACAATACAGAATAAAGCCAAATCTTCTGATAGCGAACCGATAGCAGAGATGCAGAAAAAGCAACTTTGACGTGCTTATGCAGCGGTTTCAGGGCCCGAATTAGCAGTCACGATTTCCCCTGTAAGTGCAAAACAGCGGGAAGGCACGGGGCTGAGACAGGACAAGTGATCTCCTGCAGCTGGCTGCTGTTATGACTTCAGAGAGCATATTGATATTTTCAGAAGACAAATTCGAGATCAGAGGCAGCAGAGATTTTCTCAGTCTGCCAGACCTGCTCCGGCGTCTCCAAAGTCAGAAAGCGGGTCTATTCTCTGCCCACGTAGCGGAGAGCGAGGCGCAGAAGAACTCGGAGAAGCATCACGGGGCACGTTTGAGACACGGCCGGTTTATGTAATGTGCGGGCGTGTGTGCTTTCTTTTACTGGAGGCTGGTATGGACTGGGGCAATCAGACACGGGCTGCTTTAGACAGCGCAGGCACACACAGACTGGTCACAAACAGGCTGAAGTAGCCTGAGGCAGCCAGACACGGAATGAGTGATTAAAAGCAGACTGTTTTAGTCGACGCGGGCAGATGCGCTGGTTTAGTTTTACATACTAGCCGGCACAGGCAGACAGGTACAGATGCACATCTGCACACACTAGCTTCATCTAGGACAGCCCAGTTTAGACAGGGACTATCAGGAATGAGTGATTAAAAAAGCAGATGGTTTAAGCCGACACAGGCAGACAGGCTGGTATAGATGGCACATACACGCATACGCACACACTAGTTGCATCTAGGACAGCCCAGTCTAGACTGGGACAGCCCGACAGGCTGATTCAGACTGAGGCAGCCAGGCACAGAACAGGCTGGTTCAGATGACAGAGGCATGCGCACACACACACACACACACACACACACACAGTAGTTTCATCTCTGACAGTCCAGTTTAGACTGGGACAGCCCGACAGGCAGATTCAGACTGGGACAGCCAACAGACCGGTGTAGACCGCAGGAGTCAGACACAGACTTGGCGAGACAGACACAGTTTGGATTAGATGTCCCAGGCTGTCTGCTTTAAACGGGACAGACGGTGTTGGGCTGCAGTAGATGACGTGTGAGAAGCAGGGGGCCCCGGCTGGTCTCCAGCTCCAAACGCCTCGGGGGGGGGTGGGGGGGTGGGGGGGGGGGGGCATGTCTTACGCGTCCTTTCAAGAGCAAGAGAGGTTTTCCCTTAACGGGGAAAAAGGAAAACACTCAATTCTCCGTCCCTGCTTATTCATTTTAACCAGTTAACTGCAATGCACCAAAGCCCTCTGTTTATAAGAATCAATTCCTCAAGATTTTGAAGCTACTCCGATCACAGACCCAAATCACATATGGTGTCAGTACGGAAAAACACTCCCCTCATGAAGTTACGGCCAGTAAATAATGAGCAGCCGTGCGATGCGGTGGCCTCCAAAACAAAATCCCATCAACCGACGCAAACTGCCATTTTGAGTTTCATTTACCCATTCCTTTTAGCAAACAAAGTTACCAGCACGAAACAGGGGCATTAAAATTGATGACCCCGATTAATGCGATTCCATTAAGATTTCTCATCCTTGCGTGAAAAGTGCATTTCTCCTTCGTCTCATCGGCGCACCCGCATGTATCTTTTTATCGATCTAGCCGAGCATCGCTTGACATTTAAAGGGCTTCTTGGCTTGGGAGCCACACATAGCAATCATGGCTCAGTGATACCACCTGAGACATCGCCTTCCATAAACAGGCTCCGGTCAAATTACGATGTCTTTAATCCGGCGTATTGCTCTCTATGTAACGATCGGCGTAAAAGCAAAACCCTATTAATCTACGATCCACCAGAATGCGCTGGAACTAAATCTATATTCTTCTGTTGTTAACTTAACCTTAATTAACTGTTGGTAGCAGAATGAAAACCTCTGAGTACCAGTATTTTACTTTACGAAATCAAAAAAAACTTTACACGGTCTACTCGCTTAAATACACCAGGTCCAAAACATTTGCTTCCAAGGAGGACGCCGCGCTGACCTTGAAGCCGTATCGTTGGAGTTCCAAATATGTACTCTGCAGGTGAAAGTAGGTTCAGCAGATTATTGGAAAAATAAAGGACCGTATCGTGAATAGATTAAACTATATAGATTTATTTTATCAGCTCAAAAAGTCAAGTGGTTTCCGGACTCAATTCTGATTCCCGTAGCTGAGAGGGCATTATCAACGAGGCCTGTGGCATCGAGAGCAGAGACTGTTATCTTAAAGCCGACGGGAACATAAGGAGGTGAGACCGTGTGCCGGCGCCCGGTCTGTGCGGCGTCTGCGTCTGCGACTGAGACTGCGTCTGCGTCTGCGTCTGAGACTGTGTCTGTGACTGTGTCTGCATCTGAGACTGAATCTGAGAATGAGACTGTGTCTGTATCTGCATCTGAGACTGTGTTGGCGTCTGAGACTGTCTGCATCTGAGACTGCATCTAAGACTGAATCTGCATCTCTGAGACTGCGTCTGCATCTGCGTCTGAGACTGAATCTGTGTCTCTGAGACTGCGTCTGAGACTGTGTCTGTATCTGCGTCTGAGACCGCGTCTGAGACTGAATCTGTGTCTCTGCGACTGAGACTGTGTCTGAGACTCAGCCGCCCAGGTGAGGAGGCAAAAGGCCAACTATTCAGCACAAGGGCCACTTCCATCCAATCAATAATTTAGTGGCGCAGCAAACCCTGCCTGGCTCAGTGGGCTGCAGACTAGCTAATGGGGCTGGAAAATAAACTCACATAAATCATCTGGAGGAAAGGTGTTCTGAAAGGTTGTTTAAAACGGTGTTTAGCCTTCCCCCACAGCCGCTGGAGATGCGCATGACGGTTTCCGAAATCAGTCGGCGGGGAAACTAAATTTGGAGGTGGCTGCTTCAAATGTTTCACGGTTGAGCGTTAATGGACCTTTTAGGTCCGTCCGTCAGATTGGCAGGCCTGCGATAATTAGCACAAAAAGGGCAACTCGGGGGGGAGCAGACACACCTCTCCGAAACCTGTGACAAAAAGCAGTGCCAAAACGTATTAGGCTAATTGGTCCCAATCTTTCCATATTGACTTTACAGGCGCTGTGTTAGGTGCCAATCTGTAGGGCAAACCAATCCCAGCGAGAGAGTGAAAAAAAAAAGACTGAGGTTCTGGAACAATAGGCAATGTTGTTCGGTTTGGTTTCTTTATTTAAACACAAAGTAAATCCCCGAGGGATTAGCGCTCACCACGCCGCCGCTGCTGGGCTTAAACAGAAACGTGCGTCACAACATCATGTGGCATTTCTGAAACAATGACAATTAGCCTCGTCCAAACAATGGCAGGGAAAAGTGGCAGTCCGTAGAACAGTCATTTTTAGACCAGTTACAGCAGGACCCCGTTCCGTGTCGCGCTGGCGAAAGCACACGCAGACATTTGAGGTTAAATCTGGGTCTTGGATTCCCTCTCAGAGACAAGGATGGCTTCCAGATCAGAAATGTGCAAAAGCTCAGCTTAGCAACCTCTAAACCCCAATTATAGCAAATCAGAGTACGCGTTTCTGTACGCCAATGAGAAATAGTTCCTGCTTGACACCCTTGAAGACGATAATCTGTTTTTTGATTCAAAATGCTTCTATGCCAAGCTCTTACAGTCACGCCAAAGACGTTCACTTTGCAGTTAAATCAATCAAATTAGAATAATGATGTTGAATGACACTGGTACTAATGGTGGTGAGAGAAAAAAATTAATAAAAATCGCACCACCCAAAACATCAAGTCAACAGGAAAGGGTTCTGATGACCGAAGCATCAGCCTGCTGTGAGCGGTTCGCTCCTGGGTCTCTGCTAAAAGTCTTCGCCCGGTTCACACAGACCAGAGCCTGATTCACACAGACCAGAGCCCGATTCACACAGACCAGAGCCTGATTCACACAGACCAGAGCCCGATTCACACAGACCAGAGCCCGATTCACACAGACCAGAGCCTGGCATCTGCAGGACTCGGTATCTCCCTCTCCCACACTCAGCTGCTCAAATTACTCTGTGGCAGGTTTCAAAGCGCACTCGGCCGCAGCTATTAGCATCTCTCCCACAGCGGCGGGCCCCGGCACTTCAGCCGAGACGTTTATACACTGTCAGCTGGCTGTGAACGGGGAAGGAGGGGAGTCCAGTTTGCCCTTTCACAGGTAGCAGTGGGAGAGAGAGAGCGGCTTTCAGGACCTCAGACAGAAGGGAGAGCGTGGCTCCCGCTGCCCCTGACCGAGCCGTGCCCGCTTATGTTCGGTGCCTGTTTACTCAGAGTCAGCTGTCGCACTGCAAACTCCCTCTCTAACATTCTGCAACGTTAAATTCAGAATTAGATGAGACGCATATTGCATTAGGTCATATTCAATTATGTCAAAGAGCCAAGCCAGTGATATTATTTCTCCTGAGTCAGAGTACGCTCTAAAAAAAAAAAAACACTGTTTCGAAAATTTGCCTTTGGGGCAGCTGAGTGACTTGGGCATGTGGGTGCTATAGGCGACAGTTCAGGTGAAGCCTGGGTTTTGTCATTAGCTCACCATGGGTAGAAGTCCACAGGGAAAGGACACATCCAGACCTATCCCATCAGGAGTAGGGTGGGCCTGAGTCAGCCACAGTTTCTCTGGCTAATGCTTCATTAGATCCTCTCAAAAACATGCCAGCTGCCAAAGGCTACCACCAGTTGTCAACGAGAGATATGCCTCTTTTTCAGCAGCTGTTAGCTGTCCTGTAGTACTGTGTGGACTCTAGAATGGAAAATAACCAATGGCGTGCATGCAAGTGCATTGGAGGGGTATTGAGTTCCAGTACTTTTTGCATGTGGTGTAAGCGGCCCAGCTGCAACACAAGAAGCACGTGGCAATCTAAACTGGGGTGGATGTTTTCTTTTAAAATGCCTGCAGGTCATAAGAAAACATGCTACAGGGACATTTTAATCCCAGCTGTCCTTAACAGCCTTTGCTTTTAAATGTGAATGCAGCGGTTTCCAAAGCTATCCTATTCACATGCCAATGTTACAACCTGAAAAAACATCTGACATCACAGTCGCACTGTAACGGCTGTGGGAACAAATATTTTCTTATTAGGACGGTAATCTAATCTGCAGTGAAGGTCACTGGAGGTTCAAGGGTCGCTGGCTTTTTTCCCAACCCAAGTCTTAAACCTGTAAATGGAGCTGTGGATTCAATGCGAACTCAGCTGCTGCTCCAGGTGTCAGTCAAAGGTGTGTCAGTCAAAGGCTATGGAGGGATCATCAAAGCCCTCAGGATTGTGGCTATCCAAGAATAGGAGCGGACGTCAATGTCAACAGCAAATAAACAGGAAAAAACGATAAGGCACAGGTCAACCTGTAGCTGTCGAGGAAGGTTCTTCATGTCTGGATGAATCCTTTCCCTCATTGCCCGAGACAGCTAAGGGCCTGTGGCCCATGTGCGAGCCCATGTGCGCTAATTTGTGGTGGTTCAGAGGATGTGACCCTGGCGCTAGGAGAAACCAGGACCAGATGTGTTACAGGAGGGAGGGCAGCCACGGCAGACGATGCAAACACACAGAGACAACATGACCTGACCTTCGTAAAAACGCTACCTTCACCTGAAGAACTCCCTGGTGTTCTCTGTCTATATAGAAGTAATATAGGCTACATAATGTTTGATCCCATCTCTGTTCAGCCTGTCCACAATTCTTGTTTGTCCTCTCTTTGCCTTTGATAAACTCAATGACAACAGGGACGTAAAGATGGCCAATACGAAGGCCACTATATGAAGAAGAGGATGGTCACGGACAATGATCGAATAATGGGGGTTTTCAGCCAATACCAATAAAATAATAACCGAAGTGGCCGATAACTAGTTAATATTTTGTACAGTGAATTGTTTTTATTCCCAATGACAAAATGACAACAGAAAGCAAAATCAATGTGCAAAAATCATAACATTTATTTTCTTTTTATGGGCCCACATGTGGTGTTATTTGACTTTGCTGTTTTAGATACCATGCTTATTACCACATTGCAGTTGTCCATTATGTAAGTGACCATTATGTAAATAGCACCACCACAACGTATGCTTTCATTTCTCTCTCTCCTTTTGAGTGTGTGTTTGTGTGTGCGTGTGTCAGTGTGTGCCGAAACTGCTAAAAGATGTTTTCATTACCAATGGGACTTCGCATGATGTGAATGTGTTGCTAACAATACTGGTAAGCAAAGCTCTTCTAAATTCAGTGTGCTTAGCCACAATACTGAGCCAACACAAGTCCTTTTCGCTGTAAGCATTTATGGCTCGTTTAATTACTGTACATGATACAGTATTTTATTACTTACAGCGCAAAGCTCGGTCTCGGTGATTTCAACCCATGTGAAATTTGCACGCAGTAACTGCAGCAGTCAGGGAAGGGGAGGGGTGTGTACCCACACAGAGAGGCTCGGGCTCCTTTGTAGTGCAGTGAGTCATCTTTAGCGCTGATGCACTTTGTGACCAGTAGCGAGTTCAGTTTGGTTTGCAGTGGTGAATGTGGTTATATGGGCACATTCTGGCTTACTTTTACACTGGGACGCATTTTGGTTTACTTTTACACAGGTATATCAGTGGCACTGATATTAAGCAGCCGATACTCGATACGTGAAAAAGGCTGGACATCGGCCAATATATCGGTTAACTGAAAATCTGTCAATCACTAGTCACTGAGGCTATAGACCTGCGTGTACCAAAATCGGGTTTGGCATATGGCTTCAATTTAAGGTCACCTAAATGCTTCTTTCCATTTCCTTTCCAAAGGTATTCTTAAAAAAACAAATAAAGGTGATACACACTTATTTATACACAAGCAACACAAGTTCAGCTTAGGGGGGATGTCCTTATCTTCAGCCATGAATTAGAAAGGTGAACATTTGTAATGAATTAGACCCTTCCTGTGTTTGGACATAGATTCTATGGATTCAGAACGAATCGGTAGTTTCATTATGTGGCTTACACAGTCAGCAGTGGAAAACCTTTAGAGGTCGTTTATAAGCTTTCTAGGTATCCAAAACGTAGCTGCTCTCCTACGACATGTTTAACAGAAGGCCAATCTTTGTCACAGGAGGAAGTTCATGTTGCAGTAGGCACAATCACAGGGTGAGATTGCTGGCAGGATGTCACATTTTCCATTAACATAATCAACAAAAAGTTCAGAGTCGTCCATTCCACTTCCTAATGTATGAGTCTAGGTGAACTGCTCAAAGCCTTGTACAAAGGCTACACTTAGAAATTCTACCATACATAAGCAAAAGGTACCTTCCTTAAATGATGAACAAGCACTTTTTTATTTTTCCATGGTCAAAAAGAAAAAAAGGAAAAGGGGGAAAAAACTATAAATTTGTATGGCTCTTTTCTGTTACCATAACTGTCATTTCCTCCAGGATTTATTTTCAAGATCATGAGATTTCCTGTTAAGAACAGCTTTAGACGGATAAATTCTCAGTGTTCACCATTAATAATCCAATATAAACAGACCATTCTGCAGAAAAGGTCTAGGCCAATCTGAAGAAACTGCTAGAATAAATATCTGTGCGGTGTGTAAATGCAGCAAATTCTGGGGCTGTTCCTTCGTGAGGAAACACTGGGCAGCAAGCAGTTTTCCATCAACCAAAATTATCCAAGCAATTTTAAAGAATATGGGCTATTTTGAGCAAACACAGTTACTTCTAAATTGGTCAAGAGTAAAACTGTTGATGTATAGGGACATCCGTGATATATATATATATATATATATATATATATATATATAATATGACATAATATAACATATATATATACACCCACACACACACACTTGTATATAGCTCCATAATAATTGGGACAAAGATTTTCTTGATATGGCTCTGTACACCACAAGCTCTGCTTTCTACATGGCGACACCAAAGTGTATAAAATGCCCTTAAATAAAGGCTGATAATGTAAACTTTACCCACATTTGTACTGTTTGACTGCAAATCAAAAACTGCGGAGTACAGAGCCAAATCAATAAAAAAAAAATGGGCCAAATATTATGGAGCTCATTGTGTGTGTGTGTGTGTGTGTGTGTGTGTCTCCGTACAGTATATATATATATATGTGTGTGAAATCAGAAGCTACAGTTCAGAGACCTCACAGTGGATGACTTCTTTGGTGGTCTCTCTTTTCAAAGGTCTCTCAGTTTCTCTATAGGTGCTCTGTGACAGAATGAAAATGCAAAGGCTCATATTACATTTAACTGCAATGCAGCTCACGCTTTTAAACAAGCATGAGTTTTTAAGGCTCGTTTTTATATTTGCAGTTCAGTCCAGTGACCACTTAGCTCCTTGTTGCGTGATACATTAAGAAACAAAATGCTTGTGTTTGTTACTCAAATTAAAGAAAAAGTTTGATTCTGCAAAAAATGTGACAGACCATAATCCGCAAAACATGAACACTTCGACCATCTCATAAAACATCCTCAATTTACCCCAGTGCACTACACACCAAATGTACACCTAATCATTTATTTATTGGGCAGATTGATGAATCAAGCTGAAACACTTAAGGTTTTAAGTTTTTTGTGGCTTGCTCGGTTAAAATCTAGACGGTCAAAGAAAGTTGGCCAATAATCTCTGTGGCCTCCTGAGATTACACAGGGTGGGTAACAAAGGGGGTGCCAGAAAGAATGCAAAATTCAACAGCCTAAATGAAGATGAATTTCTGCATTTTTCCTCCATACATAACTGATAAAAAAACTACAGAGAAAAAAAAAAAGCTTTGAGGTAAGAACACATTTTTTTGTCTGTCGAATTTTAATTCTTCTCTGGGAGTACCATTCGGCTATTTGAACCCTGTAGGCTATTCTAAATGTTTGCTTCATCCAACCACAAACTTCCACAAGGTTTGATACTTTTTTTCTTGCATGCTCTCGGCAAAAAGTATGTGTGCTTTGAAAAAGGTGATGCAGTGACGTTTTTGTCGCTTGTTTTAATTCATTCCCTTCTAGATGCGAATACAGACTTTTTATGTTCAAAATTAAGCATTAACGAAACGCTGACTCCAGTTTCGGGGAAAAGACAGGCTTGTAGCACAGCATTAGGTATGCCAGTGTGCATTCTTCAAATATCTGACAGGAACACAGGGAGGGGGAACTTTAATTGCAACCTGATGTATTAATCCACTGGATACTTCAAGTGGAAAATGCACCTTTCCATATTGCCACATTAAATAACTTCATAAAGAAAACAAATAAAGAAAAACAATGTGTGAATGAAGCCAAAGTGAGAATCTGCATCAGAGGAAAATTGGAGCAAAAATCATGATGCGTGTAGGCATAACTATTAAAGATGGAAGTTTGTTAGATCTCTCAAAGCAGATCCAGTTACCACACAGGTATGGACTGCTTTCATTTATATCTTTGCTGCGGCACCTAGGAGAGAGTGGATTAAATTTTCCATGCTGGCTAGCGTCCACCACATCCAATCACGTGAGCAATGGGCTCAGTGGGAATGTGAACATCGTCACCAACTCATCAAGAGCGACGTGAGGACCTCCCATAGCTACCCTCCAAACAAAGACAACAAATTCATTAAAAAGCCACTGGCAAACTAATCAGTCTCAACACGAAGGCAGCAGGTGACTTCTAATACCTGTGAGGCTATTTTGATGTTTAGCTTTTATTAAACACTATGCAAAAACTGGGCTAGTCTTTTCCTGTGACCAGAAGATTGCATGCTTGAATCCCACATGGGGCACAGCAATGTTCTCAACCTGACTTGCATAGCAAACATCCAGTTCCATAAGCTAAACAAGTGCACTACGAAAAACAAAAACAAAAAAACATGCATCAAGTCATAGTTTGTTGACAATACATATTGTCAGTATACTGAAATTACATTTTAGGAAGGACATATTAGAGGCACCAGCAGTGTGCTCTTGACTATCTCTGTCTCCAGTCTAAGACCTGCTGTAGCCCAGACCAACCTAATTTCTCCTGACATTTGTTATGACCTGACTAGCCAGTGCACAAGCTTTGGTGGGAATGAGGAATTTCCGGATCCTATATGTGCCATAGAGAAGACTAAGCCGGAACCTCTATTTGGAGATGTCATGTACTCATAAGGCTCCACTTAAGTATATATATCGGGTGCGGGGTGTACCGTTGCAAATTCAGTAAGAAACAAATCCTTTTAGCTTGTGCAGAAGAAAGATAATAAAAACATAAGACATGGCAGTGCCCTATTTTGCCATACATTTCAAGTATTTCAAGTGTTTTGTGTGAGTCTATTTTTTGATGAGGCATTAAAAAATGCAAATAAAATGAAGGTCACGAATACAAATGCTAGCTTCAATTTTTCTTCCCAGAATGCTATTTCCTCTTTTAGGATTGACTCAGAAGAACTGTTCAGACAGTGTGTGCAGATGCACAGTGCTGTACTGGCACTAAAGCAACCATTTTGCCCGATGGAAGATTCCAGAATAATTGGCTTGGTGCACGGTCGGCATTACACAGATCGGAGGGTGTACAGAGGGTTTCAAGCTTTTGACCCACCTGAGTGCATTGACTGAGACAGAATCGGTCAAGTGAGGTCAGGACTCTTACAAAACACTTGAGACATAAAACTAATTGTAAAGACTCAATTTGCAATCCATCATCATGTGCTGGTGAGAATAGCTTAAACAAAACAGAAGCCATGCGTTTCTATGACATTTCACAAAGGTATTATGGAAGGTCACAAAATAAATTAAAAAGGAATTTAGTGAAGTAAAACAGCTGGAAAAAAACCAACTGTTAGACTCCAACACAAGCAAAATCTCAAAATGGATGGCAGCTATCAAAAACAGTCATATCATATGGCACACATTTAGGAGGAGCCAAGTTTGTAATTACTGTAGCCTAAACAAAAAGTAACCCAAAACCTGCTCTGTGTGCATGTGCGTGCATGTGTGTGTGTGCGCGCGCGCGTGTGCGTGCTTGTGTAAAACATGTGACCGCCAGCTACAACTAATTTTCCACATCCCTTCTTGACCGCTTTCTGGCTTAATCAAACATGCAATTTCCAAGCATAGAACGGAAACAGACAGTCAGCCAGGCTTTTCCATTTCAGATTGAAACAATTCACGACATTGAGGGTATGCAACACAGGGATAACCCTTTACAGGCTGCTTGGAATCACATGATATGTTAACCTGTGCTACTTTATGTCTCAGGTACGGTAAGGTAACCTTTGGAGTGCAGTGAATAAGACCACACTCTCTACGTAGGATTTGCCAAACTGCCCATCAGATGATAGAGTTGGAATTTAGCATTACATGAAGCTCCCTTAGGAGCAGCTTGCCCTGGAATAAGATGCGGGAGTAAATATAGAAAGGCTGGATATCATTTGACTTCATGCTTTTTGTTTTTGGATCATCAACTGCACAACAGGCATTGAGTGCTGAATTTCTTTATCATTTGATGTGTAGTGTATCGAGTCCGGAATACACTACACACGAAAGAATGGAAAGCATAATCTCTCTCTCTTTCTCTCTCTCACGCGCGCACACACACACACACACACACACACACTCACACACGCAAACACTCGTTTTCTCCAACTTTGCTCAGCTCCTCTGGAATGTCG
Organism: Anguilla anguilla; assembly: GCF_013347855.1. Lineage (NCBI taxonomy): Eukaryota > Metazoa > Chordata > Actinopteri > Anguilliformes > Anguillidae > Anguilla > Anguilla anguilla. The sequence continues at coordinate 52,813,684 of NC_049203.1, read as the reverse complement.
TTCCGAGGACACTCCACGCCGCGTGACTTCCTCCTACGAACAGCACAAATACATCCTTTCCGGTTTTACACATCGCTGTAACAAAGCACCTTTCCTCGTCTCGGGACTGGTGCCGTGTGCGCTGAAATACCGCAAAGTTAATACCTTCAAACGCCTTTTCATTTCCTTAATGCTCTTAGCGAGTGCAGTGTCTTATCGTGCTTCGCCACAACACGCCGCAGCCTTGTTCCCCCCCGTCACCCCGCAGCACGTCCATTATTGATGCGCGTTTGCTCCGGTGAGAACAAAACCGGGATGAAATTCGGCGCGAGAGCTCTTAAGATATTTAGCGGGGCTAACAGAACAGCGTGCGCGCGGTAAGTGTGTGCGCGTGCGTCGGCGCGTGCGGGTGAGCCGCAGGGCAGGTGTCCCTAACGAGGACAGCTGAGCTGGGCGCAGTATGACACTCATACCGGCCCAGAGCCCGAGGGTGTACAAAACCAAACCCGCCGCCGAACGTGCCGCTACGAAATTGCTGCCAAAATCACTGCGATGCGAGGGCAGCATTTAGCAGAGGTTAATGGGACGAATGCAGAAATGCTCACAGGATCGTTCAACACATGAGCATTGCATGCTTTTCCAGTGTCCTCTGGTGTCGCTGGTTAATTATTTTAAATAAAACCGCACTTTGATTTTGGTTGTCCTCGCAGGGGATGGCCTAGCGTACAGATCCTGTTTTCTCATCATTATATTTAAACTCTGCCTTCGCCCACATCCCCCTATTTAAAAGTCAAACTGCAATTCTGCACATTCTGTTGACTTACAAAAACATCTCTGGCTTAATCCTCACAAGACAAGCAATAATTGGCAAATCAACAAATGAAAAAAATATACAGTATATGCTCAAACAGCAAATCTGACTATGTAAACATTCATATTTTTATGCTGACGCAGACCAATTTCTAGCCTTTCATTTATTTCAATTCCGACTCTCAAAAACGAGTCAAACATGAAAGTCTGTACGGTTGCATTGATAACAAATACCGGATGCGATTTTATGATGGAATTCCGAGCGGTATGCTAATTTTGCTCATTTTGACACGGTGAAAACCGGGGTTTGTGCGTGGCGAATACCACGTTCTCAAGCAAGTTTTGAAGCCGGGGGACACGCAAGTGTCGGCGGTCTTGAGCGTCCCACGGCCACGTCTGCTTGTGTGGCCTTCACAGCACCGAACGCCAATGAATATGCTAATTCAGAAGAGCCAGGGCCCTCTCTGGCTCTCCACGGTGGGAAAAAAAAACCACCTTGGAATTAGTTTTGCCCTGGAGACAGAATTCTATTAAATTCCAATGCCCCATAACACAATAACCACCGATCTTTTCCCCGCTGCTATTAAACACCGGCATTCGAAACGGAAAAGGCGCAACATTAGAACCCCGAGCACGTTGCGTGGCGCTTTAACAGCCAGCTCCTAATTGATGCATTAAATGCGGGAACGTGGACGTCCGCGCTCCGTCGCTGGAAGCAGCGAAATCGACGACGCGGGATTGGACGCCCGAGGGACACAGCGTCACCTGGAATCTAATATCTGGCCTTCAATTGCAGCAAGAAGTTTTTTTATTACAATCCATTATCCACCATTTATGTTTTTAATGACCCAGAAAACTGCTCAGAACCCACGCAGACCCCGCGCTTACCGGCAAACCTTCATGGCTCCCCTTACGAAACGTCAGTTCCATCATTGTTACCGCGCCTCGGTTGGACAATGGTAGATAAACAGACTTTAAGTCATGTTCATGTTTCTCTCGTGGGAACGGGGGGCAGAGGAAACGGTGCCTGACTTGAGTCACCCAGCTCTTATGGAGCACCAGTGGCGCACAGACTAGGGGGGGTCAACCCATCCCAGGATCGGTTCAAACAGCTCAAACCCCTTCAAAGCACCAGGCGTGCCCCACCACCCGCAGGAGCGCGGAACAGCCTGACAGGCCCCGCAGCCTTTCAAGTGCAGATGTCGGAATTCAGAAAAGGAGGGAGATCAGGGTGATGCCACGAGATGAAGAGATTTCCGGACTTTTCTGCTGAGAAGATTCAGCAATTAAAACTGTGCTGCACGTGGCTGTGAACCCGGGGTTATCCTCCCGAGTCAGATGTCTGCTGCTGTACTTTTTACCTTAAACCGCCAAAGAGCGTGGGTCTGCCTGAGGTCAGCACGGATTACTGTCATGTTCAGAGATGCCTACTAAACAGGGGTGGGGGGGGGGGGGGGGGGGGGAGTGGAAAAGAAAAGGAGAAAGCGGTTGAAAATGAAAAGGACTACGATTCCCATGCTGCTGGAATGAAAAGATGCTTGGCCTGCATCTCGCCCTCTCCTCGGCGTGCTGCAGCCAATGCTAATGCCTGCCGTTACAGACTTCAGGGCCAGCGACGACATGCACAGCCCCGCCCGCCCACCCCCCACTGACCCTCGCTGAATGCACAATCTTGGACAGTCATCAAGGAAAGCCCAGTCTATTAATATGTGAACAGCTGTTTTGTGGAGTGTTACAAGGTTGCTGGCTAAGTGACTGGACTGGACCGTCAGGAACGTGGAAGGATGCAGGCTAGGGGAGAGAGAAAGAAAGAGGAGGAAGAACAGTAGAAATGAGAGGAAAAAAGGAGGAAAAAAAGAAGAATATGAAAGAAAGACAGACGAGGGCTTTCTCCTGATCGCTAGAATGCGGTTCCCATCCTGAAACGCATTCCGTGAAATCAGGAGGGTCTATTTTTAGGCAAATGTAACGTATGGCATTTCCTTTTAGCTGCAAACCATTGTTTCTCTTGGAAGCCTTCGCATTTCCTGGTGGCTTTTGCTACGTTGAGAAAAAATCCAACATCTGCAGTTATACTTCCATATACTGCCTGAGCTGGAAGCCTACGCAATCAGACTCATTTTGAAAGGATCTACGGCAAAGTATAGACTAAAATACAGATCTCCGGCAGCAGTGTGGACTATGACTGCGAGTTGATCTAAAATGTGGGACAAAGAATAGATTTGTTTCACCTTCAAGAACCTAGGGAGAATTCAGGGCAATGACTTTGCTCTAAATATAGGAAGTGGGTTCCACTGATTACACACAGTTCTTTTCGGAAATACTTTTTCTTTGACAGTTTGATATTTAACCAGACTTAACGTTACCTTAAAGTACTGATGCAGCGTTCTGTTGTAAAAATCCTTAAAAAGGAAAACCTTTCTAGTGGGAATAATTTGCATTGTGCAGCTGTAGAGGCTCTTAGAAGGACATTTTCAAGGCACCAGGCACATTTAAATAGTCTAACAGTTAATAAATGCAACGTTTCAAAATCTTAGCTGCTCTGCCCTCTGCGCTGTTCCATAGTGCTATACATTCCCACAGATACTGTAGGCCTAACTCCTCTGGATACAACCTGTATATTGTTGCTGTTATTGTTGCTGTTGTGTGCCCTTAAAATGACAACACTGAATCAAAACACTTTCCGAGAGGCCTCTCACACAACAGGAATAAACAGGGTGGGGCACAGCCCACATTGAATCAAGTCTGCTTTATTATTCAGGGTGTGGTAAAATTTTAATATTATGCGGAGCAGATCAAAAGAAGCCTCCACGAACAAACTCCTTCATCATCTCTGGCTGACGCAAGACAATCGGCTCCCACCGATTCCACCCGACTACGGGTCCGTCGTCGCGGGGAACGACCGTTAGTGCGAAACGCGATTTACTGAGGAAGGAGGAAGAGCGGGGGGTGTCTGCGGCAACCGCAGAGCCGCAGAATGCCTGCAGAGGGGTTTCGAAAGGCAGGCAGGGGGACTCGCCAGACCTGCTCTCCCGGACACTGAGATCCACCTACCCAAACCAGCAGGGCCGCTTCCAGCCGAGCACGGGCTGCTTCCCACCACTGACTTACGAGAGACGCAGGGAGAGGGAGCGAAAGAGAGAGAGAGTGAAAAATAACACGAGAGAAGTAAAGAGAAAGTGATAGAAACAAAGCAGAGTTCAGACAAGGATAAAATAACGAGAAAAAAGCTGAAATGGAGAAAATGAGAGAAAGAGTATGAGACAGAAAAAGTCACATGGGGACAGAACGTTGTGCGTTTCCAAATTCTATCGCTCTGTCCCAGAATCACAGGCTTTATTCACACAACGTTCAACAAATTGCAAAGTAACGGAATGGTGCTTTTTGCTTGTACACAAGTACACAGCTTCAATGTGGTCACTACTCCTCTGTAAAATTAGCAGAACAACCATAACATTCCAGACAGCCATAAACAATCGGCCACAGCACATTTCACTGTGCCTATGATTTTGTTTTATATCCTGTCTTGAATGCTCTCAGGGCCTTCCACATATGCTCACATTGATAAACTGTTTGCACTTCCACTTGCGAAATTTCAGTTAAATCCTGCGCCACTGCTTCCGTTAGCTTGTCTTCTAAGGCATGTTTATGTGCACTCCCTTCTAATCTCTGTGACTGTTCATAAACTGTTTTTCAGCCCATAAACTGAAATATTGTGATCAGCAGCAGAGCAAGTGCATTTCAAATTTACAGTGGCACAGCCAGGAGCTCCAAATCAGTTTTATAGGGCACTTGTGCAGTTGTTCTCTATTACATTACGTGTGAAACTGGCCATATTAATGAGCAGCAAGGGATGGGGAATGAGAAGATTATTCAAAAATTTAAGATGTAAAATGTGTCCACTTATCAAACCGTGGCAAAAAAAAAAGAAACAAGCTCACAGTCACATTTAAATACATTAACAAACGAGAAAACTAAACACATTTTGCCAACAGCGCTGTTCGCGTTCACCTCAGCCACTGAATGTCATTATTAAAATGCCATTTCACCCATTTTAGAACCAGACATACTGTATATCTGTCAGTTGGGGAAGAACCATGGAAAAAATGCAAATCAAATTAGACCATTTCGAAAGGCTAGACACAATTAGTCGAGGGGACTCTTATCTGTGTACCATACTGATTAGCCCGCAAATAAGCACCAACACTTGCGATCAATATTCGTTTATACACTACCGCAGTCGGTACACAGGAGAACCACTGTGTTCTGTGTGAAAAAAACAAGTCAATTAATCAATAAATGAGTGCCTGACTCACTAATTAACATGAGCTGGGGCTTTTCTTGTCCATGTCTCAAGCTGGTGGGCGATTCTATTCTATTCACCATGTGTGTCTCCGTCCCACTCCTAAGGCAAACTGAACGGAAAGGAATCACATTATGAATGATCGCAAATTGAAATCTGTCTTTCCTGGTTCATATCAGTTAGGTTAGCTAAATACCCTTATCTGCACATTTAAGTGTGGTGCAGCTTGTCTTCAAGTTAAGCTCTTTGTGGGGGGAAGTGCTTAAGGATTTACTGAACATAAACTGAGCCAACTCGTCACACGCCAGTCATGTTAATTGACTGCAGAAACTCCTTAATCAGCACCTCATAAGGACTGAAAAGTTATTACAAACAAATGCCTTACACATTAAATCTCAAGGCTTCAATGACTCATCATAACAGGTACCAGGAGTCAACTTCAACTTTTCAATTTTCAAGAGTCACATCATGAGTATCATGGGCCATACATTTAGCCTTCTTTTCTTGTTCAATTTGAATTGGAATGATAGTGACAAAAGACAGCCGTCTATGAGTCAAAAAAGTCAAACTCAGGGGTCTCCAGTCTTAGCCAAAAAGGGCTGAAGTGGGTGGAGGTTTTTGCTTTAGCACAGCATTGAGAAAACCGATTCAAGTAATTGACTAATCATGATCTGCAATCAAGACTTTGATAAGAAGAATCAGGTGTCTTACTGCTGGGCCAGTGAGTGGCACCAGTACTCACATACATGCTCAAACACGGTGTTTGCTCAGTCCGTATCACCCTTGTTGTGACTGTGCGTCCTTAGCTGAAAGATTACACTTGTTTGATGTTTTCCCTCTTACATTACAGAGAGCACAGAGCCGATGCTGTCAACTTAATGTTGTGCATTTCTTCCTAAGAAGGATGATAACTTGAGCAATATTTCAAAACACCGTCTCCATCCCGGTTCCAAAGCATGCGGAAAAAATATTTCCCAGAACACTTTATTCACAGCATTGACATGATGAGACTAGTCAGTTTGAGCTTAACATACACAACTGCTAAGCTGAACAGACCTCAGCATTTTAAAACAGGCAGTTTGCTAGATAACTAGCGAGCTTCAAATGGAGAGAAGTACCTCACGAGTTGCTAAATGTGATTATGTGGATGCTCCTGTGTGCTGTCTCTACTGCATGGCTAATGGTACCATTCACCGGCTTTGTCAATTTTGTTCAATTACATCCAATGAATTTGAATAATTTCCTCTCATTACCAATAAATACAGTGGCAATGGTATTCAAACATTATTCAAAACAGCTACTGTGAAAATTGCAAGCGGCAGAAACTCCACAAACGTGAAATCAAGACTCCGCTAAAAAGATGAATGACAAACACATGACTGTCATATTCAACACATTCAGCAAATTTGTGAGGGAGAATGTGAACTGGGTCATTAGACACGCCTCTCCTCTCAGTTACATACATCAGTGCACATGCTCAGCAGCAGAACTACATGACTGAGGCGCTCTGAATCGCAAGCAGTGACTGCATTCCTGTACTTAAGCCTTGTTATTTGCACATGTGGTTGTTTGCCAGTGTCTGCCGGGACACTGATTTGTACAAACTCTTCAGCCATATGACTAAATGCAAAGCAAATACACTACATGGCCAAACGTATGTGGATATCTGACATCTAACCTCTCAAACCAAAATTATGGGCATTAATATGGAGTTGGTGTATAACAACCTTGCAGCTATAACAACCTCCACTCTTCTGGGAAGGCTTTATACTAAATGTTGGAACATTGCTGCAAAGATTTGCTTGCATTCAGCCAGAAGAGAATTAGTGTGGTTGGGCACTGATTGGGCGATTAGGCCTGGCTCGCAGTTGGCTCTCCAATTGATCCCAAAAGTGTTGGATGGAGCTGAGGTCAATCAAGGCCTGACCAGTCAAGTCCTTCCATACGGTTCTCGACAAAACCATTTCTATATGAACCTCGCTGTGTGCTGGGGGCATTGTCATGCTGAAACAGGAAAGGGCCTTCTCAAAACTGCTGGTGAAGCACGGAATCATCTAGAATGTGATTGTACGCGGTAGAATTAAGATTTGCCTTCACTGGAACTATGGGGCCCAAACCATGAAAAACAGCTCCAGACCAAAGGGTGTCCAGATACTTTTGGTCATATAGCATATAAAAAGACATGATGTCTCTAACATTTAATGTTGTAATTAAATGTTAGAGGATCACAAACCCTTTCCATTCCTTGCATGGAACCAGAGTATTTTACTGTTCTGGGCCTAAAGCACCTCTCATTCACTCTACTGGCACTACTGAGCATATTCCCGGAAAAAAAACATGACGCATGACAACTGGCAATGACATGGCCCAGTGGTGTTAACTGGGGAAAAAAAGGACCAGCTGGCAAATAGGCCATTCATTTCCAGAAAGCAAACACAGATCATTCTCAGCACAGTGCCAAAAATAACACCGGCCAGATATGACCGGAGAGGTGATCCTTTTCCCAAACTGCGCCGCATAATTAATCACAGTCACATGACGGTGCGGGCCGAGCGGGCCAGGGAGATTATGCGGTTTGGGAAATTTTGATTCATTTTTTTTTTTTTAAACGGACACGGTTCCTCGTATCTCCAGAGCCAGCCGAACGTGAACCGAAAGGCTGCGTCCGAGCACAGCGAAGCGCAAAGAGCCCAACGGGCGGACCGCGGCTGGAGCGCGGCTGTGTGAAAAGGGCCAGAGCGCTCGACGCGTTCGGAGAGCGCCGCTCCGGCTCCTTTATCTCGCCGACAGGAAGCAGATCTCTCCTCCGCCAGCGGAGCAGGGCGAACGGGAAAATAAATAAATAAACGGTTGGCGACGCTGCGAAGAAGAGATACGGCGGGTTTGTCGCGCCGGCTCTGATGGCGGGGAGCGGTTGAAGGTCACCGGCGCGGCTGAGAGTGACATCGCGCCGCGTCCGCGCCGCATTCCGACACTAATCCCCTGTAAGATGGCAGCCGGCGGTCGCGCCTCTTCAGAACCTGCCGCGCGGAGCCCGGGATCCCCCGCCGCCGCCGCCGGTGATGCGCTGTTATCAGGACCGGTCGTGTGACATCCGAAACCTACACTTTAATGCCCATGAATGACAAGCTGGAGAGAAATAATGATAGCTTCCCATTGGGTCTAAGTGTTGGCTTTCACGGTGCGTTACTCTGTGAGTGTGTGTGCGTGTGTGTGTGCACGTGCGTGAGAGAGAGTAAGCGCGTGTGTTTGCGTGTGTGAAAGTGTGTGTGTTTGTTTGCGTCTGTGCTTGTTTGTGTCTGTGTGTGAGTGTGTTTGCCCGCGAGTATGTGAATGTGTGTGTGTGTTTGTGTCTGTGCTTGTTTGTGTGTGTGTGTGTGTTCGCGTCAGTGCTTGTTTGTGTGTGTGTGTGTGTGTGTTCGAGTCAGTGCTTGTTTGTCTGTGTGTGTTGTGTCTGTACTTGTTTGTGTGTGTATGTGTTGTGTCTGTACTTGTTTGTGTGTGTTGTGTCTGTACTTGTTTGTGTGTGTATGTGTTGTGTCTGTACTTGTTTGTGTGTATGTGTGTTTGTGTCTGTACTTGTTTGTGTGTGTGTGTATGTGTGTTTGTGGCTGTGCTCGTTTGTGTGAGTGCATGTGTATGTATGAGCACACACACAGCTGCAGCGGTCTCTGCCCCTCCCACGCTGCTCCCCTGCAGGTGCGGGGTGGGGGGGGGGGTCCCCCGGCTTTGGCGTACGAATCGCCTGCGAGACGGCCCGAGGCACGGCGCCGACGGGCCCCGGTGCCCAGCGGGATGATGGGAAACGCGCAGGCCGCAGCGCAGCTGCCTCGGCGCGGACACGCCGGGACCCTGCGGAGAGCCGTCTCAGCTCCGCGCCCGCGAGCCAAACCGTACAGGCTGAGCGAGCTGCAGGGAGACAGTGTGACGCCTCACATTATCCATTCATCACCGCTGACTGCAAACATTCAGCTGTGACTTATGAGCTGTCCTCACAATGCACAGGTGGCCAATAACTTACACCGCAGAGAATTAGAGAACAGAGAGAAACAGTATTTGCGATAGATGATGGAGCCAGGGCTACATTCACAGTGATTCTAATCTGGGTTATTTTGGGGAGAAAATAAAAAAAGACCTTTTTTTATTTTTTAGAAATGACAAAGGGCTATTTGCTATTCCAGTGTACAAACAACCTGATCTCTTTATTAGCATTTGGCTCTCCTTATTAGCATGAAGTCAATATGTCGGATACTCCACAGTGTAGGCCGGGGATTTCAAACTCGAATCGAGGCCGCAGTGTCCGCTGCTCTTCGAAGCATTTCGGGGCTTAAGCGCTTAACTTGAGCCATTGATTGGTTAAAGAGTCCATGCATCTTGTTCCCGGGGCCTAAATTGGCCGCTGATTGAAAGGAAATTGCAGAAAGCTGCAGACGCTGCAGCTGGCCGGGGCTGGGGTTCGAGACGGCCGCGGCGGGCCGTGAGAGAGGACGTGCTCCTGTCTCCGAGCCAGGCTCCGCGCCGCAGAAGAGCTGGGATGAGCTGGAGCTCCCGGGCGGTGCTGCAGAGAGGGAGGAGGCAGCCTGAACGGCCGGGCCCTCCCACCGAGGTCAGCCCTGCTGAGGGGAGCGGCGCAGCTCTCCCACGAGCCCTGGAGAGTCCTGGAGAGCAGGTCGCCTGGAGGACCCGCACGTGCACTGACGCTAGGCTAGGCGTCCCGAGGTCGGCCGCCGTGGACGTGTACGGTATCGGTCTGGGCTATACCGTACACCAGGGAGGGAAGGGGGGGGGGGGTCGCGCTTATCTGGAACAGTTGACAGGTAAAAACGGGTGAGGGAGAAAATCCGGTCAGACCGCTCTGCTAGCGACTGGGAAACGTTTGTGGCGTGATTTGTCGCGAGTGAGAATTCACCCGCTGGCCGTTGAAGCCTGTGCTCGGGGGGCCGGGGGGGTGTAGTGACTGGGGCACGGCAGCATTTCTGAAGGATGAAACTCGCATTCCGGTCATTCTGGTCAACGGCTGAATCGCTGCAGTGCACAGCAGAAACGGCTCCGCCCGCAACGTCCGCCAGGCACATCTGACTCACCCTCCTCCTCGAGTCATCCACTGCTGCCACTGCCATCAGCGGCATTAATGCGGCCGAAACGCTGAACTTCAGACTGCAGTCTACACTCGCTTCGCGAGATGACAAAAACAACTTGGCTAACCGATCTCTTGTCGAATTAATGGCCCTGACCCGCCAGACTGACACAAATTCTTTTTTTTTTAAGGTATAAAAGATTAGCAGTGCATAATGCAGACATGTACTGTGTACATACGTTCTACAGAGGGACCTTGCCACTGTGATTACAAAGCAAAGTCACAGACTGTGATTCATTGTGACTGGCGGGAGAGCGAGAGGGGGAGTGAGGATGAGAGTGAGGACACTACTCACATTTACCGTGTGTGTGTGTTTGTGTGTGTGTGTGTGTTATTGAAATTAACAGTTCAGAGAGGCAAACGCGTTCATAATGTAAAGCACTAACTTGTTCCTGTGAAAACAGGATGAGGACCGCTTGAAGCCCCCAGGGAGGAGCCATGTCAGTGTCGTGGAAAATGATTGGCTCGAGAGTGACGGCTTGTTTACACCTCAGCTATAGGAGGAAGTCTTTCTCCTGCTTTAAGGACTGACCTGAATTAAGCACATGAATGACATTCATCACAACAACAAATACTCTAAATTTTCCACATAATTAAGCACTACTTCCTCACTGTTGTCAACCCCACATCCTGTCTGAGAAGAGATATGAAGCATGAGCTTTTGTGACCCGGCGACCCTTCAGAACGCGACGTTCAATAATTCAGCCGAGCAATCGGTGTGAAAATAAAAGAGAACTTGTGAAAGCGCGTAATAGTTTAACTCGCGACAGTAAATGGCTCATTATGAAGTCTGCAGGCAAACTCTCTTGTTCATAATTGACATTTAATTATGCATCATCTGATGACATCCATTTAGGCAGCCATAACAGAATGATAATGTCACATTGGAATTGTATTAATGCAAATAGGCTGGGCGTGGGGGGGGGGGGGGGGGGGGGGGGGGGAGTCTACCGTGGTAGCTCTGGGATCATTGCATCATTTCTACATTTTCAGCAGTGTTTTCAGACTGGTGTTTGTTTTCCCTTGTGCCAACATTGGCTAAGACTAATTAATTCAGGGGAACACTGCCGTTCAATGTCATGTCACCCTGCAAAGTGGACGGACAAGAGCAGCGTTATATAAAAATTCCATCAGTATGAAGATGCCCCTAAATATTAACTCAACAAACCAAAGGGCTCCGTTGAGTAAACATTATTACTTTGTATGGGATGCGCTGTAGCACGAAATGCAGTTTTCTGAGGGCACATTATCTCCACTCAAGCTGACACTCTCCAGGAAAGAAGCTCACCTTCGCTGTGCTTCCACCCCAATGGCTGATTTCCACTGGGTTATATAAAAGATGAAGTCGCATGACATAGCGTGCGATGTTCTCTCACAACGCCGCTTCCGCCCCCTATACGCAATTTCCCAGCTCGTTGAACCACTCGAGGATTTCAGCACCTACGTGGACCGTGGACCATGTCCCCGATCAAATTCGCTTGCCTTACGCGATTCTTGAACGTATGTGCGGCGATTGTGGAACGATGATCATAAACCGTTCGTCATAGGCAAACTTTACTTTGGCACTCAGCCGAGGCCTTGCAGCGGGCATCAGTAACTAGCAGGCAGGATAACCAGTGTTTTGTTTTAAAAGGTTGGCTATAACGAAAAAAAGAATACACTTGAATATTTTAAAGCCCCTGAGCTCTGATACAACTGGTCCCAATCCCCCAGATTGCATCTTTTAAGTGATGCTTTTTAAGCAGAGTTAGCAGAAACAAAACGTTCCTAATGGCTGTGGAACGGGGTACGACAGCTCTCTCCGAGAGGCAGAATGGAGACTACAGACAGAGAAATGCAGATACACTATTTGTTTGCAGGTCCAATTATACCCCCCCCCCCCCCCTTCTGTACCCACTGGGCTTTGATGAAAGCTGACGGGCCTAAGTCAAAAGCGGGAACAGAGATACCAAACCCTCCCCGTCCATGACACGGTAGCTAATCATACCATTATTTTGATGAGTATTCCGGCTCTTTCCGAGGCGAAACTGAGCTGAGGGGGACCGCTGTGTACCGCAGGGCTCCACAGTAGCTTGTTATGGTTGGCCTCTGACATAGTTTGTGCCGAGCACTTCTGCTGCTCGCTCCGCTCTGAGGTTGCATAGGCACGCAATGACAAAGTCAGTCTAAATACAAACCCTGCCAGTTCAAACTGGAGTGTGTGCCCGAGAGGCACTCGAATCAAAGATGTATGTAAAAAGAAGGGGAGGCGGGGGAATCGGTGTGCAGTCAGAGATGATGAGAGTTGATGAAACAGGAAATGGGCCTACATCTGTCTTTTGCCTGTAATGTCATTGATAAAAAGTCTTGCCCGTTGATACTGTGAGAGATTACACCCAGAATTTCCTGGCCGCGAATTCCATTTCACACCGTTAGGCATTCCGAAGAGACATGCATCCGACTGAAGGCAGAGGCACAGTTCAGACGAGAGCAACTGGACAATGACTGCCCTGTGACCTTCCCATTACAGTCAAGAGAAATTCTACACTGCCATCAAAATTACACAATCCCAAGCTATTAGCTGTTTTAAAGAACAGATCTCCGAGAAGCCGAAATTGACAACTTGTCGAGATGTTATAATACAGGAGCAAGGATGAAACAGACGTAGCAACACGGACTGGCAGGATTTCAAGGTCTATATTGAGTCATTACTGCGTCCATTAGTGACCTGTAGTTAAATATCAAGTAAGGCTTGTTTAAGGATGCGGTTAGCGGACACTTCAAGAAAGTTACAGGAAACAAGAGTACAGAGTATATTATTTAAAGATCAGAGAATTTATCAAACTAATAGACTAATCAGACCAATCTTAAAAGAAGGAGTTTTGTAAACCTGCCAGTCAAAAGGCAAACGCCTTGGCTGGGGAAACGGTTAGATCAAAGGCAGGTCCTAATGTATCAGATTCACTCACTCCAGGCAAGCAAACAAAATACGGCTAAAGGGTCGTACAATGCCTTGTTTTGTTACACAGGAAACCTGAATTATTTGGTCCACTACAGCAACGCTAAGGATTGCCATTCATCTCTCCCATCATGTTTGAATATCCTCACCCTCTCTGGACGGGATCAACACACGTTCTCACAAATTTTATCAACAATCAAGCACATGTTCTTCATTGCATCCAGGAGTTAACCCGGGGGCAACCCCATCAAAATCATCAACAAAGCACCTAACTGCAGCCCTAAACACAACACAGTTGACAACGAAACACTGGCACTCGTAGCAGCAGCTGAAATCGGAAAAAGCAAGCAAGTTATGCATGTTCTGTTTCAAGAGTTTTTATCATTACGCTTGCATTTAATGGGCCTAATGGAATCAGCACTCGTTTGATATCTGTTTACTCCAAGAACTAGCCCAGTTATTCACCTAACCGCGAATTTAAAAGCAAATAATAACAACAGCAAAAATAATAAACAAATAACTAAAGTTAAGGTTATTTGTAACAATGTCCATACTATTCGGTAACATATGTGCTGACAGCTGCTGTCTGTTTGAGGCTCTACAGAAAACGCAGTTGGCAGTTTTACAGACGCAGGTCTGTAATTCATATTGTTAGAAATACAGAAATAATATTTAAGCGACAGTAGCTTAGTACTACTTCCACTAAAACGCGTCTTAAGATCGAAAACTACAGCCTACATGCAAATAACATTTGCGCTTTTCTGTATGCGTTAGCTATTAACAATGTGATTCGCATCTTAAAATATAGCCTATATTCAAAGAAATACCAAATTAAAAATAAAAAAATCACGGCGCGGTATTACATAAATTGATTTGGAACATTTTGTTTCCAGAAATAGCACCCGAAACCTGAGCATACGAATGTCATAACGTTTTACATATCAGGAGAGGAATAAAGAACATGATGCCGATGGGATACGGCGTTTCATTCTTGCTTTAGCCAAATCAAACAATTGCTTTGAGAATGAGCAAGGCTACACTGTATCGAAACCACTGGCAACATAAATCTGATGGGGTCCGCACGTTAAAGAGAAAAATAAGATTATACTCCACTGTTACCATCGTCAGAATCCAGCAGTCACACCGACTTGCAAAATGATCGTTGTATTACATGTATCAAACAAAGTTCAACGCTTTCCAAACTCAAGACGCCGCCATCAGGTAGGTTAATTTGACATCGTTTTCAACGGTTCCATGCCTGCTCCGAAGAAACCGTATATCCACATTGTTCGGGAGGAACTGAATTCCCACATTAAGGAGTACAGTGCTGGGTAACGCTGTTATTTAAACGTCTCGGGGTTTGCTTGCTAAATCCTCGGACTCGCTTTTTCACCCCTGAAAAGTGTTGACATACTGCAATGAACCAGAGACCCAAAAACCGAGACACTGAGGGGAGGGGTTAGAGTTACCTACCAGCTTTATTTGCCGAACATTCTTTTCTTCTGTCATCTTGAAAGCACGCAAGAAAAACGAAGTGAAGAAGAAAACACCGAACCCAGACCCGAAAGAAACGGGAAACCTAAATCGCGCTGTCGTGAGCAGGTAGCCCGACCAACTGGCAGCGCTAACCTCGGCGGCGACACAGCAAAGGCTGGGAGCTTGAATATGCAACTTGGAAAAAATGAGCGAGAGAGAAGGCAGACAATCGCAGGAAGCCGGCTCCTCCCACCCATACAAAGCGAAAAGCACAGCCGACAGATTCGCATGCACATAACCTGCCTATGCAAGAGACAGTAAGGACACAAACCGCGCTTACCTCCTTCGCCTCCCCATCAAGGAAAATGTCAAGAGTTTGAGTTGACAGTCATTACTAAGCACATATACCCCCTTGCGTATTTTGGTACAGTTGCTTTAAAAAAAAACAATAAAAAAAACAACAAAACAAAACACGCACATAGAGAGACAGAGTGCGTGAGAGAGAGAGATTATTGAAGTGAAATACTATATTAGACAATATGATTAAAGGCATACATATTCCAATAATCGATTGAATGCTTCATAGGATATTAAGAGTTTATGAATAGCATTATCTGCTATGCTTGAGACTTCCACATTTAAGGTGCTGAATCACATTGGTCAGGACCAATAACCCTTGGCTGAGAGCATGAACTGAGACACACATTACAGTGCACAGACCTGTCAGACTTTAAATGATAGGGTCGGCAGACGGAGCCCTTAGAGGTCACAATGATGCCATTCCCATGATGTGTAATTATGTACAGGGCTGCCGGGTGAAATTCCTGGCCTGTGACAATAACATGTACAAGTTCATGGACCTATATATATATATATGACCATGTCAAGAAGGTTTCACTTAGTCCAAGAAGTAGTAAGTTGTTTATCTAAAAGATAGGTGTCAGAATTATGTCAAAATGATCATCCCCCCCCAAATTTATAATGAATATTATACTATTGTTTTCCCACAAAAAAAATTATAGCCATTTTTCCTCATCTTTATCAAAGGTGCCAATAGGTTTAGAGGTGACTATGTATACACACAGGTGACAAATTAAAGGAAAAACCTGAATAAATGAGTGGAAAAACATAAAAAATGCAGATGCTTTCATACAGGTGTACTGCATGATACAATTAAACAATTAACATCCTATCATGCTCTGCGGCTTGTATAAAAGTGCTGAGCAGACCCAGTTGACCTCGATTTTGGATCAAGATGGCAAGAGGAAAAGATCCAAATGACTTTATAAGAGGGTTCATGATTGGGGCACGGATGGCAGGAGCTTCAGTCACAAAGACTGTTCAACTGGCTAGTGTTTCAATAGGAACAGTGACTTGAAGTGACATCTGCATGTAGATCTATGGCAAAGACATCAGTAAACAGGGGCGGAAATTGTGGTTGAAAGTGCACATTCGATGACCATGATGCTTGTGCATTGGTGCGATATGTAAGAAATAACAGAAGAGGAACTCATCTTCAGGTGACTGAGAATGTCAATGCAGGACTTGATCAGATTGTGTCAGCAAGAACAGTCCATCGACAACTACAGAGAGATAGTATAGTAGGGTTGCAGTGCATAAACCTCTTATTACAAAGACGAATGCACATTTGAAAGTTCAGTGGTGCAAAAAGCAAAGGCACTGGTCTACAGAGATGTGGGGAAAAAGTGGTATGGTCAGATGAGTCATCTTCACCATATTCTTGACAAGTAGGAACAGAGGGACAAAGGGAACAGTACAGGCCTGAATGCTTGACCCAACAGTGGGGAGGGGGGGCATTTTTATGCTGTGGGGGAATTTTCCTGGCATGATTTCAGTCAACTTGTCCCATTAGAGGAAAGGTCGCTGCAAATCAATACAAAGTTATTTTATCCTATGATGAAACATTTCTATCTTGATGGGAGTGGTCTCTTTCAGGATGACAATACCTCCATCAACAGGGCATGAGGGGTCACTGGATGGTTTGATGAGTATGCAAATGATGTGAATCATATGCTATGGCCTTCGTAGTGACCAGATCGCAACCAAATTGAACACCTATGGGAGATTGTGACTGACTGACGTGTTAGAAAGCATTCTCCACCACCATCGTCAAAACACCAAATGAGGGAATATCTTTTGAAAGAATGGTGTTCCATCCCTCCAATAGAGTTCCAGAGACTTGAAGCACATTTGAGCTGTTCACATCTACGCCAATGCACATTTGAGCTGTTCTGGCAGCTCGTGGTGCCCCAACACACCATATATATATATATATATATATATACCTGAATGAATTGTTTAAGCAGAAGAAGGGGCAGGAGAGTGGGGAAATGGACTTTATTAGTAGACAGAATGCATCCCTGGGGACAGCCAGCTGGGCGGGAACGGCTTCTGCCCTCATTATGCAAGCGATGATCGATTAATATCTAGATTGTTTCTGGACCGCCTTCAGCGAAGATCAAATGAGAATTAAAACAGTAGGGGAAAATGTGAATATTAATATACCTGAGTGAAGCCTGGAATTCATAATCTAAAAAGGGGTGCGACTAATCTAAATATTGTGAGTCATTAAGGCACATCATCAAAAACTCAGGCTCAAGCTGCTTCAGTCAAATTGATTATAATTCCAATAATATATTCATCTAAAAAGAGTAATTATGTAAAACAACTGTCTCGTCAGTTTACTAATGGAATTTATACTGTATGATACCCATTTGTGAAGGTTACATGGGAAAGCTCACTATGCTGAAGGTGACCATGAAAAGACAAGATTTTTAAGAAAAAGCCAAATTCACTCTTCGCTAAGAAGGAACTTCAAAACATATCTTTCTGCTAATTCAAAGGCACACGGAAAAGGTACTGAACATTACAACTTTATCACAACTTATCCAGAATGCTGCTGCCCGACTAGGTCTTCAACCTACCTCACATGTCACTCCCCTGCTGAGGTCATTCCACAGACCCTGGTCTACACTGCAGCTGACAGGACAACCTCTGCCTACCTACACAACATTATTGAGCCCTCCATGCCAGCTTGTCCACTCCGCTCTGCTGCAGCGTGGCGACTTGCACTCCCTGCCATCCGGGTGAATGGTTCTAACTCATCCCTACCACGGAGCTTCTCCACCCTAGCTTCCCAGTGGTGGAACAAACTCCCCATTTCTCTACGAACCATTTCTCTGCCCATATCCCGTCGTGGTCTGAAGACGCATCTCTTCAGATTGTGCCTGGACAAACTAGCACTACTCTGCAGGGCACTCTCAATCTAGGATCACTGCCATCACTTGTATCCTTCTATCTTGTTCCTCTAGCACTTTCATGTTACTCTTGTATCTCCATCCAGCACTTATATTGTACTTGTGTCGTTATCATGATAGTTTGACTTGCCATAACTTTCTTACCAAGCCTATGCTTACTGTGTGAACTGGACTTGATGTCTATGGCTATGGACAGCTGTTGCACAATCAGTATTGTACTTTATTGGACCTGTGTTATGTAGTTATTCCAGTGACCTTCAGTATGCACTTATTGTACGTCACTTTGGATAAAAGCATCTGCCAAATAAATGTAATGCAACGTAATGTAATAAACATTACGCCTTGACGTCCATCAATAAATGACAACATTACAAGCGGCATGATGTAATTGGAAATGAAGCAACAAGCCACTAAAATGAACTGCCCAAACGGTTCACTTTTGAAGTGAATTAAACAATTACCATTCAAAGTAGAACTGAATCAGTACTAAGATAATAGAAAATATTATTAAACATTACAACAAAAAATACAATAATTCATGCATAGACATCATGAATAGAGTTATTTATACACTGTATGTATACTGAAATTTTAAAATATTAAAAGTAATATAATTACAAAGGATTAACATATATTTCTGAATTCTAAAGATTGGAGTTCTCTATCATTTGCCCTCTGAAAAATACAATTTTATTATTACTAATAAATAATGAATTGTTAATTAATATTATTATTTCATTACAATGTGAGCATTTGTCAGAGGGCACGTTTACAAGATAACTACAATTGCCTGTGTGATTATTCCAATACATTTGAAATGGGGACAAACCACAGCACCATGTAGGCTATATGACTTGAGAGTACAAAGTCAAATGTAATGCTTGCATCATGAAGGTTGACTATTCTACAGGAGTACACTGACAATATACTTCCTCTGAGATTTTCAATGCCCACCAACAAAAGAATACACAAGGCATTATACACGACTTATTTCTGCTATTGAAATCCCACTGAGCCATGAACATAAGACTTGATTAGATGTGAATCTTTATAATGGAAACATAAGCTATTTTCCGCTTTGCTTGAAGATAGAAATGAGATTTGATCTATGTGTTTTGCTGCGGCGGGTCAAATAAAAGACTCATCCATTGAGGTGAGTAGATGCTGAGGACCCAGGTGGATGGTTCATTTGCAGCGGCATCTGCACAAATTTTATTTTTGCCGTGGTTATGCCTCGGAACATCCATTCATTAGCTTTTTAATTCAGTATAAAAACTTTTTAATTAGAACGTTTCTGCGCTTGTTTCCAACTTTCTCCTCTTGCGCACTTTGGCAAAGGTTGTTTGACTTGACGATAAATGCCAGCTTTTTAGCTTAAAATGGATCTCATCAGCAAATCTTTCATGAGCCCGACCATCTTTCTGGAGTGTTCTCTTCCTGCTTTTTAGGTCTTCTGTTTGGTGATAAGGGGTTTCCTTACACAACTTTCCCCCTCATCATATTCTATATACATTTTATTGTTTCTTGCCATTCAGATGTGCAAAACATATTTGTCAAATGGCTAATAGCTAGGGGTTTTAAATTATTTGATAACCCTGTAGAGTTTCCAACAACAGTTATATGGCAATTTGGTACATAATCACAAACTATTAAAAATGAAAGCACACTGGAAATGTTCCACAAGTGCTCCACATTTAATATAATGCATTCTAATGTATTTTTTATAAGGACACACATTTATTGTGTTTTACTAAAAATTCATGCAATGGAAAACAGTTTATACCAGTGCAATACACATCTTGGAAAATAACACAGTGTAAAAGTGTATTCCATTTCACTTTTATAGCTTTACCATAATGAGTAGGAACACCAGTTTATCTAGGCCAGTCTTCTCACCTGCAATTCAGTCATCCCACAGCAAGAGGTCAACAGAGCCTCCTTGTCAGTCAAACATCAAATTACCCCTTCACAGTAATGAAGGGCAATAATTAAGCACAGATAATGACTGACAGAAATGTTCCCACACTGTCATCTGCTGCTCAACTGCAGATGTATAGATGACATTTTTATTAATATCTTCCCCTTCATAATAAATGTAGTAGACAAGTAGGTCTACACATAAAAGTGCAACTGTCAACTATGTCTTTGAATGTTTTTTTATGCAATGGGTATTTCTTAATTCGACTGTGCTCTCTGTCTGTTGCGGCAGGTTTTTTCTGCTATTTGAAGTTATTGTATATTTTATGCATTCTTAAACCCATAGTTCATGAAAGCTTTGCGAGTCATTCTTTATACAGAAAATGTTTCCGCCTATCACTTACGTACGGCAAAATGTACCAAATACAGCCGCCATTTGAGTTTCCATTCTGGGAGCTAGATTCCAGCGAGATCTCACTCGGTTAATTATTTTGTTATATTACCATAATGCTCTTCAAATGTTTTCTGTATCAAATTCAAGGGCTTACAACAACCATGAGAAGATATTCCCTTTTGAAGACATTTCAAAGCAGTCAGTTGTTGTTTTTTTTAGACTCAGGTACTTTGCCAGGGCCGTGGGAACCCTGATAGACACTGAAAAGAAGCAGACATTTAAACAAATCAGCAAAACATGTTTCTTGATGAGCTGAGCCTATTCATAACTTAGACAGAATCTCCATTACAGTGACAAATAAAATTTGAGAACATTACAGTGTTCAATGAGGTTTCTTAAATGAGCTGCCCTTTCATTTTCACCCAGTTGTGGGGAAAATACAAAAGAGATTTAATATGTTAAGCAAGTTTTCTATTTTTATGATTAATGACATTTTCATAATTTATTTACTGCAAGTGGTCATTTCTTGCTATAGCTCCTGGTTTATCAGTTGCATACCTAGGCCCTACAAATGCCCTACAAGACTGTGTATACGAACCCACTACTGAACACATCCCTTTAAACATGCAGACTAGAACCTACATCCAATTTTTATTTAATTGTTCTTGGAATGAGCTTTTCAAGAACATTTTAAAGCTGGCGAATCGACAGTAGATTGCATTTTCTTCCAAATATGAATCAACAGAGGACCCCCTTCAGTAGCAACCGTACCATATGCAGCGAAACAACAGAAAGCTTTGCACATCAAAGGTTTAACCAGAGAATTATAATGCACTACCAAGCCCCTTTACTTAAAATAATTACAAAACAATCAATTCAATTTCACGCAAGCTGTTAGTATATTCATGAAACAATGTATAACATCAGAATTGAGAGAAGTGACTTGAATGCTAATGGTTAATATAATTTTGAGTTGGCCAATTCAAGGAATCACATGACCTGGCAAGATCAGTACACAGACTTAAGCTTCAATATATTATTATGGCCCAACGCGTCTGTTTACTCCTGTTCACTAACAACCCAGTGCATCATTCTTTATCAAATAATAGAAAATGCTTGATCACACACTCATCAGATTTGATTTATGAGCTACAAATATTAAAGATGTGAAAAGGATTATTTTATCAACCTCCATTATGTGGAAAAATAACCTCAACTTTAATTTAAAATTAACCTTGTGTGAGATGCTGAATGCTGTATTTAAAGGTCATCTATTCTTCCTGGTTGGGAAGAGTGCTCCCCCATGTGACTCTGAGAACACAGCACTTTGCTACAGCGCATTCCAGTCACAAGCCCTATGACGTCACACTTAGGCCCCTTGGTGCTAGTGGGATTTGAAATACGGGAATTTCCATGCATGGGCCGGTGATGTCACCCTAAGCATCAATTCAGCACTGCCCTGTTATTTGAGGGAATGGAGGCGAGCCCTTTAAGTTCAAGGCTGGGAAACTCCAGAGCCAGAGGGGCAGAAACACGCGGGTCTCGCCCTACAATTAGCTACCGACGAACACCTGGAGCTCCGGGCGACTCTGAATTTTACTCCTTGTAAACACTTCCATTGAACAACATAAAAGAGGAGGAATGTGAAGCCGAAGACCTTTGCGGCCCATGGGGATGAATGCGACGCTGCCCCTGGTGGTACGGGGAAGGAAAGCCAGAAACCTCCATGGCAGTTTATGCCTGTGGTTCTCACACTGGAGGTTGAGGCCACTGGTGGGTTGTGGGATTGGTTCAAGTGGTTCAACAAGACCATTTTAATGTGGGCAAAATATTCACTATATAAAATATACTTCAGACTTCAGAGGTATTGACCAAAATCAAATGAAACACTGCACTAATTACATGCAGTATACTAGCTACAGTGTACATGAAGTTGTTTCGACATGTTAAAAACATCTGAAAATATGTTAAGCTACATTTTAACAAGGGGTGGATCCCAGAAAATGAATTCACTCAGTAAAGAGTCAGTCGTGGGTTTGGACAGCTTGGGAACCATTGTGCCTGATCCTGGCACTCTACCCTGTAACACCTGGTTCATAAACTGCGTTTCTATAAGGGGGCGGAGGAATCAGCGCCGCGTGCGTCCTGTGATCTTCCTCACATGTGGATAGGCTGTCCTGTGCATCCTGTGATCTTGCTCTCATGTGGATAGGCTGTCCTGTGCGTCCTGTGATCTTGCTCTCATGTGGATAGGCTGTCCTGTGCGTCCTGTGCTCTTCCTCACATGTGGACAGGCTGTCCTGTGCGTTGTGATCTTCCTCACATGTGGACAGGCTGTCCTGTGCGTCCTGTGATCTTGCTCACATGTGGACAGGCTGTCCTGTGCGTCCTGTGATCTTGCTCACATGTGGATAGGCTGTCCTGTGCGTCCTGTGATCTTGCTCTCATGTGAATAGGCTGTCCTGTGCGTCCTGTGATCTTGCTCTCGTGTGGATAGGCTGTCCTGTGCGTCCTGTGATCTTGCTCTCGTGTGGATAGGCTGCTGCAGTGGGCGCAGCTTAGCGAGCGGGAGACGTCCACGGGATTAATAAACGCGAGCGGGTCTGCGCGGCGCTGATTAAGAAGGGGAAAAAAAATCCCCGGGTCGTCAGCGGAGGCGTGAGATGCGGGGAGCCGCCAGCGCCTCCTTCCTGGGCCCCTCCCCTCCCCGCCCCTCCCCTTCCCTTCTCTTCTGCGCACAGCTGCGCGGGACCCCGCTGGGAGCCCTTTTTAAAGAGCGCACCTGGGGGAGCGGGTACCTGGGGCAGCGCGACACGAAGCGCCCGCCGATGAAAGAGCCCGTATCTCTCCCCCCCCAACACCCTCCCCCCTCCCCCTGCTCCATCACCCTGCCTGCATTGTGCTGTCATGTCAAAAACAAACAGCTCTATCCCACATAAAAGCAGCGCTCTGATCTATTCAGAGCCTGTGTGTGTGTGTGTGTGTGCCTGAGTGAGTGTGTGTGCATGCACGTGTGTATGCATGTGTGTGTGTGTGTGTGTGTGTGACAGCGTGCATGCACATTGGCACTGGTGTGGAAATGCAGAAACATCTCTTAAAGGATTATTTCTGCTGCGTCCAGCTGGCTGCCTGGGGCGAATGACACGCGGGCGAGACCCTGCCGTGCTCGCAACGCCGCCGAGAATGTTCTAGCACGTCTCACAAGCCCACAACGGACACGCTCGTTCACTTCCAGTCAAAAACCCCCGCGTCCTCCGACACGCCCGAGCGTTAAGCACGCCTGGTGCTCAGAGCGCCTGGATCACTCGCGGAGACCGAGCTCTCCCCGCGCGTTGACAGCTTCCGATTAGCGCTTCGCTAGACAAAAGCGCGGTGACAGAATGGGGGTAACGTTTCGGGGACGGCGGGGAAAACGACGCCCCCCGGGAGACTTTTCCCCGTCTCCTCGGGGACGGCCGCGAGCCTCGGCGCGAGAGGCGCTCGCGCAGAAGGGTCTCCGTCGACGCCTCGGCCCGGAGACACGGCCGAAAACCTCCTCTGAAACGCGCCGCGGCTCCCCCGTCGCTCGGACCACCCGGAGTTTGGGACAGGCAGCAGATGTGGCGGGGCGGTGTAATCACACACCCAACAGGATTTCTGCGGTAATCGCATTAAAGCAAGGGGACCCGATCCGAGGCGGAGTAAACATGGGAGCGGCGGTTTATGAAAGTTTCAGCGGTTTATCCTTAGAGGTCAATACATTACTCTGGTGCAAAATATGAGTTGGGGAGACTTAGAAATTTCATTACAACATTTAGTTCCTTAGCAGTAGTCCTTTTCACGGTGAAATTAAATGGCTTATATTTTGTAAAACATCCATATGCACGTACACTCTAGGCTAGGTTCAAAGACCTAAGGTATAATGGGGGGTGGCCATTCAGGGGACTGAACTGAAGAACCAGTGGTTATTAGCCCAGCTGCACAGTCACTAGGCCACCCTGCCACCCAGAGCTCAGGCCGCACTTCTCCCCCAGCCTAAGCTGAGATCAATAGCTTGACATATTAGCATTTCAGAAAAGTTTCTGTCCCTGTAAGTTAGCTCTCGTGAACTGTGACGGCGGCCATTCTCTAGTTCTCCCTCCCCACATGAACACACAGAAGAGCTCTACAGAGGGAAATATCTTCTGCGTTCAGGCAGCCAGTTTAGCTGAAACACAAACCCAAGCACCGGGACATAATCGGGCCTTTTCTGCCCCCCCGTCACATTAATCACGTCGTAATTAGCTGTCAATCGCATGTGAGCTAAGCATTTGTCCCTTGGCCTATCGATGTGTCGAGGCTCTGAGCTGTCAAAGGGCAACTCCTAATTCAGTGTTAAGAGTTGCTGGTCTCCCCCCCCAACTACTTACTAAGACAGGAAGCCGTCTGAACTGATAGCAAATCGATCCTGCTAATAGCTTACTCATCTGCAAAGATGGCACTCGTGCATGTAATGAGACTGCCCTGCAGTCAAAATGGAAAGTTATCAGATTACTACGGTGGAGGTTTTAGGTTATAGTGGATGTATAGTCAATGTGCAATGATGGTAAAGCAAATATCCTGCAATTACATATGTGAATAAAGCAAATCTCTTTATTTCACAAATCCAGTATGTCCTCTGCACAGAAGGAGATATACACAGAAGTTTAATGAGCAACCTTCTAATTAGGCATAAAACGATTTTCAAATATTTAATGATGTTATGAATTACTGTTGATGTAATGTTAGATTATAAAGATCAAGAGTAATCATTATGTCTATCTATTTAAAGAAATGATATGCCTGCAGGAAGGATTGGTATTTTGAATAACATCTCTGCCCAGAGCTGTGGACATCATCTTAGCTCACCACAGCAGTCTTTTCAAAGATATTTGTGTAATGCTGCAGAAAAGTTTTAGACTTTGTCAGCATAAAGCCAGCATACTACAACATACACTCAGCTCTCAAAACATACTATTATAACACCGGATAATTTTTCTTTACGTTAGATATTAACACAAAAAAATGATTTATTTGGACAGTTTCAGAGTCTGAAGGTGTAAAGCACAGACATTATTGACCTGAAGGATACTTCAATACTGCCTGTATTTCCACCGGGTAAAATCATTTTATCCAGTTTGACCGCCACACAAAAGAAGAAATACCTATTTCTGTCTCAGAGTGCTCCTAGCACTTTCTGAAATGGATGAGCCTTCTGAACAAAATAATGGATTCTGTCATCGTGCACCACGCATATGGAGTGCAATTTGAAGCACAAATATTAAACTACACTGATATGACAAATTTAAACAGAAAATGTCAGCTTACTTATTGTGGCCTGCATTCATACCCCACGCATAGTTAGATTGTAAATATTGTTTAAGTACCACATACAAAGGCCTGAAGCTAAATGTTTTTTTTTTTTAAGCCCAGCTGATCATGCTTTCTTTCACAATGACTCCCCTGTAAGCGAGGCTCCGCTCCATATTTTTGAGCTTTAATCCCCTTTTTAAAGAGGTGCTGTGATCAAATATACAGAGAGGTAATTACCTCCTGCTTCTCAGCTGGTGCAGCTCTCTGGGGGCCACTAAAAGATGTTCCATTGACCTTGGATGCGCGCCGCTCCTCTTTAGCTCAACTCCACTGATATCACACGGCGAGTGTGTGCGCGTGAAAGAATGAGGCCAACGCTTCTCCGCTGAAAATCGCCAGCATTATTTTGCATGCGGAGATGAAAATCTGCATGCCTACAACTGAACCTTGAATTGCACATGAATTTGCATAACATTATACATATGTATGCATATATAATTGCTGCCATCTGAAATGTATTGGTTTGGTGGTCTTGCAGTGGTGCCTGGAAAAGTTGTGGATACAGATACCTGCATCGCCAAGGTCTTTTGTGCAACAACATTACCTGTGTGCCTGATACGGTTTAAAAATGATGGATTGTGGGTAATAGCCTTGTGATAGGCTGATGTCCAGACCAGGAGTTGTACTTATACATCAAGCTGTCTCGCACCATAAAACCTAGAGAATCACCTCCTCCAAGTGCTTTTACTCCTTACAGTGTGAAGCTGGCCTGGCCGTTATCCCACAATCCCTCCCACCTCCCACAGTGCACTGGGGACCTAGCAGGTGGTCAGACCCGAGAGCTCCTCTCCACAAACCCCCCCCCCCCCCCCCACCTCCCCTCCCCAAATGTCAGCTAATGTCAAGTCACTCTGAGAGAGCCCGTTGTTAGCCGGGGCATTGTCTGCGCCCGAGAAGCACCTGAAAGTGGATTTTCATTCCCAGGCAATCCCAGAGTGCCGCCGTTTTCCACTTCACTTGAGCTGCCGTTAAAAGGGACCCTGAGGAAGCGCGGGCCCCCGGGCTCGCCGCTCGTCCTCACGCCTCCGTGGCCACTTTAATCTTGAAGGTCAGCCCCGGATCCGGCCGCGGAGAGCCACTCGTTCAACACGTCCGCTCCGCCAGGAAATACAAACATTCGCCAGCTCGCCGTGACGGCTGCTTTTAACGTCTCGCTGCACATCGCGGTTCTTGTGGAGGTTCGTATGCTCGTCGAAAGGCGGAAACCGAAATAGCACCGCGTCTGAACGGCTGTTCCTGACTGCTGTTTGAAGACAGAGGTGAGCACTTGGGAGCAGGGAACTCTTGCGGGGTACTACAATAAACATTGGGATCCGCCCCAGTGAAAAAAGCCATTTTTCACCGGAGATGCAATATACCTTAGGGACCATGAAAACCACAGAAATGCATAAAATGTGGGCCTATACTACACATGAGGCGTATGTGGCCTATTCCACGCCTGCACCACCATACTTATGCTTTCATATAAATATGAGAAAACAAAAAAATAGGGCAGCTCCTCCACTGAAGTGGGTATTTAAAAATGACTGATCCAATAAATACACTAGATGACATCATTCCCCAGATACAGCATGTACAGTATCCCACTGGACAATAACCGCCACTACAAACCTAAATCTGGAATAAAGTATTTTTTTTCTCCTTCATAGAAACACATCTTAACCAGAAACACAACTGCCTTAGACAGTTACAAAGAAACTGTGAAGAAAGAACTCCAGAAGAAACAGCTGTTTGAAAAAAACGATGAAACGCTCTGAAAGCGGATAACATATTCTGTGGACATCAACTAGCAACAGATCAAATTAGTAAAGGAAGACACGCGGACTATTATTTATTTTTCTTATTTCTTTTCCAATGACAATGACAAAGGCAAGAATATGATCTGAATGAGCTTGTAACAGACAGTACATACATAAAAAAAAAAAAAAAACTGCAAAGCCTCCCACGTCTGGGCAAGAACTCCATTTGCAGCTACTCTTTTTATAGCCGTGTCAAGAAGAACAGTGCAAAGTGTACATTACCTGCAAATTACCTGCCTTTTTTTGCTCTTCTGTCAGCGATGACCAGTGGGAAACACGCGTGTCTGCAGTATATTTTCAGATGTCTTTTGGACTGAAAGGGGCACATTAAGTCGAAAGCCTCTACTTGGGCGCATATGTTGTTTTCCCTTAGATGCTAGGCTGGAGGAATAACATATTTTAAGACCCCCCACCCCCACCCCCCCCCCCCCCCCACCCCCCTCCTTTGAAGTATTGGCTCACTCCTGCAAGCTCTTCCAGGATCACAGGCTCGTCGCATACGGTAATACGGCTTCGCCGGCCTAAATTATTCAGCTGGCGCTGGCGGCGCCAGGATCTCCCGGTTCCGTGACCTGAGGAAGCGTTTGATTTTTCCGCGCGCGTCACCGTGAGGGCCGGAGCCCGTGACCTACGCGCGTCGGACAGAGGGGGGGTGAGCGGGGGCCGTGCTCCACCCGCGCTCTGACGGCTCTGCGGCACAGGCTCCCTGACTCATCTCTCACGCCCCGCCATTTAGGCGGCTACTGTCTGGGGCCCCGTAAGCTGAATAAGTGCTATGAATTTCAGATCTCGGAGGGAAACGTGGAATTAATCAAATAAAAATTTAAGACCATGACAGGTGTTCATGTTCTCTGGCTCCCGCCTCTCTTGTAAACCACCCCCCCCCCCCCCCCCACCCACACACACACAAATACACACCAACCTCAGCCCCGCAGACTCGAGTTCAAGGACAGGCTGCTGAATTTGTGTTCAAAAGCCATGCTTAAACAGATATTAATCTGGAATGTACGGCTTTAAGCCATACATTTCATTACGCTGTATGCTTAGAGACTGCAAACTAATCTACACGTAGCTAAATGGAACATACCAAAGATGATGATAGGGGTTTTCAAAGGGTGCCATTCTGTGGCATGGCATTAAGTTGCTCAGAGGTTCAATTGTCGAGCGTTAAGAAAAACACCCCGTCGTGCGTAAACTATATTGACAAATCATGCTTCACAGTGGCTGCGGAGGTTCAATTCCCATGCGGATATCAGCTCCTTGAATTGGTGCAGCTTGCCACCATGCGCTAGATTAGATCAAACAATATGAGCAGATGTTTCAAATAAAGAATCACGCAGCCAAGACAAACTTGGAGCTAGGCTGAAAACAAGATTTTTAAAGTATTCATCTGTTCTAGTGCTCCAACCGAGTGTCAAGTTGCCAGGTAAACATTCATTGCTTCCTTCCTTTGGTGCAACATGTGATTGCTACCTGTTGCTTATAAAAATTGTGGTGCTGATTTCACTTCAATTTATATTTACTTCATATTGTAGGCATGAGGGGGGGGAACAGCCACGGAATGTACTGTTCGCAATCAGTCCCTCTGAGGACCAAAAACCGAGGAAGCAATCCGTTACGTGTGGATTAGAAATTAATTACACAAAGCGTGTAAATGAATGAAATCTGATTCACCGTTTAGTCATTTCTCTCCCCTGAAACGAGGCTGAAGCTCTCTGCATTCCCGTGCAAACAGAAAGAGTGTGATGGCCTACAGTGATTTGTCTTTCGGTACCATGTACAACTGTTCCGCTTGACTAGACTGCTGCATGTGGGTGAGGCCAAGTGTCCTTCCTTAGCTGTCAGGAAGGATAAGATCAGGGCTACCTTTTTTTAACGATGCAACAAGTCCTATTATGGGCACAATCAGCAGCAGAGCTCCGGTGCCTGAGAGGAGATTAAAAAGGCAGAGATCTGGATTTGCGCGGAGGGGAAAAGGGCCATTTGTGTGATGAGACGCGCCAGTGGCATTAAACTTTAACGACTGCCCCTCAAAAAAAACTGTCGGTCCAGCTAGGAAAGGATAAAAAAAAAAATATATATCTGTTTGTCCACTTTCAAATTGCAGGAGTCACTTGTGCTAGACCTACACACTCCCCTGCCCTTTTCATTTGGGGAAACGCTGAGCGTAAACACACATAAATAATTGGATAGATTGTGGTCGTTATGTGAAATGCTCCCGCTGCACTGAATTCATGTAGGGTTTCCAAGCCAATTTGTGAAAGAATAATGCGGATCGTATAATTTAGAACCGAACCCTATCTACATCAGTGAGCATGCCTTATCTTCCGCAGACTGGATCGATAGAGCCTAATTTTCTGCAATTATATATTTTTCTTTTATATTTTATATGCACGTGGTTAGGCTTCGTAAAGCCTGAGAGATGGTCTAATTAGAGTGTGTCACAGCAGCTTTCAGAGGTAAGAACACAACGGGGCAATGCTTCTCCGGTTTAAAGCGGCCATAAAACAAAGGTGGGAGGATTTGGCCAGAGCAAATAAACAAGATGTTAAAGCACTCTGTCACTTCCTGGTGCAATCTCAATCCAAAGTGAGGCTGCACGTCAGGGTATTGCTCTGCTTTCAGACTAGATACACTTTGTTATCAGGAGATTTAATCATGCCTTTGCCCCTTCAGCGGCGCACAAGCACTCAAAAGGCCGGGAACCACAAGCCTGCATACACGCATGCACATGCGAAAAAAACTGCGCGAGTACATGCACACACACACACACACACGCACGTGCACACATGGACAGGTGCACACGCACAAGCTCACACACACACAAGCGTGCACATGCACAAACGCACAAAGAAAAGGCGAGCACACAGACGTGCACGCCCGCACGCACATACACATACACTCTGTAGTACCAAACAATTTGGCCGTGTGGATGCTTCAGCCAGAGGGTGCAGCATGGCAGATGATGAACAACACGGACCGCAGCACCGCTCCGGCCGTATTGATTAATCAGCTCCATTCCTGCATCTAAAAAATAATTGAGTGTGCACTGGGGCTAACAGCAAGAAAACAGCTAATAAACACATCAGTTTGTTATACCGATGCTCTCTGGCTGCCGTCATGCAATCATTCATTATTTCTTATCTCAGGGACAACCCAATCCAGAACATTTTAAATAATTCTTAAATAAAATACATATACAGTACAGGCCATAAGTATGAGGCCACCTGTAGTTAAAAAAAAAAAAAAATTAGGTAGAGAAGAATTCGGTTAATACATGCACATTTATTGAATAACAAACCAAAGTACAATAATGGAAAAAAAATATATATATAATAACAATTTCTACAACAATCATTTTAGACCAGAAAATTATGGTTGCTGTTTCACTGTAGTCAGGGGAACCGGTTTCTCTTTATAAAGATTTATCTGGCTAGACACAAGATATTTGTCTATTGCCTCTTGATCTTCCTGATCTTCTTCTGTTAACATTACTGCCCATCAGCTGGACCCTTCTGAACATGCACTTTACACGGCACCAGGAAATCTTAAGTTTCTTTGCAATTTCTCAAGGGGAATAACCTTGCCACAATATATCTACAGGACCCTGCATATCAACCTAACGCCTTCTTCTTTGACATATTTCATGCAGCTATAATGCCTATTTTACTTACACTACAAGCCAATGGTATTAGACTACCTATGGTTTTAAAAAATGTGCTATGTGATTGGATAGACTTCTAATAATTTGCTTAATTGTAATTAAAGCCAAAGGAGGCTATTTTGAGGAAAGCTGCATCTAAGATTAAGTAAAACTCATCTTTTTGTGTTATTGTAGCAGGAAATTAGAAAAATCCTTATACTTTGATTTGTTATTCAATAAATGTGAATATATTACACTAACTGAATTCTTCTGTACGTAAGGTTAAAAAAAGTGGCTAGTTCTGGGTCTAAAGAAGTTACATGTCACATCATTACCCTCTATGTCAGCAAAGAGACAGATTTGAATAGTTCTAATTACTTCCTCAGCAGTATGACCAGTGCCATGGGCTCCCTCATGGCACAAATATGGGCATGCAGTTGCCCTGGACATGCAAAGCCAATTACATTGCCACGATCATGTATTTGTTTTCAACGTTTCACAAGATGGACAGAAAACCATTCTTTTCATTTTCTCCACTGCCCCAGTCATCCTCCGACAGCAGCTGTGTCCCATTTGAATTTAGACATGGAGACCTTTGGTAACACGCCCAGTTCCTCGCCCAGCTATCACACACTATACATATTAATACTGTCTGAGTGACAGATGAGTCACCTCTGTGTGAGTTTTCATCATGCATCCTAACTGGCTGAAATAGACAGGATAGCATAAGTGCAAACGATTAAAGGATTACAGCCAGGTTTTTTTTATCGTTTTAGCGCACATTTTGGGGTTGCTACAATGTTTGTTGATTGAAAAAAAAAAAAAAAAGGTGTTGGTGATAGATCAAAACTGCCATGTTGGGCACAGCAGTGGTCTCTCACATTGCAAATGAGAGCGGTGTGCAAGCCTGCCTTTTAATCCTGCGGCTGGGATTGGGCAGGAGGCGGAGGGGGGCGTGTCTGCATGATATTAATCAGAATGCAAAAGCGCCTTTCAGTCCGATCTGGTTACCTCTCCCGCCGTCCGGGTCTCCTCCTCTCTGATGATTAACAGACGAGACAGACGCAGCAGCCGGACAAGGTCGCGGGTACACAGCAGTCAGCCCAGCCGTTTATTTTTCATCTGCTTGTGGGCCTGAACGAGTCCATAGCTGGACTCTTAACAAGACCACATCAATCTTGTTCCATGTTCATTTGTGAAATCCCGTTGGTCGGCTACTGTTGCCCTTGGCAACAGAAACCAGATCACGTGCTACGAGTCAGACTTTTTGACATCATTCCGTAAAAAGTAAACACTGCATGATTTTGCTTACATAGGTTATTTATTGTTCGTTTTGTTCATTTCCACATCTGTTATTGGTGTTGCTGTTCGAACATCCAATCTGGGCTGCCTGTGACATTGCCAGCCAGAACCCATATCACACTGTAGCCTCTTGGCAGACGGCTGATGACATGCAAAACTGGGCTTCATTAATAATTGTGCATTATCAAAGTGTTTCATCTTCAGTAGTGTGTGAGCTGCATTTGTCACTGTTGAAGGTGCTTAGTGTCTGTTCTTTAATCACAGTCAGTGTTTTAGTTGACCTACATATTTGTGTTGTCTGCTAAGCTGCTAAGGCTAACTTTTGCCACGCTAGAATGGAGAATTCATCTTCTAACCCAAGAAAAGCGTGTTCCCAATTTCTCCTCACCCGGCAGCTCATCCAGGATTCTTCTGTTCATCTGATCTACAGCTTTCACAGTCTCAGGCTTTTCACTCCCCTTCTCATCTCCCTCCACTGGCTACTTGTATTGGCTCTCATCCAATCCGACACCTTGGTGTTAGCCTACTGGACTGCTAGGACTGCTCCACTTAAAAAAAAAATAATTACCAGGACCTACATACCAGGCAGACCTCTTCACTCTGCGCCCCTCTGGGTGCACGGCCCCTCCTTAACCGTGTCTGTATTTCCAGGTCACGTCTTCAGTCTTCTCTGGCCCCCCCAGTAAAGGAATGAGCTTCCTACTGTGATCAGGACAACAGAAACTCTGCCCATTTTCCAACTTTATCCGAAGACCTATCTCTTCAAATTGTGCCATGGCTGACCTGACCTGCTTTAGCTGCCCTCTCTCTTCCTTTTTGTATTTGCTTTTGGGGGAAATCTTCTAGGTACAGCTGTGTAAGTTTAGGTTAGCTGTAAATTGGCATTTACTTTTGATTACAATAACAATTGTTAGTTTCTTTGGCCTTCAGCACCTTACTGGTGCACTTTCCTATTCCTGAGACTAAAAGTTTTCCACTTTTGTAAGTTACTCTAGAAAGTTTCTCATTTTCTAAGTGACTGTAATGTAATGTAATTGGTTGGGAGACCTTTGAGACAAAACCAGGCTGTTTCTGAATGCAGTGTGAGAGCACTAGCAGAAAACCAATACCTCAGGCAACTGATAGGGGACACTGTACTGTAGGAGATGCAGTCTTTCAGTTCAGTTAAATTGTTATCCCAAGGTTTAGTATTGATCAGGTAGCACTTATTGTACAGCACTCTCTCAAATCAGGCCTAAAACCCCAACTCTTCAGACCGGTCTAGTCCTTGTACACCCTTGTTTTACAATGCGATTCCTAAAAAGTATTACTACAGTTGCTACTGGTGTTGTGACTTACTACTAGCACTATTTTCATTATTATTTTTTAACCAGAGTAGTCACTATGTCTTCGGATTATGGGAGGAAACCGGAGTACCCAGAGGAAACCCACACAGAGAACATATAAAACTGCACACAGATAGGATACGGCCAGCCAGGACTTGAATCAGGAACCTCCATTTTGCAGGGAATGCTCCATAATAATAATAATAACAACATTATTATTATTATTATTATTATTATTATTATTATTATTATTATTATTGTTATTAATAATAATAATAATAATAATAATAATAATAATAATAATAATAATAAGATATGGTAGGGATAATCTCCCCCACCCAAATGTCCATCATCTATATGTAAAACCATTTGCTAATTCATTCACTGGTTCAAAAGTCAAACTAAGACACCATACACAGCTGTCAGTAATAATGAAATATGAACAAAATTTAGAGCATTTATCTTAGCTGAATTTAACAAAATCAAATCAACCTTTTGGGGTCAAAAGATACCAAATAATTTAAGCAAATCAACCTCTTTGGGTCCAGGGATGCCATATCATGAAATCAAATCAACTTAGACTTGCATATTATGACAGATTCCGTTCAACAGTGACCCAGTTAAGATTTCCAAGAAACTCCTCAAGACTTCATACTCCAAAAAGAAACTCCAAGTCACTGTTCAGAGGAGATTCAATTCCGGATTACATAATCACATAATTCATTCTGTATCACCGGGACATTTCTTTATGAAATATTAAACTGGGAAACTGGATACAACTTGTTGAGATTCTGCTTCAAGATCAAAGAGTCATCCTTTTATTTGGAAACTTGCACCATGAGGTAGAGCAATACAAAATAAAATGTGATTTACAATCAATGTTGCAGGTTTGCGGATGAAATACAGCTCCGCACTCCAAAATAAAGTTTGAAATTCGCTGAGTCGTCAGGTTTGAACGACATATTTACAGTGTTACAAAATACTCTGCAGCAGTTTTATATTATCCAGGGCATTTGGAGTTGGTGCTGTTTGCTGAGGTTATGGAGGGTTAATCACCCAGACAATAAAAAGATGTGCTACACCTGTAAGCAGATGGCTGAGAGTTTGCATGCTGGGCAATGCATAACAATTTATGTTCTACTGTTTTTGTCCCCTCAATTGCCAAGAGGATGTATGGTTATGACTGTCTGTGGGCAGGATAATGGGAAGAAATTATGGATGGATTTAAATGAAAATTGGTGAAAGGACTGACTTTAGGATGATGATTCAATTTTATAGTTGCTATGACGACCGTTAAGGGTGTTGGAGGTACCCAGTCAACTGGGCAGCACTGTGGCTCTGATTGGTTCTTGTATGGATCTTCTTGACCCCTTAGTTTTGGGCTCGGCCACAAAACACTCATCTGACGTTCAGTGCCAGGTGTGATGCCTCATAATACACAGCCTGCCCATCTGTTTTAGACTGCCAGCCAGAGGACCATTTGCAGCCATTTGCACAATGAAAACTTTCCATTATAAATTAACAATCAAATGTGCATGGAAGCTTTGATCCAGCTATGCTACTAACATAAAATCTTCGAGCTTGACAGTTACTGCTTGTAGCACAAAGTTGTTCTGATGTTCTAACCAAGCATCAGGGTATTATTGATACCGTATTTACTGCAAGAAGCTGATCTACTGAAGCTTGGGTGTATGCCTTTTCAAACTATGAACTTTTTTTATACAGCACTGAAACTTATGCAGTTCCTAAATTAAAGTTCACTTGAGACAATTAGTTCGTGATGGGCATGATTTTTGCATTGTGTTTTCACAATAGAATCACACAGTGCAAGCCATTTTTATTTAATGAGCACCGGTGTATTCGACATACGACGCCCCATCAGTCAAACAAAACTGCGTAACTCACATAGCAGCTATGACTCTTACCATCGGGGAAAAAAAACGAATCGCCCTTCAGCGCGGAAGCTCCATTACTGCAGCAGTTCCACATGACGTCTTATAGACAGCTTTTGCCGGATCATTTATTGAGCGCACAATTGAATAAAACATTTCTGCTCGAGTGCAACTGCATACAATAGTAATAAAAAGTGAAGGCTATTAGTTCCCACAGAGCTCTCCAGAAGATGCAATGCAACGCATTCTTCTGACTAAGAAGAGTGGCTCAGGAGGAAATGGAGCGGGGGGTGCTTACCTTCTCTACAGACACCAGTACAAAGCAATACGAGCAGCACCGACCGCCATCAGATGACACTGAGAAGCGTCTGCTGAACTATCTTTACCACTGAGCAGGGGAACTGAGCAAAGTCTTAAGTCTTGAATCTTAATGCCTGGTATGGGCTACTACGGGATGTTCACGTGCGCAGATGGAAGAGAAAATGAGGCCAAGTATATGTTTGATTCATATCAGAGGGCCACCTCCCAGGCTCTCCGTGATTACAGCACACAGAAAATTCTAGGTCATTCCAGTCACTCATTCACCCACCACATACCCAAAGGGAGTGCTTCAAGTGGAACACGTGAGTGTTACAACCGCCTTTTTCTTCTTTTAATGTTGTAATGATGGGCTGCCCCAAGACTCTATTATTCTCAGGAACAGAAAATGTGACCTGTTCCCATGACAAGTTACAATGGGCCAGTAACTGGAGAAGCGGAGAAGTGGAGCTGCAGCACCACACAACCTTTTTTTTTTCTCCTTGCAAAATAAGCAGATACATACTGTATATATGTATGTCAGAGGCATGGGGGACCAATAGCTGTGCTTCCCGAAGGTGGTGTGAGGGTCTGCCCTTAAGGGGTTATGGGTCAAACCAAAGACTGTCCTCTCTCCTTTGTGCGAGTTAAACA
The DNA here is from genome assembly GCF_013347855.1 of Anguilla anguilla. NCBI lineage: Eukaryota > Metazoa > Chordata > Actinopteri > Anguilliformes > Anguillidae > Anguilla > Anguilla anguilla. The sequence goes on along the minus strand of NC_049203.1, from coordinate 52,777,170 downwards.
CCTGAAATTGTGGCACATGCCCCGACAACAGATCGGCTGAAAAGCTGCACTTCACATCAGGGGTTCAGAAAGTAGCTCTAAAATGACCACCCTGTGGCTGAGGACCCAAACGTTTTCTAGTCCATATTCTGGAACCTTCATCCTGCTCCTGCGACAAGCTGTGACTTTTTAACGTGCTGGTGCATGGGAACAAGTTCACCTGCACTGTCAGTACTAGGGGGTCAACTGAGTAAAATGCAACCTACAAAATTATCACATATGTATAAACCACAAATCTATTTTACACAAAATTCTAAAATATGTAATTTGTGAGACACTTACAGTAATTGTAATGTCTTCCTCATATTGCAGAGTATCCCAAGGACCCAATGCTACTCCTGCACCCCAGTTTCAGAGCCCCTGGTGCATGCTGTGGCGCAGCGATATGATAAGTTAATTTGGTCTAAGCTCCGCCCCCACGACCCGCCCATGCTCAGACCGAATCACGAGCGTGCCACGGCTTCCCGCGGTCGCACTGAAGGAAACGCCGCGCTCGGTCAGAGGGCGAACGAGTAAACGCCACGCGACAAAATGACGCAGCCGCCGGAGAGAGGCTTGAGCCGCTGCTTGAATTGCAGATACCCCTGTCGGCTCTCGTCTGATAGGCCCAACAGAGACCGCTTTGATCTGCCGTTTCATCCGGGCCTGGTGAATTTACTGCAGTGCCGCTGCTTACGCCAAAGCTCTCTTCAATTTGGATTTTATTTTCCTGAATGCTACCTTCAATAACATATTTTCTCTGGGTTAGTACGCTCAATGAACACCTGATGGGACCAACCCTTTTCTCTACCTTTTATACACAGTAATTTTTCCCACATCCGACGACACTTTCTATGATAATATTTTCTATGGAAAGCGTTACATAATAACTACACGGTGGCTCCTAATGCACAAAATGACCGACCTTAATACAACTGTGCTTTGAATCGGGTCTCATGAGACACTCAGTAAAGTGCGCATCCTACTCGAACGAGATGGAGCGTTTTGGAGCCCTGGTACTGCGAGCAGAAGGCGCACGCACCCACGGCGAGCCCGCCATGTTATTTACACTCCGCCGGCTCGTCGGCATCGCCGTTAGCCGAGCATATGGCCACGGCTCCCCTCACATTACCCGTCAACCCATCATCAGCCGCTAATTCGGCCAGTTCAAACAAACCGTCTCCCCGCTTTTTTTCACACTTTCCTGTGTGAACCACACAGCTGTGCCTTTCCCCAGTATAATCAGCTGTAATCCCTCAGACATGCTTAAAACGCAAAACAGAACCGACGCAAATTAAAATGGAAGACGGGAAACAAAAGATAACAAAAAAAACGTAACGGCCCCCCTTGCGCCAGATGCAAATCCCGCCGCTCAGCTGCGCGGCACCGCTGGTTAATTAACCGGGCCTAACTAGCGGGGCTCCAGCTGCAGAGCGATGAGAGACAAGACGGCCGCTCTCAGGCCCGGAGCTCGGAGAAAACCGCGCCTTTTTCCCCCTGAAGACGGAGAGCAGGAAAGCAGTCCTCCCTGCAGACAAACTGATTTCTGGGCCAGCCGGTTACGCCTGGATTTTCAAAAGCGGACCGTGAGGAGCAACATCTGCACGGGGCTAATAAAGACGGATTTGATTGGGCAGGGAGAGGGGCTGCAGCTGGGGAAGACCCGGCTCCCAGTAATTACCGCACGCACACGCGCCGCACTTCTTCCACAGATTTTTTCTTCTTTTTTTTTTTTTTTGTGTGCGCCGTGGCAGATGTTTTAGATGCGAGACCTGGGTAAATTATTTCCGGGAGTTAACGAATTACCAACAGGGATGGCATTTTTAAAGGAAACATCGTTAGAGAGCACTCTATTGCCTGTCAAATCAAGTTCACTTGGAGAAAAGAGGGAGGAAGAAAAAGAGGAAAATCTGGGGAATTGACAAATGTGCAATGAATTTTCTAAGGAGCAACGGTCACATGGTGCAGCGCTGAGGAAAAACAAGACCCTTGCTATACAGAGCTCGATGCACAGTGCAGCTGCACCGCTTTTGTTGCAGACGTCGGCCGAGCGACTGGAGTCCTGGAGTAACGCACGGAGCCAGACAGACGGCGATGATCGAAAGCGAGAGATATTGAACTCAGATGTGCCTGAAAACGGCCGACTCCATTACTGACGCGCGGGAACAAAGGAGCCCGTGTCTTCCTGGGGGATGAATGGTAATGGATGGGGAGATGGGATATCAGGGCAGGAGGGCAGGAGGAACCACAGACAGCAGCGGGGCTGTTTGAGGGGGGGGATGAAGCGCAGCTGGAACCCGAAGCAGACGCGTGACTCCGGCCTACGAGGCCGACGCGACGCAAAAGCGCCGCCGCTCGGGGAGGAGGGAAGACGCGGGACGGGCGCGGGGGGGTTTGCGTGAGAAGGCCAACGTCGAGCTGACGTTGTGAGAAAGAGAGAGAAAGGGCTAGATCCCTAGGAAGCGGAGACCAGAAATTCTGGTTTCCTTTACCGCAGAAGCCAGATAGCACGCTAGCGAGCTTCGATCAACAATAGATTTACATCTATCAGTGCGGCGCAGCGTGACTTTGATTAGATCATTCAGCCTGAGGTGGAATTCAAATGAAAGGCTCCTAAATCCCCAGAACCAGATTCCCCCTCCACGCCCCCGTCCCTGCTATAGAGTTTCATTTAAAGGATTTGTTTGTGGGAAGTAATATTTTGCAATGGTATACACTGTATGGAATTCATAGAGAACTATAAAACAGTGAACAGCTGTTATGGGCCCACAGTGCACTGCGGAAAGGGCTCTTAAAGGTAAGAGGAGTCAGGCTTCATTTCAGTTTCCAACTGGGGCAGCACACTGAGTCTCACATCCTGCACATGCTGTATTCTGAGCCAGCTGTCCGTCCAATGCATCCATGTGCAGATAACTGCGTGGCATGTTTCCAACATAAACCTTAAGGCGCAAGAGCTGAGCCTGCATGAGCCGAGTTGGATGCATCCTTGCAGGAAAGTGCTCAGTGAACCCATCGATGTTCAGTTCTTCCATCGCCCATCAGATTAAATTAAAACATATGCCATTTTCCCTCATTTCCTGTCAGCAGGAGACGGTGAGCGAGAGGAAGTGACACGTAAGACCAGTGAGGTTAAAGGCGAGATGGGCCAGGGGGGTGTGTCCACCCTTTCCTGAAGCTAACTGGACTCGCGCACATAGCCCGGTGTCATTTCAGCCCGCGTCAATTAAATCCTACGGCCTCTTGCCAAGCGCGTTCTCAGTGGACGTAGCCCCAACAGCCTGTGTACGAGGCGTGTCCTTTGCCAGGGCGGCAGCCCTCAAAATCAAAAGAGCGATTTGATCCTGGCGCCAGGACAGATGCCAGATTTCTCTTTCCCACAGTCCTCGAGCTTGGGAGACTCCGCGCGTACAGTCTCAGCTCCGATTTTCCGCTCGCTTACACCGCTCGGCACTCCGCGCGAGCGCGAATGGGGTGCGAGCGTAGAAGCCCTGCGGCTGCAGCTGCTTCCGAGGCGGGGGGAGGGACAGGCGCTGGCTACGGATCTCGCCGAGGCACACAAACCTGCTCTTTTCATATTTGGGGATCCCTTTTAACGAACCCTTCACCCCCTCGGGTCTCCTCTCAGATGAAGACAAAGGCGGCGCGCAGGATGTGCGGGGTCGCACGCTGAGCTGCGCAGGATGTGCGGGGTCGCACGCTGAGCCGCGCGGATGTGGGGCTTTGATCAAACGTGAGGCTCGAGAGCCACCCCTCCGAACTTCCTCTTCGGGCGCGTCTCTCGCCCTCGCGGAGACGGCAGGTGACGGAGCTCTCTCTCTCTCTCCCGTCCCGGGACGCCGCCCTCCTCCAAACCCCGGGCGTCGGCACGCGTCGGGGCCTGGCCGCGCTCCAGCTTCCGCGAGAGGCGGAGCGAGCGGCCCTCGCGTACGGACGGCCGGGCAGGCCACGTCTGCGACGCGCTTCCCGCCGCGTACCTTCTCCCGCGGCTGTCGTCGCGATTAATCACGGGGGGAGTCGACGACGCGCTCTCCGCATGAATTACACACGACGGGATGGCCCATTGGTCACGGCGGCAGACTTCGAAGATAAGCTTGTAAAAAGCACATTGGCCATTCTTCATGTTATTGTTGACAAAGCAAGATACTGCCAGCGCAATATAATTCCGGCTCAGTAAATGATATTCCAAAAACAAAAGTGACAGAAAAATGCTAAATAGTTTCAGATCCGGGCTATAATTCTCTTACGAAAATGTATAAAAATGAGAAATATACTGACAGACCCCACCCACGCATGCACACACAATCTGAAATGAAAGCAAACATGAAGAGGGCTGAGAGACAATAGATTAGGTTCATATCAGACAGCGCAGCTCCACTGACAGACAGCATATAGGTGGTGCTGGTGGCAGAGTTGGTCGCCCCGGTTCGTGGTGCTGTGATTGTATTGCTCTGAAGTTATCCCCTTGATTCAATCAAATCCACTAAAGCCGTCTCATCAGAAAGTAGCATTTCATTAAATAAAGTCCACATATAGCACAGTGACCTTTGCCCTTATATGGCATGGCGGTGATGATTGAATGCAGTGGTTTATTGTAATACGGTGCTGGATTAAATTTGTTTTCCTTGACTAAAAAGCAGTCCCTGAAGAGGATTTGGCTGTTCTGTCTGCTTCCAGGGCAATGCCCCTGAGGTATGAACACATCAAGGTTCTACGGCCTGTGACCAACTGAACTCCAGCTGCACGGAGGCGGAAACTCATCGCTGGAACTTCATCAGAGCATCAATCAATCAGAAATCTGCCCTAAGCCCCATGCCATAAATAATAGACGGGAGGAAATCTGTGAGAGAGAGTGCACTGGTGATGGGCAGATATCTGACAGGCCCGTTTTGTATTGCTGAAAAAATCATCCGTGGTCTCTTCGCATTTTTTCCGATTTACTTTTTTATTTACATCATTTATCTGACGCGGTGCCGGACAAAGACTTGCAGTGCAGCGAGGGCCATTTCTCAGGCAACGGCAGCTTCAAAAGCTTCCGGAAAGATAAAAAAACAACAGTAATGACAGACAACAAAACACCCCGGGCCCCGTCAGAAGAAGACAGGAGCCGTTGCGCACGCACAGGGGAGCGCTCGGGGAGCGAGCTGCCGAAACGCTCGGCGGCGGGCGCGCTTGGCTGAAAGAGGGGCGACGCCACGAGGGGGGGCCTGACACGGACTTGTCGCATCGCCGCTGCGGAAAATCCCCCGAAGCGCTTTTTAAATCACCGCGCACGGCCCCTGCAATTTACCGCTGAGAGGCGATCGTTACTTGTAGTAACGTCCGTTAAGGTGGAAGACGCCGGAATAAATTCGCCGCGTTTTTTCTCTCCGGCACCCTTAAAAAAAACGTCTGCAACTTAAAAAAAAAACCTCAAAGATTTCACACGAAATCATCCTCACCTCCCTCCGCAACATTAATCAGAACATCTCCAATTCGACTATAATGATTTACATTGTACAAGACAGGAAGCACAAGGGGCCTACTGTGCATCACTGCATGCGCCAGGGAAAAATGAACTACTGCACTGATAACCATCAGCCTTGACTCCCAGATAATGACCACATCCAATGCGCTTCTCATGGGAAAAGCATCTGCAGTCAGAGAGAGCCTTAAAACGCACAAGCGGGTAGTCAGGAATGTTCTGGAGCCCACGGTTTCCTGCCAGAGCTAAAATGTCACCGCTAATACCCCCTGACCCGGGCGAGACGGAAGAGAGGGCGGCTCAGACGTACAGTACAGCGCCGTGAACGCACGACCCTCGCCGCCGGGACCGCATTCTTCACGCCGCGGCAGCCGTGGCCGGGAACAGGGGCCTCCTTGTCTCTCCGATCGGTTCCCGTTCCAGCAAATCCGCCCGCGGCTAGAGCCGCTGCCGTCTTATTACGCGGCAAAATGGCGTCTTCTTTAGAGACGGCCCTCAGTCGGGCCGCGATCTGCGCCACATCTCTCCCTGGGTGTGAGGATCGAGGGGGCTTTCCGGTGTTATTGGGAGATGGATAGCAAGGCGGGGTCCAGTCGGGGGGGGGCGGGGCGGGGCGAGGCGAGGCGGGGCGGGGTCCAGTCGGGGGGGGGGGGGGGGGGCGGGGCGAGGCGAGGCGGGGTCCAGTCGGAGGCCTCAAGCGGGGAGAGCACAGAAAGCGCTGTTTATCTCCGGCTCCTCGGGAGGGATGAGCGACGGAGGCGATGGTGGCAGAGCTCAGATGCATCGTGGGAAAAGGCAATATAACGACACCACGCTGTGTATCATTTCAACCAACGCACTCACGTTGGTTGAAATGATAACGTATCACGGTACAGTGGATAAAAAACAAAGACCTAAAATTCAAGGTGACCTGCCACATTGCATTAATCGTCGAATACACCTTTTAAAAATACTTTTAAAAAACCCATAAAAGAAAATCACAGGTCATTACTCTACCTATTTACATGGATAATGGATAATGCATTGATCCACTTTTATATTAGCCAAAACACTATTAGTTTACTCTCCACATGAACAGTTATGATTTTAATGGTTCACTGATAAGATTTGTCCCCAGTAACCAGTCAGCAAACATGAACCAAAAGCACATGGAAATAGGCTACACGTTGTTCAAAGCTCCTTACTTGGTAGGTGAAGCACAAACTGTCTGTCTGGAAAGCTGTCTGAACCCCATTGAACACAAGCCATCAAAATATGCCCACGAGGGGAAATCAAATATTGAAAGGGTTTAAGGAGTTACGCCATGGTACAAAGCCTATGCAGGTCAAATCACAATCAGTGCATGGAAGATCAGGCTAACTGCAATCTACATCACAATGAGTGCATGGAAGGTGCGGCTAACTGCAATCTACATCAAGATGAGCGCATGGAAGATGAAGCTAACTGCAATCTACATCAGGAAAGGTGAGCGTAAAAGCAGCTCGGCAGAAACCGTGCTGGCTTGAGACTTACCTGTGGACTCCGGTCTGATTTGCACTGATCAGAAAATGGGTGGATGCACAGCAAGGGGGCCCGAGAACTGGAGAAAGAGAGAAAAGAGAAAGAAAGAGAGAGATATCACCATGGAGACATGGGTATGATGAGGCAAAGTACCCAATCAGTGCGCAGGCCAGCTACAAATGAGAGCAATCAATAGCGCAACACCTGCTGTGGAGACATGCTTCCTGCTTCTCAGCAGCCTGTCTGGACGCTAGGCCTGATGGCACAGTTCAGGACTAGAACAAAATGACTAGGGCAGTAATTGGGCCCATGTCTCTGCCTTTAGTCAGACCTCAAAAGATGTGTTGTGTGGTTTCACTGGCTGTATTCTCCAGCAGTGTGTTGTACCTTAACTGAACTGTTTTGGATAAATATCCTCCCGTATAAATGATTCAAATGTAAAGTACCGTAGTCACCTTGGATAAGAGCTTCTTCCAAGAATACAGATACTGCAGAGCAAAACACACTCCAGTGGTCCTTTCAGGGATTTGGAGCTACACTCGAGTGATATTAACTAATGGTCAAGGTTCCATGAAAGTACACAAAATAAAAAATACGGCTCAATACTAGCCGAGTTTCCACTTTGTGACACACGCCCACACACACAGAATTACAAACATGGCTTATACTTTCAGAAAGACACATTATGATGATAATCTCTCAATCCCTTTTGATGGTTCAGGTTTGAAGCAGGACTCCTGTAAGCCAGGTGGAACCTGTGCGTTACGGTTGATTATTGCACACGTGCAACACTCAAATGCAATCACACAAAATGCAGTCCTCAATATGACTCCACTCTATATAAATGGCTAATATCCTGAAAGGTAATTAGTGGACAACCTGAGTAATGTTCAACAGAGCTAGCCTGGACAGAGTAGAGAGAGACCTACAATGTAACCTGAATATTTCTCATAATTGAAAACTATTAATTAAACACTTACAGAACTGGCACTGAATTTCAAATTGACTATAAACTGACAGAACATCAGTAAAATTTCTCAATTACCTCGGATTCTCAAGGGTATGCTGAACAACAGAAACACTGATAACTTTCTGCAAGGCTGCCAGAAGACAATACACTCACCTGACACTTAGTTTTATAGCCAATTACAGTTACTGGAGAGTCAGAGCATTACTTACAGAAAATGAACTCATAAATTACATAAAACCCAATCTGTGAAAACAAGAATTAACCATAAAATGAAATGCAATGATTAAAATTTAGTGCCTTGAGACTGTTTTTTAAATTATTTATTTATTTATTTATTTATTTAGTATTTGTAATGGCAATTCTCAGAAGCCTACAGGAAGCCTACAAGACCAAACTGACATGAAATCAAAGACGTGTGTCCTAGCCACTGTCTGGGGTCAGTTTGGAAATGGTGGTCGATTCATTTCCTTGGAACTTTGTGTCTTTTAGTCCCGTGCAAACGGGAAGCCGCGGATATACAAAATATCATCATTTTGTCTATAACTGTTACTGACTTCATTAACAGGAGGCAGAACTCTGCCGGTAACGGGGACGATCGTTTGCAGCAAGACTGGTCTTTCCACGGTTGTACTGTAGCATGGGAGACCTTCGGGGAAAGCGTGCCACCCTGTACGAGACCCCGAGCAACCTCTCTCCGCCACGGAGCATCGGATCTCCCGTCCGTCACGAGCACTTCCTGCGTGTCGGCTCCCAGGACCTCAAACCCTCCGGGCAGGGTCAGAGAAGGCCTCTTTCCCGTTTTTCATTTATTTTTTTCTCAGGTCGCGTTCCATCATGCTAGGGCAGGCATGCAAAAGGCAATCTGATTAACCTTGCTCGCGTAAACACGTCGTCACGCGTAATCTTAGGCTGAGGGGGGCCGTGGAGTCAGCGAGAGGACTGGGAATGCGTCAGACTGTGCTCGCCGGAGGGGGGGGGGGAGGGGGGGTTGGTTGGCGGAGGTGACGCTGTGTGGTGGCGGAGGGAGATGAGGTTGAGAAGCTCATATGTCTGATAACAGCAGTGTAAATTTGCTGAATCCACGGTATGTTTGTTTGATGTGGCATGCCGCCTGAGTGACTGACAGCTGACAACCACCCCTTCAGGCAGACCGATCAAGTGATTTATTTATTCATGTTTATTAATATGGGTTACATTCAAATTTATGTATTATTATTTGACATCTGACACGTGGTTCATTTTCATAACCGTAACCGTAACCCTAACGCTAACTGTAATCGAAACCCTAACCTTAGCTGTACCCAGAACCCTACCTGTAACCCTAAATCTAGCTGTAACCCTAACCCTAACCCTAGCTGTAACCCTAACCCTTACCCTAGCTGTAACCCTAACTCTAGCTGTGAACGTAATCCTAACCCTAGCTGTACCCAGAACCCTACCTGTAACCCTAAATCTAGCTGTAACCCTAACCCTAACCGTAACCCTAACCCTAGCTGTAACCCTAATCCTAACCCTAGCTGTAACCCTAACCCTAACCCTAGCTGTAAATCTAACCCTAACCGTAACCCTAACCCTAGCTGTAACCCTAATCCTAACCCTACCTGTAACCCTAACTCTAGCTGTAACCCTAACCCTAGCTGTAACCCTAAACCTAAACCTAGCTGTAACCGTAACCCTAACCTCCTAGAACACCATAACAACCTCATAGAACACCATAGCAACCACTTATTAACACCCCATCAACCCAACACCCTAGCAAGCACCTAGAACTCCATAGCAACCTCATAGCAACACCCTAGTAACCACCTAGAACACCCTAGCAACCGCCTAGAACACCATGTCAACTACCTAGCAACTAGGGGTATGCAGAGACGTCATTATCTGTATCTGTATCTGTTCAACCAACAAAGTTATCTGTCTCTGTATCTGTATCCGGACACTGGAAGTGGCCGTGGCTTATACCCAGTGTCACGTTAAATCCGGCAAATGTTGTATTTTCGAGCCTAATATTCATTAGCAATGCAATTGTTGTGCCTTCAAAGCATCAAATTGATTTAATATTGGCATATAATTATGAAATATATTTCCATAATTATATGCCATCCTCATACTGTACTTTTCATCTCTCATTCTCTCTCTCTTTTATTTTTAATGAAACTAAGTTCTATGAACTGTCTGAACCCCGCCAAATTTTGCACACATATGCCACTCCTCATGAGGAACAAATTTGCCTCAAGGACCCATCACTTTCTGTTACTTAGATCTTCCGCCATTTTGAATTTTATGCAAAACTATAAACGATCAAACTCCTCCTAGGATTTTACACCAATCTGCACCAAACTTTGTATACATAATCTATGGAGCAATGTCTATTAGCATATCAAATTTTTGAAAAGTTAAAAAACAATGCCACTATGAGCCAATGAATATTGCGGAGGGCGTGGCTTTTCACATAAATATGTATATCTTCTGAACGGTTTGACCTAACACCACAAAACTTCGTAGGCATATCAGCACACATAAGTGGAGGCTAACCCTCCACTGTTGGCCCGATCAAACAAAATGGCGGCTCTAGAGAGCTCATTTCCGGTTTAGGCATAACCATAATGCCAATTTTTTCAAAACTTGGCACATTGGTATAGGGGCACTCCAAATGGACAGGAAGCAAATATGAAGCCGATTGGCCATAAGGTGGCACTATCATGAGCTAATAGGTGTGGTTTTTGGACCATTTTGAACAAGCATATCTCCTGCCCCATTTGAGCTACAGTCATGAAATTTTGGACATATGTGCAACTCGTCAAACGTAACGCATTTCCCATAAGGACCCATAAGCTCCCCCCATTAGATCTTCCGCAAATTAGACTTTTTTGAAAAATGATTCAAATGCTCCTAATCCTATATGATTTGATAACACGTAACTGATTTGATACGTAACTGTCCGTTCTGGTGTCACAAAACTTTGCATAATGATTGAAGGTCACTCTGAGTGACCACATGGTAGCTCAAATGCAATGGCATGTTGTGCTTGCTGCTTGGTCCCCGTAATTGCTGCTTGCAGCTATATTTATTATTATTATTATTATTATTATTATTATTATTATTATTATTATTAATACCTTTAGGTAAGAGAACAGATTTAAAGATTAAATGTAAGTACTGCAACTGTTATAGGTGTCACATGAGAGACTTCTGTAATTATCTTAATTACCTAGTTTCATTTAAACTAGCAATGGTTTGAGTGGGTGCAAATATAAAGCCGCCTACTCATCGATCTTTCAAGGGGGCATCACTTACAGCTTTGGCTCTCAATAGTAATTCTGTTCCCCATCCCAAATATTAGTGGGAATGCAAAGTGCATTTAAATGAAAATCCCCATACTTGATATTCAAGGGTATAAAATTGGAATAATCACAGTACTAGTATGTGCTCAAACTTCCCAGGACTGTTGGGGGGAAAATACTGAATGAGATGTAAAAAAGGATAAAACATGCTGGGAGAAGGATATTTGTTTTTGAATTGAGATTTGTAGGTTAGGAGTGAAATCTGAATGTTATCGGGAGGAAGCTTTCAGCGCGGGGGGAAAAAATGAGTCAATTTCCGAGATACGGCTTTACCGTGACAGAGCAATAGCGATGAGAAATGCAGGTTGTGTTTGGCCTGATATGGAAGACTCTGAGAGGTAATTCTGGCAGCATCCTGTCAGCGATGTCACGTCTATGTGAAAACCCCCGATTATATAGTCAAAGGAAAAGATGACTGCTTGTGTAAGCGAGCGTGAGTGCATGTATATGTATGTATGTGTATGTATGACAGACCTGGGTAAAATACGTATTTGTTTTGGATTCAAACACTTTCCTACGCTTTACTGATCTTGTCAAGTGTATTGGAACCAATGAAATACTCTCAAAAAGTGCAAACCCCAACTTCTGGTCATACTGGCAGGCTGAATTACACCAGGCAAGATCACAGAAAAGAAAGTATTTGAATCCAACCAAATACGTATTTGACCCAGGTCTGATGTATGTATGTATGTACGTATGCATGTAAGTATGTATGTATGAAATGTAGAGTGAAGATCACAATATTTTAAACACAATTATTGAGCCTGACCCAAAAACTGAAACAGGCCGTTACTGCCTACATTCTGAATGGCATGACACCAGCCTGTGTCTCAGGAAAGCCACCATAGATGTCATGTTAACACAGATCACTGTGGGATGCCCCAACACCAGAGCCGATGTGTTGTGGTGTCGTGTCGAATGGTCTGGCTTTCAGACAGAATCACTGCCAGCGGGGGGGAGTGGGGTCAGCTGTGGAGAATTCTAGGAACAGCAGCATGGTGCACGGACTTCATGTGCCGCTACAGATGCGCGGTTACAGCTTGCCGATGCTGACAGTTTGCCCACCGCTCTGCGGCCCAGCCACGCCCGGCTGAGAGACTGCAAGCTCCCAACACCTGAATGCAATGCAAAGCAACCAGGCACAGCTACACAGCGAGACAGAGAGACTCCACCACTGCTGGGGCTTTAGGTGTGACTATACCTACAACAACAAACATTTTGGGAAGGTGGGATGAAGAGAGAGAGAGAGAGAGACAGACAGAGAGAAAAAGAGAAAGAGAATATGTATACCTCATCTTCTGGGCTTCTGCCAGGCAAATACAGTAGTCTGAGTAATCAAAATTACACTAAGTAATTATACATCCCTCTGGAAAATTTCCAGCTAAAATATGTGTTCTTGAAACAGCAAAACCTATTGATTTTATAAGAGTACATTCATCAAAAGTACTTTTTTCAAAAAAATAAAACAAAAATAAAGAATTGGGATGGGACCTGTATTTGTGAACAGTGATTTGAGTGCATAACATGACCTCAGCTAAAAGAAATGGCCATACCAATTTTAAAACAAAGGTCAACAGTTTTCAGTACCTGAATATCAATAGAGCTAATCACCAGCACTGTACTCTAAAAGAATCCAGTAATTAAAAACAATGTAATTAATACAGCTTAGTAATTCCTAAAGTATACTTATCACTAATTTATTAAAAAATGTAATCAAATAAAACATGACAGGTTGAATGGCAGAGGGATGAAAGGGTTTAAAGTGTTCTGTCTAATCATGCAGTAACACCTTTAAATACCGTGCCTATTTTTATACCTCTTCACGGGGAGGATTTATGTTATGAGAGCTCTGATGAACGCGCTCTGGGGATTTCACTCCGGGAAGAACAATACTCTCATTGCAGCTGGGCGTCCTCTTTATTAAAAGGGGTGAAATACTGAGATTGGGCCTACTGAAAGCACTGATCTCGCCCTGCTAAGCCTTCGGGGCCTGGGCCTCGGTGTTAGGAGGAGGGCCGGACTGCTCTCTAGCTGTGGCCGAGTCTTCGTTCGTCAAAGACCCTGACTGCCGGTCTCGAACCTACGATTTGGGACGCATGCTGAATTTTTCACGGTCTGACACGTTTCACCAATACTGGAGCGGTTTAGTCTGGTCAAACTGTGTGGAGCTCAAAGCATGTGCTTTTTTAACGGTTTCCAAATTTAGGAGTAAAATACACCCGGCGTATCATATTTCAAGTGGCCACCCCTTGCTTAAATTCCACTGTTTTGGAATGCTAATTCTCAGCTACAGAGCTGAAACAGCGGCAAACACAAGGTACGGCTCAGCGGGGTTACAGAACGAACCGTAGCTACCGCGGCGACGCCGTGCTGGCTGGCTAGCGCACAATGCCATTACGGCGAAGCTTGTCACCGCCGCTGATTAATAATAAGATCTCAATCCGCGTCTGCACACGTGACACAAAATCGATGCCGAGAAACATTAAAGAGCATTTATGCAGCAGGCGAGGATGAATCATCGCCCTGCAAACGCAAAGTGAAAGTGATGTTTGGGCTGACAGATTAGGAACATTGCAGTAATAGCGCTGGTGATCAGAAAGCGCACTTCTTATGTGTGAGTGTGCTGTGCACAGCCAGGTTAACATTGCTTTTTTTTTTTTACATGTGTAATGGTTTGCAGTATTACCTCTATGGCTTTCTGTACCGGCGATGATTACGCCATAATTGCCGCCCTTTTACTTCTGCCCTGTGGAGACTAACAACTTTAGGGAGCCGCAAAACGGAACCGAAGCCTTGTCCGCTCCTTCCTGCCGAAATCCTTCTCTCCTGACGTTAATGACCGAGCCGAGCGCTCTTCAACAGCGAGGGCCGATTACCTCCAATCCATAAGGGCGAATGGACAAATAGGCTGACAGCAGGTAAACCGCGCGGCAACGAGAAAAAGATTTAGCGCGACGTTGGCTTTCTCCAATACCCCCCATACATCAGACTCCGCTCGAAACGTTCCCGTATCTGGGCCATCGTCTGCGTTTTGCAAGGCTTATGGCGGAATTGCTTCAAGTTTAAAAACCCTTTGAAAAATGTGAAGATGACACCATTCTTCATACGATGCAGGAGACAGCAGGGAAACCATTTTAGTAGGTAGGACAAATCTTCTCATTGCTCAGTGCGATCACGTATATTACTTATGGGATGTGGCGTGCCAGCACATTACAGTGGATACACAGGAAGCGACTCTCAGAATGCAAATATGATACATGTAAATTCACAGGTGCATTGCCCCAATGCACATCCCCAGAGGAAGCTCACATTTCACAAATAAAAATTTTAACAAATAAAAACTCCTCCCAGTCAAACCAAGGCAACGTTAATCCTCAGTTTAGGATTAAAAAGTTCCCAGTGTGCCCAATGCTAATCTATAGATGGTCACAATCATGACAATAATCAAGCAGAAAAGATTGTTCTGGCTAAAACCTTTATCTGTGATGCCAAAAAGAGATTGAGAATGTAGTTATTTAAGTATCAAACTCATTATCTCCCTCCTGCACTGACTATGGCACTTAACTTTATGTTGTGGGTTTATACAGTATATTAACTATCTTTATAAATTGTGACACTGATGACTTATCATCAGCTTTGCTCACTGAATAAACTTTTATGTGTGCATTTTTAGGTTCTCTGGGTAAGAGCATCTGCTAAATGCCTAAATGTAAAGCAATAATCGAAATTATCCTATTATAAAATCATTGATGACCCAGTTGAAATGGTATGCATTGCATCAAGGCAGTAGCCATTAAACAGCGGTAAATCCTCATCTAATAGTTTGATGGGGAAAATTGCTGATTGGCCAAGTAAGTGTTCGCTAAGCCGTGACTTTGAGGAACAGTGACATGATAATTGAGTGTGGGAAGAGCACGAGGGACAGTAGGACCAGCGATGCTAAAGGGTAACTTGCTGTGAGATTGCATTCCACGAATAAAGAAAAACACCGAAAGGTCATATTTCTGGTCTGTCCACATAAGCCATCAAATTTCCCATCCCTACCCTCACATTTCCACTCCACTGCATTTCATGCTAACCTGTCGGCTATTTTTATGGCAGCAGACGAGGGACGCTAAACCATGCAAATGTTTGCCTTTGCATATATTCATGAGGCAAGGACTGCGAATCGGACCTGGAACTCAGATAAGGCTTTCCATAACGAGAGAGGCCACACTTTCAGCAGACGGTGGTCCGGCAGCCAAACTGCACAATCTCACGGTTACTGAGCTACACGCCTGCACTCCCGCAAAACATCGATTAACACTGCGCAAGTGACAACACTGTTTCTCTGTGACTCTCAGTTTGCTGCAGTTCTCACTCACTACACATCTATAAAGGGCAGCCAAAGCTGTTCACTTGACAGTTATCATATCTAGCTGGAAGTCTGAATGACTCAGAACTAAAGCAAGTGCCTTGAGAAAGCCTCGCCAGACATATCCGAAATGAACGGAGCGGACATCCCACACATGGGCGTTCCATCTGGCCGAGCGGACACTTTCCCATGGTTTTGTTTTCCCACGCCCCGGCCCGGGCGCCTTATAAGGAGACGGCCGCTGGCGGGCAGTGCCACTGTTCTCTGATGTCTTGATGCAGGGAGCGGCGGAGCGGAACACCCGGCACTCGGCCCCAGCCCCCCACCCCCCCACCCCCCCACACCCCCTGCCATGCCGCCCAGCGCGGACACAAAGGCCCGCCCCGGGCCAGTGCCTCAGGAAGAGCGGGGGAGGAAACTGTATCGCGGTGAGGTTCGGTCCCGCGGGGACGCGGCACGCCTCCTCTTACCGCTCTGCCCGGCCGAGCGTGACCGAGAAGTGTGCGGGGTGACCGTCCTTTCCCTCGAGCGGCGCGTGCGCGGGGTTAGCGAAAGGGAGAGGAGCCGTGCGGTCTGCCCGGGGGCTAGAACCTGGGGCGGTGGGAATCTTGAAGAAGGTGCGTATGAACCCAGTAAGAGCACAGAGCCGCTGTCTGAGGAGCGTCTTGCTGCCCCTGACTCACCCAGCCCACAAAAATTACCCCTCCCCCCCAAAAAAAAAAAAATAATGACACCATTCTCTGCTTGGCTGTCATGAACCCTGAGAGACGCTACAGCACTGCTCTTTGTAAGCCAACCAAACAGCTTCTCTACTGCCACTGCAGGACTTCCTCACCTGCTAATATGAATTTATCCAGGCACAGGACAGCATGAGCAGGATGATTAATCACGGTCTTTTTAAATATGGTTTGGGGTGGAAAACTGTTCATTTTAAAATGCTACACCACAGTTAATTATTTAATGATTCAGTACAGTGCAGCTGTGAATCTAACAGTGTGCAGTTAATCTGTAATTTTCAAAATGCACTGTGGTTTTTTTACATGATAAGGGTGGATAAACAGTCACTTTAACAGTTGACAGGTGATTTTTCACAGAGACATGGACATTTATGCTGTTTTCTACCTCAGCAGAGAGGAGGGACGCTGTAACACGGAGACACTGGGACACGGGGAGGCCTTCACAGATATACTCTACATGGAATGTAATTGCGAAAAATTTGACTTCAATCCCTGAAATCGTGCCTCCACTTTTTTCCAATTCCCTTTCATGAAGAGCACCTCAGGCTTCTCAGCAGGAGCCCTTTCAAATTCCCTTTAAATTCTTCCTGTCACGAAAGCAGGTATATTTACATCATAAAAACAGGTATATTTACCTCCAAACACACTAGCAGGTGCAGGCAGTCTTGTTCTGCTTTTCATTCCAGCATGAAAGGTGGACAAGAACACACATCACAAACATGACGCACTGCTACACATGTCCAAGGTACTGAGAGAGAAAGAAGGTTCAGGAAAGGTGCCATGAAACCGGCCTTGAATACAATTCAAATTCAAGTAAGGTATGATTGCACCAAACTCAAGGTACATTATTTTCTCTCCCGTTCCATCAAGGCCGGGAGCAAAATTGCAGATCGGGCGTCATATTTCATCACCGCCAGCCAAACTCATTTTTCGATGACACGATTGAAAGGAAGCCGAAAATCTCTTTTCCCCCCGCATAGATCTATTCACGCAAGATGGAGCGAAATCCGCGCGCGGGCCCTTCCCTCAGATTTATATCGCCTTTCCTCCTCCCCTCCCTCTGTTTACTTATGCAGAACACCGATCTTAGCTTAATGGTTACGTAATGGGAGGCAATAAGAAAAGAGATGGGCTTGTCAACAGAGATGGAGATTGCAGAATAACCGCGGCTCCTCCGCGCTGAATACTGAGCGATCCTGGCTTTATTTAGCATTCTGCGCGGGAGCGGGAGGCTCTCGCGTTTAAAAAGAACACTTCAGGAAGGAGGTATGTTGCCGCTGGCTGCTCCTGGAAAGCTGTGCCTATATGCGGAGCAGCTTAGCGAGCAGGAGGCGTCGCTCCCCAGGGACCGGCCTGGGCCTGGGCAGACTTTACTGGGCCTTTCTGTTTTAGGACGCTATCGCGAGAGACCGGCGAAGGGGCGCCGTCCAGGGCCTGCGCTTCGGTTAGCGGCTGAAAGGAGGGGTGTTGGGCGCTGCTGAGCGGAGAATGCCGTCATCTCAATTTCTGTCAATTTCCTCCCGTTGGTCTGGGAGCCCGGGCACTTGGGAGAGGAGATGGATGGAGCAGGTACTTTGGCTGACCCGTTTAATGAGGTCCAATTGCATTACACCAATTACACCCCTCTCCCCCATTTTACTCAAATGACTCATTTTCCTCTTCAGTTTCATGTACCCCAACCAACATTTCCAAACAAAAGCTTTAAAATTCTAAAACGTAATAAATACATAACAGAAATGTGTATTTCATGAGACAGAGGTTTCAGAGATAGGCAATGCGAAAAATGGAGAGCTTTGATACGCTTTGCAAGATTCTCTTCAACTTGGCTTTGGGTGAACTGAGAACGCTTCTGAACAATAAAAAATGTAAAATTGCTTCTATTCCCCCAAATCTACAAAGAAGAGATTTAACTAGTCAGTTTCAAGTTGTCGCTGCTACTGTTCTAGTGGGAACATTCATATATGTACAAGAATTCATACTAAAGCAGCCAATAAATAGGGAAAACTTCCATTCCTTCAAGTATCTACATTGCACAAAAAACTACACACACACACACACAGACAGATAGACAGTCAGACACAGAGCAAGGAGGCTTTGGTATCAGCTATTTGATTGAGCGTGGGGGCTTCCATCATACACGGCTATATTACTCAACACTCGTTCCCCTTCATACACAAACACTGTAATTCATTCAGAACATAAAGTACCCATTGTAGGAACTTCAAATGCCTGACATCGCACTGAATGTGTCCCTTGTTGACAGCTGGGATGAACACAGGCATCAAGGCCTGCCTTCATTCAGTGACATGTTTGGATAGGAATTTCAAAAAGACTAACCAAAACGGTTTTAATCAGCTTTTACTTTCAAATAGACTGTAAGGTGAACTACATAATGGAGTTAAGCAGAATTTAAAACTCGCCCTGGGTTGTTTTGGGTGATTAAGTACCACCAAAATAACTCTTGAACTTGTTTTTCTTTTATTAACTTTTTTGCAGGTATTGAGCTTTTGTATCTAAGCAACTAATGAGATCCATGGTTACATGCATATTTTTAAAGAACAAATACAATTAAATCAAAAATAAACACACAGGACTGGACATACACAAAATCTTTCATGTTATGCCACACCACTTTCACTTTCCCTGGAGTTAATTTTCAAGAATTTACTGAAAGTTTTTTTCAGATTTTTAAAATTAATTTCAAGTCACAATCAGACATACGTCAAACTAAATGCTAGATAAATTTGAATACTTTTTTCCAGAACAAGCCCGGGAGCCCGTTTTAGTTTATATTGAAGCAATCCAGTTGCAGGGCCACAGCACAGACACAACAGCAGCCTGCAGACAAAATGATAATCCATTATAAACTAATGGATTAAATGTTGTTTAAAAAGCACCGTGGCACATTTCCCAGAGCTAGCTCTCTTTCCAATTAGGTGGGGATAAGGGAGGTGGCCGTGGCTAATCGATAGCAGTTAATGACCTGTGGGGGCAGTGTTAATGTGGAGACGAAGGGTATCGGGGATTCGTCCCGCCGCGCGCCCTCCGCAGGAGCGGACTGCGGCGCACGGCTGCACCGCGAGCTTCCAGTCCCGGGCCCACCAAACACGCCTCAGACCTGCCGAAGGAACCGGCTCCTAATTCCTTTCGGGCTCTGTTCGGCCCGCGAGAAGCTCTGAATAAATATCACGCCGCCCGTCTGGAGAGCGCGGAAAGCGCGCTTTCTCCTGCCAGCGTCCGCTCACGGGGACGAAGGAGCCGCCCGACGCCGCTGGTTATTAGCAGGCGCAGGTGTGGCTAAGCGAGAGATCGGCTTGTGCGGGAGAAGAGGACGTGGGAGCCTGTAGCCCCTCCGTCGGGAAGCGAGGCATGCTGGGAGGAACGGGATTGGCCAGCGCTGGCTTCCTTTCCCATCTTTCCTCCAGGGCTCTACAGCGGAGGACGAATCCACGCCAATTAGTGGACGGAAGCCACCTCCTGTCGACACCTGCGGGGTTCGTGATAACAAAAGCTCCCTAAATGAGTTAGAAAAGCCCCGTACAGCATTCACATTTCCATCCAATCCCTGCGGCAAAAGGGCTCTTTGATTGGTGGGTCTTAAACTCACCATGCTCACGCTATTCTTTCCATTCCGCACAGCAGATAACAGCACATAAAGCACCACACACAGAGGGTGGAGAGGAAGTAAGGGGAGGTCAAGTGAGTGAGCAAGAGAGAGAGAGAGAGAGTTTGCTTGACTATTTTATAATAAAAAAAGATTCTTTTTTAACATAAAATGTGTCATCAACATTTGATGTAAAAAAAAAAAAAAAAGTATGTATTCTAAGCTGCTTTTTACTGCTAGTAAACATACAATTCTGAATATTACAGGATTAGTTTACACAACTGATCTCCCTTTAATAAGAAACAGGGATAATTTGCTGTTTGAATTATGATTTCCTGTTCCAATCTGCATGGGTAACCCTGCCTAATGGCGTGCCAGTGAAATGCACGGCAGGTTTTTGAGAGCGAGGCAGGCAGAGATACAGGAACGCGATGAGATACCGCATGATGAAGGCGCTGGGCGGCGGCTGGTAACGGCGGCCACCTTGACTCCTGTTCCGCCACATTTCACCGCGACGAATAAACTCGAGAAGGGCGGGAAAGGTCATCGTACCCCAAGCGGGCGAATTTCCCAAGTGCTGACAGTGAGAGATGAAGGGGAGGAGAAACGCTCCAAAGCTGCATCAATCATAGGAACGCTCTCACAAGCAATCGAGTCAATAAGACAGCATCGTATACAGTCCCCGCTTCTTTGATTTCCTCATCTCTTACGGACATGCCGGGTGGGATTTGATAGAGCAGAGACCTCCTGGAGGGATGAAGTATCTGTCTGGTTTGCGTCTTACTGAAGATACTGAACGTGCTCGGTCACAGGAAGAGATGGGCTGACCCTGCCTGAACTCAACCAAGCGCGGTCTACGCAACCTTGCTGGTGCGCTGGGTGCGAACGGACATAAAAATAGTTTCGCACCCACACAGAATGCACCGGGGTTTGGAAACTAGAGGAAGCCGTGGACGCTGTGTGGATATTTCAGTACACAAACTGTTGAGTAAATCGCAGAAAACAGAACAGATAAAGACCATGACAACCATACCGGGGCTTCATGGTGCGCACATGGCACCCAAGGGCGGGCACGTGCCAGAATACGGATGGCTGGCTGTGTGTGCGGTTTAATTTTCATTAGCTAACAATGTGTGTGTACCTTGAGGCAGCAAAGCAGTTCAGTGCAAGTCAAACTCAGATAAGTGGCAGATCATATGTAATGCATTGTGAGTGCTGTCTGTCGCTACGGGGCAGGGGGGGGAGGAGGGCGGGGAGGACTGCACTGCTAAACAGGGGAGCGCAAAGGGGGGCGGGGGGGGGGGGGGGGGGTACCACCTGTCGCTTTTGCCCCAAGTGCCCGATGTGCCCTTTTTATTTGATTTAAAAAAAAAAAAAACATTTGTATTATTAATGTCACCGTCATTAATTTTCATGAATTCATTCTGATGAAATATATTCTGTACAATACCTGGGTGTTGTAAAACTGTTGGTTGGTGTGCTTTTTCTCCCCCACTTTGAGCACCTGCCGCTCAAAAGGTCTCTGCACAGCCCTGCTGCTGAATAGCAGCGAGGCCTACATGCGATTACACTCCGATGTTATCGGCTGAGCCCTTCCTGCAGGCTGTGTGATGTTCTTCAGCAGGGCGGAAGAGAATTAGCCAGCAGGATATTACAGTTGTAAATAAATGAATGGTTTGCCTTCAATAACGGCTCAGTTCAAATCTGCTTAATTATTTTTTTCTAAATCTTTCCTTAGGTGGTAAGATCTTACCTTGGCCACTCATTGGAGACAAAAGCCACACGGTGAGAAGAGTTAATTTATTTTATGGCCTTTAGTTCAGGTAACCCTGTTTTTCTCGATTTTTCTTCCTGTTACACGCCCAGGCTTGTTTTCAATTTTGTTATACGGTGGCTGAAACCACATTTTCAATTCCAAGCGAAAGTATGCGGCTGCTTGAATATGTTATGGACCCGGGCGCTTGACGTAGAAAAGCAAAGTGTGATCGATTGTGAGAAAATCAGTTTCTATTTACACTCCCCCAGAGCTTTGAATTCATCTGTTCGGGGGAAAAAAGTGAAATGTTCCTGACTTAAAGTCCAATTGAATTTAGCTTGGGAAAAAATGGATAACTTTTCTGTAAATATTGCTTAAAATTTTCCCTGCATTTCCCAGTAATAACTGCCGAAACAAAATAAAGACTTACGCCACATGTGCACCACTGTAAGACTGAGAGGTACTGAAGCATACAGTGCAGTAGGCCTACTACTCAGGCAAATTAATGCACCTTATCTTCAGGGACTCCAACGTGGCCCAGAGCAAATATGGGCCATGACTCACGCTTGCAGGTGAGCAGGGTGGGGGGGGGGGGGGGGGTGGCAGTAGTCATTTATTACTTCCTTTAAGTCGACTATATTTGCAAGGCACCATCACCAAACACTAACCTGAATTTGGTAAGCTACTCTCAAGAGCACCACACAGGTGTTGGGTTTTCAGTCAGCTGTTTTCTCATAGCAATTAACTGATGGTAGGTAAAATCCGGAAGACAGAGGGGAATATGGAGCAAAGGGCACTCTGTATGAGGGAAACAAAAAAACATATTTGATTGGAATGCAGGTTGCCTTCGACAAATACAGGACTGTTGGCATCGCTTCTGGCATGCTAACTGGTTCTATGTGGACCACTTCCATTTTTCCATCCTGAGTTCAAACAGCAGGGCTGCCCAACAGCAGTATTCACTCGCACATTTTTAGGAAATGATGAGTGCACATTAAGTCAATCTGTGTATAATATTTCAAACTGTGTGCCGTGTGTCATACCTGTTAAATTTGCATATACTGTGGAAAGAGCTTTTTGGTGACTCAAAACAAATTCACAGAATAATGAAGTCACTGAATATATATCCCAAACAGCTCTTCCCTCTCCCTCTCCCCCTCCACTCTGCCCACCTACACCTTCCACAGCTGGGACGTCCTCATGGGGGTCTTCCCAAATGCACCTGCCATGTGGCCCCCCTCCAGCAGCCCAGCTGCCGCAGGACCCGTGGACCCTCAGATCTTCCAGCTGCCTAAGTGTTTCCTGAGAGACCACCCCTGCGAAACAAACTCCACTGTGTGCAGCCGAAAGCCAATCGCACAACAGCACAGAGGCCTTCTCTACAGCTGACAGCCAATTAAAAGTCTGCAACTATGGGACAATCATAGCACAGGGCTCACTTTCCACTCCTCGTGCCCACTCTAAACTGAATAGCCAGCTCATCGACAGTCAACTACCAACCAGTTTTATAAATGCTCCAATTGAAAATGAATGTACAAATTAAACTTGTAAGTGCACTAATTTATACAACAAGCATGAAAAACCTGCACTACTGCATTCACTGTAGAGTCTTCATAGAGAATTTTTAAATTATTTGCTTTACCAGACAGCCTTTTGCAAGGCTACTTAAATAGCTTGTTATCCATGCATACAGCCAGAGATTTACAGAGGAAAGGTAGGTTAAGTACAATTCTCAAGAGTAGCACAGTAATGCTTCATCCTCACCAACTGAAACTGCAAACCTTTGCATTCCAGGCCCAGTTCCTAAATTCCTACCCAAGTATGAAACACATTTTCCACTATTTGTGATGACTGAAAACTATAAATGGGGTACACACACACACACACACACACACACGCACACCTTTTCATTTACATACACAAATTGTACATTCACACATGTGCATGCCAAAATACGCCATGGATGAGCACAAGAGAACAGTCTCCCCCCCCTGCCCTTCCCCCTCTCCTCCACTGCAAACAGCAGCAGGCAATGCTTTTCATTAGTAGTTCATTTCTGTGCACAAGCAGGTGATTAAAAAGTATTTAAAAAAACAAATAAACCATTCAGCTCTTTCCAAGTCTTAGGTCAATATCGGCATGTTATTGTTGCTCATTAATAAGGGATTTGTCTGCTGCAGACCAGACTCCCGAGACACTGTTGAACTGCTGGAACTCCATAAAGCTTCATTCCTTCGTACCTCAGTAACAGACTTCCTGCAATGATCTCACTCCCAGCCAATGAGAGGACGGTTCCACACGGAGAGAGCCATTTTCCTAGCACAACGTGTGCCTTTGTGTTTTAACGAGTGTTAGCTAAGACTGTGGCATTTATGACGTCTGAATCATTAGAAGATGGACGTTATGAGGCAGTCTGACAAAAAGGCTGCACACTGATGTGCTGTAAACGCACCGTAAACAACACACTCTCAGACTCTGACACTACATAACCACCAGTCAGCAGAATGGACTACTGAGAGTTTCAAAGAAGGCGCGCTGTTCAAGGCCACAGACTGAGTGTGAACGAGCGCACGTGCGTCTCTCAGAGGGAGCGTGGGAGTGTTTGTCGGTGGGTGAACGTCACAACGCCGCTGCACGTGTATGTGTGTACACGAGTGTGCGCACATGTCTAAGCGTGCGCACGTGTGCATGTGTGGGCTAGTCCCTTCCTGCGGGGTTGTGAGCAGATCCGGGTGGAATCGCGTCCGGAATTCTATCTGCGAGAGACAAATCTGCAGCTGTAAAAAACCTGGTTTAATGAGGAACAGACTGGACTATTTTTTGCCCAATGTGACTTTTAAATTAGCAACCCGGAGGATGTATGAGACCATGTCCATGGAAAGCACAAAAAAAGGCCTCATTTCTTTTTCCATGACTTCTTCATCTCCCTGTTCCCTGTGTTTCTATGCATTTTTTGCATGTGTGTATGTGTTTTCTGTATGTGTGTGTGTGTGTTTTCTGTGTGTGTGTGTGTGTATGTGTGTGTTTTCTGTATGTGTGTGTATGTGTGTGTGTGTGTGTGTGTGTGTGTGTGTGTGTGTGTGTATGTGTGTGCGTGTGTGTATGTGCGTGTGTGTGTGTGTATGTGTTTTCTGTATGTGTGTGTGTGTGTGTGTATGTGTTTTCTGTATGTGTGTGTGTGTGTGTGCGCGTGCGCGCGTGTGCAGTCTGCGTGGCCCATATATCGCACCTCTCCACCGTTTCTCTCCCCCTCGTAATGAAGTTCCACCTCACTGGATCCAATCTCCCTCATCTGCCTCGAGAATCTATTAACTCTGATGGAAACAAATTCCTCCCTTCACTTATTGTATATTTTTTCCTCTCAAAATGACAAAAGACCTGGATTTAAGGCCCTATATGTATGTATGTATGTAATATGTATGTTGTGAGATTATATACAGTTCTTTCCTATTCAGCAAAATTAAGTAAAACATTTACAAAGAGCTGGCAAAACACAAGACAAGGCATGTGACAAGGCAACTTACAACAGAATGAACACAGTAAGCAGTGTGTACTGTATGTCCAAGCCCCTTAGCCGGCTCATTGACACACAGATAGGTGCACTGCTCAGGGTAAACAGAAAGAGAAGTAAGGTATCCACAGCTGCCTGTTCAGCTGTCCATTGCAATTCATCAGTGACCTTCACCAATGTCCTGTGGTCAGGTTTAGCACAATGTCCGACTCAATTAGGCACAAACACCAACACAGGAGTGTTATTTCTTCCCCAGCTCATTTTCCGACCGACTAACAAAGACATTTATAAATGGCTCTTTCGAAAACATCCCTGAATCAAACACTCTCTCTCAAACAGGTCAAGGGGATTTGCTTAAAATGTACACAAATTACAGATTTTTAAAAAAAGGATTTGTCAGCAGTTTATGTTCATTCTAGGATGTAACGACTGTACTGCCACAATCCAGCACTTTATTGAGGGTTGTTGGGTGGCGGCTCATGTTAAGTCACTGTTGCAGCATGCGGATGGGCCCCATGGGCTGGTACTGAACCCGGACCAAAGCAAGGCTAAGGTCAACATAATTGGCCCAGCTGTTGCCAAGGGAGGGAGGGACGTCAGTCGGGTAGAAGTTTGTCAGCTTTGGTCGATTGTTGGGCCCACAGTCTGCCCACACAACCTACACATTAAGCGTATTTCCCCGATTTTGTGTCTGTGTGAGCTTAACATGTGGATCGTGGAGTGAAAGAGTAGCAGTGGTGTGTTTCATGCTTCTCGATGCTCTTCCAAATTTACACTGTAGGTTGCACCAATGACCATAAACACAACTGCCAACAACAAACTGGGATAAAATATGGTTAACTTTTTTAAAGCACACTACTATGTCCAGTACTATATGCTTTCACTGACCAGTCTCAATAAACCCAAGATAGGCCTACATGTTACCTGGAGCGTATGTAAGGGTGATAATTGCTTATCCACTCTGATCAGTTGCTGAATTCTGGCATCTTGCTTCTAGGTTAAATGCTTTAAATATCTCCTTGAACTGCAGCTCCTTGAATTTGTGAGGTCCATAATAAATTATGGCTCGCTGGTAAAAACATTTAAAAACTATTAATTACATTATTACTATAAAAGCACATTTAAGCATTCACAGCATGAAATAACATTTAACATAACCATTCACCCAAACATACAAATTGATGAATGAAAAACAATCTATATTAGTTTTAGTGTGTTCACTTAAGCTACACTTTAGAACCAAGACATAAACACGTCAACAATATTTTTTGTACACTACAGAAATTGGAAGAATGGCTCAGAAGCCGAGCATAGAAATTCTGCTGGTGGTAATACAGTCCTTATTAATGACGCTCCCTCCAAAGATAAAAGCATTGCCTGAATGCACGATGCAACACATCCCTTTACATAATTAATATGTTTATTTTTAGCCAGCCAGCACTGGCGAAAAACTCATAGGCTCATTTCTTTTTGATAATGAAGGCACGAGTTGTGCATTTAGTGTAAATTTATTTATTTATTTATTTAAGTCTGAAAAAGGTGATTGCTCACTGGCCAGTGCTGTGATGTGCGGCAAATTAGAGAAATACTGCATTAGCCACACAGTAAGAGGCTGGATGTACTTTGATAAGGATACAGCAGGGGTCTTCTGTAAAAGCCAATGTTTTAAATTGGCTTACTGTCATCAGCAAAACCACCATGTACTGAACATTTTTAACCCTGTTTTTCTTCTTCAACAAAGCCATTTTCATTTGGTATAAATGTTGCCACACATAGTTTCAAGTCATAGAGTCATAGATTTACAGAAGTGAATTGCTACAGCACGTCCCTATAAGGGCTACTTATGCTGTTTCATGGATAAACCTCCGAGAGCCATGTGATTAGTCATGCTGATCCCATCTAGGCCGGACAGCATTAGGACTCGGAAAGCTCAGCTCATTCTGTTGCTGGATACTTCTCCAAGAGGCATTAAGCAGCAGGATGCAGATACGCTCCCTCTAAAGGAGGACTATTACCCACAATCCCATACTTCTGCTCATTGAAGGAATTCCATATGCGTTTAACAGTCTTCGAGGGTTCATGATTGAGCTGTGTCATACCAGTCTAGCTGGGCCAGAGTTTCGTAAATAAAACTCGAGGAACGGGCAACGGTGTATGACGACCACCGCAAGAGGCTTCCCAGGTAAACGCCGCAAAGCCACAGGGTTCCGCTGCCACGAACGCTGAACGAAAATAGACGCAGGTGAAAAACCGAAGCCGATACGAGACGAGCGTCTCCTCTCGCTGACTTCCTGTAACGCGCCTTGCGCTGCTATCTCTAGCAGGCGGTGCCTCAGCTCTGTGGCCACGGCCCTGCTTTTCCACAGCCGGGCGTCCCGCATGCAGTCTTCCATGCTTCCCTCCCACACGGCTTGTAATTGATTTGCTGCTACAAACGAGAGGACGGAGCGCTGACAGTTTCGTCTGGGAAGGTCTGATGCAACAGGACAGTGGAACAAACAAACGCCCGAGACCATTCGTCCGCGCATAATTAATACTGCAGCGCTTCCCCATCACGCTCTCGGCCTGCCCTGCACCCCTCACACATACGGGTCTCGCCACACACACGCACGGCATTTTGCACACGTACACACACTCCATTTCACTGATGATGGCAATATGCTGAAGAATTTTAATCTTTTAGACTCATTTAACTATAAAGTTTGAGTGCAGGTCTGTCCTAAATGTAGTTTAAGATCATACAATTAGAAATAGCCTAGTTATCCTTTGATCCAGTAGTCATTTAATAATCAAATTCATCATTTACTGATGAGTATATATTATTATATATTAATTTGTTGTGCATTTTTTATCCATGCCATATTACAAGGCTGTTTAGGACTAGCTGACATTAAAAATTCAGGTGTAATATTGGGATCCATCTGGAACTAGAACAAACATCCATCTGTTCAGAAAGTCCAGTATCTTCACATTCACAACACTGTGCTCCTGGATGGCCTTCATGACCACACAAGCAGGGAGGATAGACTGCACAGACTTTCCAAACCACCACAAACCAAAATCTGTGGGGGCAAACGCGGTGTTGACATGCTGGATCTGACTGTGTGGGGGTGAGGAAGCTGTGAGCATTCCATTAGCAGCACAGATATTACTGAGAAGGATAGAAAGCAAATATTTCCCTCTATTTACAGCAAAGCCCTGCTGATTTGACAACTTTCACAGGCACCGTCACCCAGATTTCAGGCAAAAACCGTTTGAAGTCATTTGCCCATTCTGTCTGCATCAAATGCATATTGAAGTGACCTGGGGGGAACTGGGGGGTGTCCAACAAAAGCCCATCTGTGTTTTTGCAGTTCTGGTCACAGAAATGAAAGATGTGCTTCACAAAGACCAAAAAAAAAAAAAAAAAGATTGGCTTTGTTAACGGATTTGTTAGAAGGATACTTCACTTTGTGGTGTATTTTAACAATTCAGTTTTGGTGCATGTTTTTTGGCCCTGACAGTTTCTTTTGTGCAATATTTCAGATGTTTACAGAAGTTTCTGATGACCTGTTGGCTTTGCAATTCATGGCGCGGGAGCATTATGGGGTTCTTGGTGTAAAACTCTAACCCTAACACTGTAAGAAACCTGAAAGCAGTTGTACAAAACAATGTACAGCAATGTTATGTTTATAGAGACTGTACATCAGGACAGATAAGTTTCACAGTATTTACTCAAATATAACAGAAATGTAAGTTTTAAAATTGTGCCGGTACTTCTTTCTTTGAGCGTAGTGGTCTCAGACGAAGCAGAAAAAGAAAAAAAACCCAGAAAGTGAACAGTCACTTTAATGGCATGTCAGTGGTACAAGTCGCCAGTGAATCTGACGTACAAGTGGAAGGTTGTACAGTATGCTCAAGTCCTGACTGGGACACAGCGGTTGTGAACTTGGGCGAATAGCTTCACTTCGCTAAGTAGGCTATCATATAAGAGTACAACATGCATACAACAGTGAGACTTTTGCATGTTACCATTTCACTGTTACACACACAAATATTCACATACGAGCATATCTGCAGAGCCATATAACATTACAGGAAACGGTGTGTCCTTTTGCACACCAAGGAGAAGCTGGGACTTTGAACAGTCCAAAAAGTCCCTATTTAAAGAGCCGAGGGGCACTGCAGAGGCCTAAACCACAGGGTAATCTTTCACACTCATTCACCGTGCTGGAATCATAATATAAAATGTCCTTGAAACACTCCGATTTCCTAACATTATGACTATTAGAAAAGTCCACAGAGATGAACCAAACTCTGCAGAAGACTCTTTTAAGAGATCCCCAAACACTACACGGAGTGGCTATTAATCATTCATGTGCTCTCACCAGGCCAACGACCGATCTGAAAGAAGAGACCAGGAATTCACCTCAGAAGGTTGATGCGATTCGCTTTCATACCCAGGCGGGCAAAGAAGAAAAAAACAACAACATCAAAAAAAAAAAAAAAAAAAAAAAGTTCACAGAAGGCAGAGGTTCTTTGTAGGACTGCTGTACGACCGTCTGCTTAATTCCGGCTTCCGGCAGAAGCTGAGAGCACAGAGGCCAGTGGGCCCTCGCTGGAAGACTCGCGGCATTCTGTGACTGCATTAATCCCCAGCTCACAGACACAGGAAACGGGTCACTCACACTTCGTAAAAGAGACAAACTTGCAGGCAAACGCGTAAACACGCTCACAATGCTAGGTATAAGCATTCTGGGCGTGTACAGTACTCGAGTAATACACTACAGCATAAAACATTTTTTGAGGACTTGAGAGGGGAGTTTAAATGAATGTCCAAAAAATTACTAATGAATTAATTCACACTTACATCATGCACCTCATATTAAAGTCATTGAAACATGACTGAATAAAATTAAAGTTTCTTGTAAGCTCAACATAAGATATCAGAGGGATCTTGAACCATTCCTCCATGCAGAACCATTCAAGATGCTTAAAATTGGGCTTACATTTAGACCACAGTTTTTATTATATATACAATATTATCCTGAAAGTTATTAAAAGTATATACCTTAAACATATAATTCAAATAAAATTAATGTTATGGCCTATTTAATAAATGTATTTTGAGCAAGCAAATTATTTTTTTTATTGCTTTTTCAAGTGAGGCTCCAGCATTTGATCTGTTCCAGGGACTTGTGTCCAACCTTTCTCCATAGCCTTCCCTTCAAAGCACTTCCCCCGCTTTGAAGAAGGACAAAATCTTCAGAGCGCCATTACATTCAGCGCCTAATACTATGACTGTAAGACACTGTCGGGGGTGTTACTGTTTGGCTACATGTGATCTGGCTGATGCTTCCTGAAAAGGAAAGCATTTCCATGGTTTATTTCTGGAAATTAAGGTGGCACTACAGATAAAATTACCTTCGTAAGAGGCACAATTTCATTCCTAACAGTTCAACATCAAGCTTTGAACAGTAGAGCTATTATTTCTATGATTGTTCCTACAGAAACTAACAGCCCCGGATGCTTTGTTTCCTACTTTAAGTGCTGTTAAAATGTGTCACTTGAAATTCAATATCATAGGCCTCGCTTTTAAAATGAAAAATATTGGCCTCTCACATTTTCCTCAATTCAAATTAATAAAAAAGTTGAAAAATGAACAGACTACTTTTATGAGCTACTCTATTTAAATATTTTCACAAGCGCAATATTTTTTCCATTAACTGTAGGTGAGCTTTAGACGATTCTGCAATTAAAGGTGAAAGGTTTCCATAATGTCAACAGCAATGCCACTAAACAGAACAGCAACCTCAAATTGATGTTCGCTTGACAGCTAAGGAAATAATCAAAGGCAGAGCGCATATTAATAGCATATACAATGCAGTCTAAAACAAGCACGCAACCGTCCAGACCCACGGCGCAACTCACTTCAGCAGACACATTTTAGCAGGCACCACCTGCGCATGCGTCCCACAAAACATCCCTCAAAGGTCGTCCATGAGTGAGTGCGTGAGTGACCATAATTTGCCATGCATAGCCCGTGGGAAAAAACAGAACAAGATTCAGTAAGACACCAAAAGAGCATTTCGTAAAGATAAGGGATACAACTTTAACTTATAAACGGCCAGAAAATGAAGGATCTCTATTTTTAAGCACTGTCCCACTTCTTTAACAGCATTAACGCCGGTAAGCCGGAGTGAATCTTGCTTACAGTCCCGTGAATTTTACACCCTGACGAAATGGCGATGCGCGCTGAAGAGCTGTCCCTCTTGCCAGTGCAGTGAGATACAGCCGAGAGTAATTTTACTCAGCACGAGTAGCGGGGCTCCTTTGTAACCGGGAACATTATGTTGCATCACACACGCTGGCGCTGGCACCGGCCCTGCATTCTCAGGCTTCAGCGACACACAGCACCATGGGAGCGTAGCGTCTTTACAAAAAACCACCGAGGGTCTTTAACGCATTAGCAGCCTGACGTGGCCCACAGCATAAATGGGCCGCTGGAGATTTAACAGAGCGTCGTGACAGAACAGATCTGTGTCTGAAACGGGAGATCCTGGGACGATTCACGAAAAGCAAATGCTTCCCCATAATAACCGAGACGGGGGAAACTGGACGCTCGCTGGCATTTTTGCCGAGTATAATTTCATTCCATCTGGAATCTGGAACAATGGCCAGAACTGGCTGAAGCCATCCAGAGCCTGACTGCTCAGTGTCTTGTTGTTCTTTTTTTTTTTTTGTTAAAACAAGGCAGCTGTCCTAAACTTTGGAAAATTCTTAAATAATCATCTGGTTCATTGATACAAAAAAGCCTGCTCTTTGAGTGTAAAGGAAAGACTCTTCGTCTGGAATTACGAGTAGTTTTCACAACTTTTCAGCAAACGGGGAAACATCCATACTGCACTTCGTGCCCAGTTCTTCGTTGTATATGAAGAAAACTGCTCCGGAATGTTTATTAAGCAGAGACTCTAGTTTTCCTCATTACCTACTCATTGTTATACTTTTAAGGATTATAATCACATAGGGTATCACATAGGGAGAGGTAATCCACTGGCAAATATGACTGATCCAAATGAAAATTTTTAAATGAATTATATAAATTTTGAGAAACTAATATTTTAAAGGCTAATTCAACAGCTGAGACGCTACCAACATGACTCCAAAATGTATTTGTTAGGATTCTGACAGTGCACAAAGTTGATGGTTCTGGAGGATGAAAAGCTTCTGCAGGAAGACATACTGTAGCTACTTGACTTGAGCCTGTGGAGAGCTCCAGCCTCTGAAACAGCAGACCAATCCCTGCAAATCTAGCTACTCTCACCCATGCTCATCTTCCCCCAACGTTAATGCCTTCGTGGATAAAAAGCCTCACGCAGGACAGACCAGCCAACGACCACAACTACCAGCTGTTCATGGGCAAACAGATCGTCCTTGATCTGACTGTTTGGAGACAGAATGGACCTTTCCGTAAAACTGAAACAGTGTTTGAATAGTCAGTGCAGTGGAGCACATTTCCACTGCTCTACTGCTTTTCACTTTAGGCCACTTAATGTATTAATAACTCTGAACTTCTCGAAGAATTCACCCTTCGCTTGCCACAGCTCCACACAAACTCAAACACGGAATAACACTTTATTTTATTAGCCAGACGTTAGCCTTGGAGAGAAAAGCTTCTGAAAGCTACGCCGTTCTTTGCCCGCCAACCTATTGGCTCGCTGTACAAGAGTGACATGCGATCAATAAAATATGGAAGGGGATTATACTCAACCTCAAAACCTTCTGCACACAGACATGCTATCTCCAGTTAGCCGGTGCATTAAAAAAAGAACTATTTCAAATTCATAAAAGCGAAGGCCTGTCTACATGGTTCAAGTAACCACACATACCGGCTGTTATAGTGCAGCGATTTTTGCCGAAATTGGTTCTTCTCAGTTCCAATTCAACAGTGTTTTATCATGGACGTTTACAAAATAAGAGGTTTTAAAAACAAAGATTTTTTTCTGGAGGCGTCTCTGATATATATATTTAGAATCCCCCACTAATGCACTCTCTTAATGCAGGTCATAAAAAGGTATATTACTAGTCATACATTACCCGTCGCCTTACTCACAGAAAGGGAACATAAGCTGAAAAAGGGAAGTGTATTTTATTGTGATACATTAAATGAAAGGGTTCCTATTGGAATGCAAATCATGAAGAACATTCACCCATGAGCTAGCTAGCTTACTATTAAACCAATTTAATATGTTATTCACACAATGAGAAGCACAAAAGGTGGAAAACTGATTACTTGCGGCAGGTCCTTATTAAGAGCTGAGCACAATCGACAAACCTGGCAAGAGCAGTTTGGATACAGTACTGTAGGTGGCTACGGAAATCAACCTACACGTTGAACCAGGGGGACTAAACCATCCAGGTCAAAAATGACAGGATCACAGGTGCAGTGAACTCTATCAGTGAAAGTATTGTATCAGTGGTGTATTGATCCCACCATCTCAGCCCTGACACAATTACATCTACTTCCCTGACAGCCTCTGGCCTTCTCAGTGTCCAAAACAGAAAAAGGGCAAATGCGCAAAAAAAAAGCCATTTCATACGCTACTGTCAGTTGCACTTTTGAGCATTTCACCTTTTCATTACTTATATGTCAAGCATTTCCCCAGCCTCCCACTTGATGCAAATGTGTTATATAAACTGGAACTGAGCATGAGCCACTTAACCAATGCATATTAAGTCCAATAATGCACAAGAGCTTTTGCCACATTTGTCTCAAGAATATGACCAACCCACCCACCAGCACACACACATACACACACACACAGACTACTGGTACAGTAAGCTAAGGGTGTATAACATGGTTGATGTAATGTAGTGTGGTAACGTTAAAGTTGTAACTGGATTGCAGCTAGTTCACCATCCATATTGCCATTGTTTCCACAAGCATATCCAGATTGTACAGTTAATAAAATATGAAAAATGTAAAGGGGTGTCTGCAAAGCAAATAAACAACACTTATTAAACTTGCATTAGGTGTTTAATAACCCATTTCAGTCAATAAAGTTCTGCGGCATTTCACACTGTTTGGGGAGCCTGAAATGAAATGACCATATCTGCAGAAGTGTAAATGGAGCAACGGGGCCTTCCAGTGACCCTGCGGTTCTGTAATTATGCCTCTTCATTTTGCCCAGGGCCACAATAAGTAATTGGGAAGAGGCCGGGTTCTGTCTAATGAGGGATTGAGTTGACAAACAGATGCAGCGACGCTTTTGTTTCTGGCGCTCTCCAGAGCTCAGGAGGCCTCGCGCGACCAAGATTCGCCGGGCCACAATTTCTTTGCAAATTGCCAACTGTTTAAAGACAACGAATGGAGAAATTATGAATGAACCGACTGAATTAGCTTAATTGTGCACTTCAGAGGGACCTCTGTGCATTTAAAGCTCATTATGTCAATTACATTTCATCAGTGAATCCATCAGCGAGGCCGTAATTGCCAGGCAGAAATGGGGCAACACACAAAGGCAGGAAGTGCCGAAACAAACACGGGATGGTGAAAGAAGCCATGTGTTTCTACAACAGAATGACCACACAGCTGTAAGGCATGCTGGGAAAAAGCCCTTAGATATCCTAGCTGGAGTCAGAGTAGATCAATAGTGACGTCTGGTAGGTTTTGAAGAAGCAAAGATAGCTCTGAATACAGAATGTTTGGGTTACTTTGAAACAGGCAAACTGTCCATCTCCCACCACACACTACACAGAACATGTAAACAAACAGGATGGCATGCTTACCGTGAACGAGTTTGTGAACGATGGTTTTGTGCGAATGAGAGCTACCGCACATTAGCTAGGGTAACTAGCTAAGTTGTGGGTTGTTCGCATCACCTGACAGAAGTTCACGAGCAGGCATGAATTTGAATACTGAATAATCTGGAAATGGACTTCCACAGCCTCTCTGGATAAAATTACAAGAAGAAGCCACAACCATAAACCCAAGGCAGTCACATTTATAATCAGTACAACTTACAAACTCTCGCTTTCTTTAATCATTTTCCATTTAAAGTGGCTTGGTCAAGGTGCCCGGAAAAATTGTGCACAGGCCTGGTGGTGAAATCTACTCCATAAGGATGGTCTCAAGAGGTCCGTGATAAGGGCCATGCCTGTGCAGTAAGCAGTAATCTTTAACAGAGACCTGGCCAGCTATACCGTGAGAACAGAGACACCTGGGAAACTTCCTCGGACAGGATACAATCTGCTTAAAGTATATCTGCACTAATAAGATTCACTACAGGGAGGATTGGCATGTTGTTTTTAAAAGGCTATGCTCCTTCACACAAAAACCCTCAAACAATGTTTCACAAACGTGAGTGGGGGCTCAAAAGAGAGGAAAGGTGGAGCTTGAACATTATTGGGAAAAAGTAATCTCAAAACATAAGGAAAATTAAGCGGATTTATATTTCAAACTCACAAGTGCTTCAGGATGATTTATAACCCTACCGGTTTTGAAGTTAGAGTTATTTTAGTATCTTTTTTTTTTCCTTTAGCCATGTTTTTAAATCAACAAAAGGTGTTCTGCGCAGTCAATTTAATCTGTGATATGAAGTGTTTCATAAAAACAAAAGGAAAATAGCTACTCTTTCAACACTGTTGCCTATGGGAAATGCCATTCTTGGGCAGGAATAACTGGAGCAATCACCTTGCCTCCAAGTTAAACAAATTGGGAAATAACCTGTTTGTCCATGGTAAACAAGTTGGGAAATGCTCTATTTGTCCATGGTAATGCCATAAAGGTTCAAAAAAAGAGAGGCTCGCTGCAGTCTGTACTTTTCATTGTACTCTCCTTTTTAGCTTCCTTAGTGTCACCTCGATAAATGTTCATCCGGATTAACTGTCTTCAGTGTACTTAATAGAAGCCACTAGATCACATAAAAACGTAAAAGACAATCTTTGCACTTCGGTAAGGGAGATATGTGGCCGGTGGTAAAGCGTTATGCTAATTTCCACATTCCACTAATTTACCGCAGCAGAGTTTCAACCGCATCGAAGCAGCGTGCAGTTGGAAGATTATACATCCACACTGCCATCTAGTGGGGAGGGGGAAAATTCCTTAGCAGAAATCAAGAGCACAGAAAGAATATGATGTATTGAGCAGGAATAATATCCTTTGTTGTCTCACTAGTGTATTATAGATCTGTTTGTATAATGCGTATTAACACGGTTTCTGTTGGCTGAATCGATTCACCATGACATTAATAATAAATAGGATTGGGAAGGGGGGGAGTTTAGTTGGACAGTAAAAGGATCATGACAATTATAACTACATTTTAAAACTGTATTACTTAAGACGACCACACAAACTGTAAGTCTGTTTCCAAACAAAATATGCTCATGGCAGTATTAAGTGTGTTCAATGAACCTGAACTTGTCTTACAGTCTCTCAGACTGAAGAGTTGAACTTGTAGTACCATGAGTTAAAATGGCAATATCCCACCCGTACTAGACTTGAGGTAGACTTCAAATGATCTGACATTTTTATATTTTATGGTCCAAAATACTGAATACTTAAATTACCCCCCGCCTCCACTCCCCCAGTGAATCACTGCGTGAGACGGCTTTTATTTTTGTCAAAGTAATGACTCCCTGCAAATATATGTGCGCTCACGGCCGTTTCAGGCACATCCCAGCGAATGATCATATATTATGCAGGATTCTTGGGCTGCCCCTCTCGAATACCCATGAGCTGGAAAACAGTCTTTCTGTAGTTAAGCACAAGTATTCCGATAAAGTTTCCTTGTAATTAATTAGCAATGCCGCGATTAAATATTCAAAACTAAACTGAGACCATACTCCCTACACTTATTCAAAACCTCAATCTTTTTATGCATTTGGATTGCAGTATACAGTACATTACAATCTGGTGTAAACATCTACAACATCCATTCTATCAAAAACATAACAGAATATGCCAAAATGTTCTTTGATCCTTAAAAAGTAGTAGAATTAGCAGACAGAAAACATCTGGTATATACAATACGGGACATCCAGGTCATGTACCCCAACAGAAACTCTATATGCTCTATTAATTGTGGTAGGCTCTATGTGAACTTAAAATGCATTATTTTGGCTACTGGGTGGCTTGTTGTACTAAGGCACTGTGCTAGTGTGTGGATATCACCCAAAGCAGTGGGCCTGCAGCATGCCACACAATTCAGAGGAGTGTGTGTTTGAGTGTGTGTGTGTGAGTGTGTGTGTGTGTGTGCGCACTTCTGTACTTTCCAAAATAAAGGAGGTTACCGAGATGAGCATGAGCGCATTTAATTGGGTGTTCCAGGCTACAAGAAAATAAGCAGAATTTTTATTTTTTATTTTAAATGCAACATTACCTTGCAGGATAAGATTAAAAACAGTCACCATTCCTGAAATACAACCACAAAAGAGAGGGAAAGCCTCTTTTCAAAAAAAAATTAACCAACTCAAACAAAATTTGATTGATATGGAAGAGATGGTTACAAAAAAAAAGTCATTCGAAAAAGACAAAATTTCCAACATTTGAGAAAAGGAAAAATATGCAGCATCATATTAAGGAAAGGTAATTGGTCTCCCCTAGGGGAGAACTATGGAGACTGTGAGATAAACATCGATTCACAGACATGTAGAAAGCAAACCCTGTCTTTAAAAAAGGTAATTACTGTAAAATATGGGATAAACAGATTGCCAGCCACTATTCTTTTAAACAAGCCTGAGGGAACAGCTATATGCATCGCTGATCTTCAAACTGACCTCTGCCAAGCCTGAAACCACAGTGGTGAGGAACACAGCCTGCAGGCCTGGAGCCCTATTGAAGCTGGGGTCGGAGGGACGGACGGACCCTAGGGACTGCGCCCCACAGGAAGCTGTCATTAATCTCGTAGCGGGGGGCAAGTGGTGCTCTCGAGGCTGGTGAAAGCGGTCCAAGCCGTTGGCGCCAACCATCAAGGCGGGAGGACGCAGCCACATGCCGTCTCCCGGGATAGGCCTGACGCGCGGTGTACAGGGCGCTACGACGTTCAGGTGGCTGAGGTAGGTGGAGCCTTTCCAGAAGACCAGACGCTTTACCCCCCCGCCCGCCCCCCCCGTCCCCTTAATCGACCGTAGGAAGAGCACACGCCCAGGTGGCAAAAGTCAGCGGGCCTTGGCTGCGCCTCTTCGGCGCAGGTGGCCGCTCAGCGGTACGGGGCCCGGTTCAGAACCCAATCTCGGTGCCTGAGCCCCTCCCGCGTTGAACGCCGTGCAGAAGGAGAGGCCGAAAACATCCTTCTGCTGGCAGAGAAATGCGCTGGAACACACAGAAAGGCACGACAGACCAGAGCGCCTCCTCTGCGGCGGCGCGGCGAGGCGGGTGAAGCGCTAAGCCTCCGCTCCTTATCGCGGCGTTTCAGAGAGGGCCAACCTCAGCCTGGCACGGGCTTCCTCACTTCCCTCACTTCCCCCTCCTCCTCCTCCTCCTCCTCCTCATCACGGCACTCATCACATTCCGCTCGGTCAAATATTTGAACGCGCCGCTCTCAGTCACGCTTGTGTGTACACAGACAGCTACGCCTACTCACCTTCCAGGCAATTACTCCCCGTACTACAGAGCAGCTCCGAGTGACACAACCGCACGTGCGCGGTTTCTGAGGCGCTAAAAATAGAGCCTGCGCGTTTCGCATCGACGGAGAATTACAGACCGACAAACTCCTCTCCCAGCTCACGTTACATACGCTCACAACAAGAGGAATCAGGCGACAGCGCATTCCTAATGTTACTGTTAATAATGAATGGTTTGGTTTAATCGGTGATCAGGAAGGTGCGCTCTGCTCCTTGGCTATGCCTGTGTGTGTGTGTGTGTGTGAGGCAGGGAATCAGAGACTCGGGCTCCGCCGTCTTCCCTTCAGCTAACCGCGGGCTTCTGCCAGGCTCCCCGCATCACGCGGGCGTGTGGTGAGAGGCAGCAACAATATGCTCCCCGCAGAGCAGAGCTCAGGCGCTATTTAAAGGCCTGCTCAGAGACAGCCGCTTCCTTCCAGCGGCAGGGCTGGGGGAGGAGCAGCGACGCCGAGCAGATTCGGCAAATCTCCCCCCGCAATACGGGGGATCAGCCGCGTGCGTGCTCCCTGATCTGCAACCCCTCGGATACAGCACATCGTTCCGACTCCGGCCTGCCGGTCGATCGTGCCGGCGCTCTGGGCTTTCCGTGAACCGCGGGGACTGCACTACGTACCCTACCTGCGTTTTGACACACTAAAACTCCACGTCATATTCTTGTTTACAGTACATTACCTGAAATTACATTTATTTGACAGATGCTTTTATCCAAAGCGATGTACAAAAAGTGCATACTGAAGGTCATTGGAACACAACTAAAAAGCACAGGTCTGATAAGGTACAATACTCATTATGCAACAGCTATCCATAGCCATGAACATCAAGTCTAGTTCACACAGTAAGCGTAGGCTAGGTCAGAACGTTATGGTAAGTCAAACTAGACGACCCTCGTTGTCCAAAGCATCAAAAATGACCCTATCCTGAGTTTAACAAATTTAGTTTTTCAGCATGAAATTTGATGACTTTTCATGGAGTGACCCATTCATTAGAATAAGATCAACATCGCCCCCTTTTAAAAAATTTTTTTTAATGAAAGCGGTACACCATGAAGGAACAATGATTGTCTTATGACTCTATTTAACTCTGCAGTTGTGAAATCAGACTCCATAATTGCAGTTAAGAGCCACACAACTATTATAGCAAATTATACAACATCTATTACAGCAATTATGACGTGTTTTGCAAAATAACAAGTGGTGTAGACTGAGGAAATACAGTATTCTCTGAACTGTGAAGAAGGTATACAGCTATTCACTGATTTACTGATTTAATGACAGGTCGTTTCTATATGAAAAATATTGATTAAGGGTTTAGAAATTCACCAAAAAGGCTTTACCATAGGAGATGGAGTGAGGGTAGGTCATTTTTGACCCTGTAGACACAGGGTGCATGCATAATATGAAGACAACAGGAAAATTCAAATTAAAAGCATGGCTGCACTGCCCAGAATTACACTGACTTTTTAATTCTGCACACTAGGCAAAAGATCAGAGAGCATGTGTAGTCTACAGGAAAACTAGTGCTAGGACACATGATGAAATTGTCATAGCTATATACAGTACAGGGTAGGTAGATAAGGTATGTATATGCCATTTCAATGCTAATGTAAGTCTAAGTGCAGCCATTTCTGGCATGGAAAAGAGAAGCGCTATCACCATCAGCTGTGCCTCCAGAGGCCAGTATAATGCCTGTGCTATTAGTCTGTCTGATGGCCTGTCATGATTGGACAGCAGCTGCAGTCCCCTCAACCATACAGCCCCCTCTAGTGAATACTAAACCCTAACCTTCTAAAACAGTGGGATTAACTTGACATTTGCTAAATGAAAATAAAAGCTTCCATGACAAACACCCGCGGTGCACAGCTTCTCGCTCTATTTCTGAAGTGAATGATTGTAGGCCAGCGCGAGAAAGAGAAAGAGAAAATTAAAAACTCAGTCCCTGGCCTGTCACGGCGCAGGAATGAACGGGTGCCTCAGTTCACTGGCGACTGGGGAAACGAGCGTGCCTGTAGTTTACACGTGCGGCCATGTTGAATTATGAGAGTGCGCTGATGTTGACTGAAAAAACAGTGATGGTCCACAATGCTTGTCGGTTGGGGGCAGGGGGCCAAAGTTTGAGTCAATTCGGTTGTTTCTGAAACTGCATGGGGATGAAGTGCTCTCGTAATGGGATTTACCATGCGGACAGCCCGTAATGAATATGCCCATTATTGAACTCTGTCCAAGCTGGAGAGGCCTTCTCGAACCCACTTATCTGGGCTTCACCATTTCAAGTGCCGTGAAACTCCAGCACGTGAGGGATGGAAAATACGAACAAACAGCAGGGAAATCCCAAAACGGCCGCTCTGCACACTGACTTAATGCCCAGAAGACTTCGATCTCTCGACAATGACCGTCTCTATAATCGCCAATGCCTCACAAGGCACTAACTCAGCCTGATAATTGATCCTGATGAATGTCTGAGTCAGGACCGATCCATGAAAGCTCTTTTTTTCTTGTTCCCAAATTTGAACCATTTAAAAATATGTCAGTGGAAATTTGTGCGCTACAATGGCATACTGACAAATAGCGATTTAGAGACACACAATGAAAACTGCAAATGGAAAATTGCACCAATCTGGTTTAAAAATAAAGACGTATGTGTTCCTTCCAAAGTTAAAGGAAGCTTGAAAGGATGCAGGCACCAAAAAATCGGCTTGATATTTAATGGAGCTCGCTCAATAGCGATCTTTCTAGGAGTCAAACATCACTGAAAATCCTGTTGAAGCACAGTGAGGATTCAAGAGGCCAGAAGGACCCCTAAGCACAGAGACAATAAACTAGGCTGTTTTATATTTATTATTAAATATTATTCAATATTTATGGAGACCATCATCTTAATGTGCTATACAATAATTTTTTATACCATTTTCATAGCTCGCAAGAGATTTTGCCAAGCATATATTTTAATGCTCGGCCATCAGTTCAGCTCTACACAGCCCAGAGCGCCCTGCAAAAGTAGTCTATTGTTTCAGCCTCTGCCTTTGGGCCACAGGTCCCAGGTGTGAATCCAGCACAGGCATACATTTCACCTCATGCTCCAAAATACAGGATATATTTAATGGTCCACTTTCACAGTCGGGGTCTGAATATCACTTTTCCTTTTCAGGAGTTCAGGACTACGGCCTCATTGTCCACAGTGGCGAATAAGCTGTGGGAAAGAGCGGAAAACACAGCAGACGATATTTTGCTGTGCGGAGCTGCCCACGAAAGGCACGCTCACAGAGCCGAGGTCTGTTATGAGTGCGGCTTCCATCTTACATCACGTTCCTTTCCAGATTGAAGAGCACCGACGCAAAACTTTCCCAGGGTCCCTGCCCGACTTCCATGGAGGTATGCGCTACTGCTTTTGTTAGCGTGGTGGATGGATTTCCTCCGGGGGCTGGAGGAATTCAGCCGTAGAAGCTAGCGGTCATAATAAAAGTCTTTATTTGTTTCTGAAGGCTCAGTGAGGGACTCCCACATGACCCGCGAGCTGGACGCATGAGTCATCGACCGGGAACCTTGACCGCGCCATTCAAGCCGCGACAACGCCAGCCAACCCTCACTCTCCACCAGCAAGCCATGGTTCCTCACGCATCAGCGTGGATCCACGACACTTCATAGGAAGTGAGACCAATTATTTACCCGCCCAACTGTTCCGAACACATAAATCAAAGTCACAACGATGCGCGCTAACAAAAGATCAGAAGGCTGAATTATTAGAAGGACCGGCCTCATTGTCTCATTGAAAAAGGTACCGTGGTTTCAACAGAGGTGGAAAAACAAGGATTGAGCCATCACGCTAATGCAATTCAATGAGACAGATCTACTTGCATATGCAGATGCAAATTAGGGAGAACATGAGAGAGACGAGGTGAATTAATGGCCCTGATGTGAAATTGATGTGACGGCGCTTTCATGCTTTATAACCCTTTCCCACAAAAGGGAAGAGCAGCATTATCAATCAGCTACTTCCAGGCAGGACAAAAACATATTAGAAGGATGCAAATTAAAAGCTGGGTGATCCGCAGAGTGCAGTAATTACCCCCTTTCTCCAAACAGGCAGTTTACTCTTCCTGAATTTGTCACGGTGCTGACAACGGGGTGAAGCAATTAACTACGGATGTTATTATGAGACAGGGACACTCCAAAATAGGAGGGCAGACCTTCTTTCTCAAGCCATATGCCAACTGCAAACTTTTCAACCCGGATCAACGTAATTAGCATTCTCTTTGGAGCTGGAAGAGGCACTCGTTATTTCTGTGACACTTGAAACATAAAACTTCATTAAATATGAATGACCAAAGGGGGAGGCGGAGCTGAATTACATAACCCGGCTTATTGTTAAA
The DNA here is from genome assembly GCF_013347855.1 of Anguilla anguilla. Taxonomy (NCBI): domain Eukaryota; kingdom Metazoa; phylum Chordata; class Actinopteri; order Anguilliformes; family Anguillidae; genus Anguilla; species Anguilla anguilla. The sequence goes on along the minus strand of NC_049203.1, from coordinate 52,733,947 downwards.
CTTGAACCGCGGGTTCCCCCCCTGGTAAACAACCCAAATGAGCCGGTGAAGTCCGAAAAGACAAAGGAGCAGCATCTGCTGTGAAATACCAGACGAAGTCAACATCGGTTATGCTCAACTGCAACTGAAAATACATTAAAGGACATACACTCACCCACCACTCTATAGGTACACCTGCTGGTTAACGCAAATAGTCTGCTCCTCCAAATCATGAATCATGTGGCTGCAACTGAATATATAGGCTAGAGCATACAGATATGGGTAAGAAGTTTCATTTTTTGTTCAACCAAACATTAGAATGGGCAAGATGTGCGATCTAGGTGACTTTGACCGTGGTATGATTGTTGGCACCAGACTTGGTGGTTCCAGCTTATCAGAAACAGTCGCCCTCCTAAGATTTTCATGCAATACAACCTCAGAGTTTACGGAGAATAGTGCGACATGCAGATGGCAGGGTCAGATTTCAGAGTTCACAGCATGAATCCACGGATCCATCCTGCCTTGTGTCAATGGCTCAGGCTGCTGGTGGTGGTGGTGTAATGGTGTGGGGATGTTTTCTTGGCACACATGAGGCTCCTTAATACCAACTTAGCATCATTTGAATAGCACATCATGCCCAAGTACTGACCATGTGCATCCATTTATGACTAGACTACCCTTTTTCAAATGGATAGTTCCAGCAAGATAATGCGCTATATCAAAGAGCATACACCATCTCACAATTGTTCTACTAACATTACAGTGATTTCAGTTTACTCTAAAGCTCTGCACAGTCCCCAAATCTCAATCCAATATAGAGCACCTTTGGGATGAATTGGAACTGGGAGCTCGCCGTACAAAATATGCGGCCCGAAAAATCAGCAGGAACTGTGTGATGCTATCAAAATCACTGAGCAATGTTTCCAGCACCTTGTTGAATCCATGCTGTGAAGAATTCAGGCTGTTGTGGAGGCAAAACGGGGTCCTACCCAGTATTATTAGATAGGTGTACCTAATAAAGTGGTTGGTGAGTGTACATTGAACAATACATACTACATGCGCGTGCGCACACACAGACACTGCATCTGTATTCTGGTCCACAGAATGCACCAACAATGAGCCATGTGTTTGGAATAAAATCCACTGGCTGAACTTAATGTATGACATCTCTTTAACAAACAGGGAACAAGGCCCCTTTGACAGGGCCGATGTTATGACCTGTGTGGATGAGTGACACGCCATCCAAGTCCCTGTTTTCTTGGACACAACCACTTTACAAACCTGAATGCAAATCAATTGAGGTGCTGACCGCAAGCTTAGAGATACTGATTGCCTGGGGATGTGGGGAGCTGTTTGCAGGAAAATGAGAGGTCATTTCTACTCATGGTCCTGCTTTTAGACAACAATCAGGCTGAACAGGCCTACCTAAATCACCCAAATCCTCATAGTTAGATGAGCCTCTGTGTCACAGTTACCATCTCACTAGGGGCACTGCCAGACTGCTTGCCCAGACTTCTTTCCAGAGATATTACCTGACTGTCCAAAAAACCAAAAATAGTTATACGCACATCACATTTTAAGTACCAAGTCAAAAATCCAATGTGAATAGAGAAACTTGGAACTGCAACACTGCTTCAGCTATACCTCTTTATTAGAAAATGTTTAAGACATAAAAACACAAATTTTCGCCACCACACACGCATGCACACACGTGCGCACACAAAATCACTAAAATCAATGGAAATACTTCAGAAACCATTTTCATTGCAGACAAAACAAAGCAAAACCAGCACTGCCTTAAAAGTTATGTTTACTGCCTTTAAGTCACTTTGTTGCCATAAGAATTTTCCATGTTCTGTATACGAAATCAAACTAAAAAGATAATAACAATATTAGTTTCTCCAAGGACAAGTAAATAGTCTTCCCTTTACTTCCTCATGTTTATGACCCCTGTTATGATTTTGGCTGAGCCAGAAGGAACATGAAATGTACCAGTCAAAAAAGTTACATAAAACAGGCATGAAAAGATTTTTTTTTTATGTTTCTAAGATTTAAAAATAATATTCTCTGGCAGGGTTAAAGTGAATCTGTGTCCAAACACAACACCCTCTGTTCAAAACCTTTGTCACTGGCCCACGGTTCAGTTAAAGTGGGCGTTGTAGCTCATGCCGGTCGGCTGACACTGCCTCACTGTCGGTGGAAGAGCATCCTCCACCGCAGTTTCCATGGCAACAGTGAGCCACTGAGGGTTTAGGACAGGCCCGCGACCGTGTGCGACAATCTGCGTTTCTGAAAGGATGGGGGTGCGGCATTTTTGGGTGGCGGGGCTGGTGTCCCCCTGGGCTTACCACACGGCCTGCCCTGACTGTGCTCCTCCCTGGTTAATTGTTAACCTGCTGGCAAAGACGGGCGGACAGAGTGGAAAAGTTCATGAAAAGGAAATTGGCATTTGTGTTTCGCTAGTAATGGAGGTGACAGTACCCTCATCTCCAGCAACCGCCACACAAGACCCCTACCCCCCCCACCCATGCCCGGCCCGTCTCACAAACCTCCACATCCATCTTTCTGACAGCAGTGTACCCCTGCGTCTGATGGGTTGAAGGTCGGACTGATTAGCTGGCGGATGAATTATGGCCCGAATCGCAGACGCATTTTCATATTCATCAGGAGGTGTACTCTGCGCTCAGTCCTTCCCCCCTTCATCACTGAGAGGTGAGAACACAATCATACTCTGGACTTTGAATGATTGCACAAAATTATTTGTCTGTGCTCTGTAAGGGCACAAGCAAATATCGAAACCCCTTGTGAGAACCGTTTAACTGCATTAAATCCCTTGATGAACATTCACATGCATTTATGATCATCAGCTTCAGGTGACATTCTGAAATTCTTGAAGCATTCAGAATTTGCTAAATGTAAATTCATTGTTCCAAAACTAATCAAGAAGATGGTGATCGTGCCTGAATCCAATTAAAGCAAATGGCTCATTACATTACAGGCTCCTTACTGCAGAGGTAATATGATGAGGGTGTCATGATAGTTTGCTTGTCAAATGAGTCAGTCTCTGTAGCTGATATGGATCACCTCTTTTGAATGACTCTGTCCTCCTGGTCTGCGATCAGAGATATAGCCAAAACATTGCGTGTGTCAAAATAAACTTTGGTACATTGTTAAGAAGCAAAACTGCACTGGTGAGCTAAGCAATAGCAAACAACTTCTAAGACCATGGAAGACCACAGTAGTGGATGACCAAAGAATACAGTCATTCATGAAGAAAACCTATTTTCAACAATCAAACAGATGAAGAACATGCTCCAGGATGTAGGCATAGATGTGTCAAAGACTATCATAAAGAAAGGACTACACCAGCTTATCCTCAAAGGGTTCACTGCAAGATGCAGCCCACTGGTAAGCTTCAAGAACAGAGCAGCCAGGTTAGAGCTTGCTAAAAAAAAGAAAAGAAAAAAAAAGTACATATAAAAAACTGCAAAATTCTTAAACAAACTCTTATGGACCGATGAGTATTAAGCTATACCAAAGTAATGGAAAGAGAAAAATGTGGAGAATGAAAGGAACTACTCATGATCCAAAGCAGCCCCCTCAACTTTGAAACACGGTGAAGACAGTATTATGGCTTGGGCATAAGTCAATCACCAGTCCAGAATCCAAGTGAACATGCATTTCACTATTCACTAACTGAACACAAGACTAAAGGCAAAAATTCACCAAAACAAACCAGTACTTAAGATGGCTGCATTACAGACCTAGTCGAGCATCACCAGGGAAGATACCCAATGTCTGGTCATGTCCATGGGCTGCAGACCTCAGGCAGCCATTAAATGCAAAGGATTTGCATCCAACAACTAAATATAACTAAGATTATGCTAATTTGTCCTATTAATTTTGGTCCCCTAAAATGGAGGAAATCAAGCCACAACAACAAAAACGATGTCACAGTTCACCATGCTGTTGCCCTGCCACTGCATGTGTACGCTCAGGTTGTTCTTGGCCATGCTGGGGTAGTATCAGTCCAGGGTCACTCTCATGGTTGTGTTCACCCCTTCGTCACATCCTTTAGATAAGCAGCCACTGCATAGCGCCCGGGAGCTTTCCATATTATACACCATATTACACAACATATTACGGCCAAATTTGCACTTTTCTCTCTCATAATTTATTTTCTGCCTAACCTTCTTCTGGCTTTCCCTCAGCCTGAGTTTGCAGACCGCTCCAGACAGGTCCCTCGCCCTTACTTTGCAGCCCACGCCTTGATGCAACCTGGAGCCCCAGACGCATCACCCGGCTCCTCTGAACTGCATATTATAGGCTACATCCCATCATTTGAACTTTCTACTTTACCAGCACGTTTAATTCCTCAAGAGTAACCTGCTCAACCCATGTGATTATTTGCTGTTATAGATCCCTTAGGCCTATAATTTTTATGTTATCATCTATTCTGTCTCTAGTTTACACCGTGCCGGCCAGCAAAGAATGGGCTCCCACTCTATAGCTCCTCCCGAGATTTCTTCCCATCAGGGAGTCTTTTTTCACACTCAAAACTTTTTTCTTTAAGTGTTTTCCTTCCCACTGGGGATTTATTTTATTTTTTTGCTTGGGGGGGCCCAGGCCTGGTTTTTGACCGATTTTCCTTCTGTTTCTCTGTAAAGCACCTTTGTGGCAGTTTTCTGTAAAAAGAACAATAAAAAAATCTAACTGATTTTATCTGACCTTTTTCATAACCCTAGCCATAACTCTAGCCTAATTTTGTGAACCTTAAAACCTCATCACTGCCCTAGAAAATATCCTCTTAAATATCCAAATTTTCAATTAAAATAGATGAAAAACACCTCATCATCAATCAATATATCATCAATTCAATAAAATAAGTATGAAGTCATGTGTTTGAAGTCATTGATTTTGTAAAAAGTACATAAGGCCAATATATATACTAATAAGGCTATAATGTTTCACATCTAACTAGTGAAAGAATTTGGATCATCCAAAAAGCAAAGCCTAACCACTGCCCTAACCCTTTCCCTAGCTCCTAAACATAACCCTGATCTGCCTCAACCTTGACACTAACCATTCTCCTAATCCAAAACCTAACTCTGCTTTAAACCTAACTCTAGCCGTAGGAGATAAATAGCTTACTATTCAATTAAAATTGAAATTATAATTGAATACCCTGCACATCACCAATAGCTTGCAGCACACATTTATTCTTTGTAGGCCAAATTGCATATTCAGGTGTAGCTTACGAAGATAAGATCATGCATAGTGTGAGAGACACACAAAAATGTTTTCCTAGAGCATCACACTATAGTGTTAATTGTCAATCTCTCTCTTTTTTGTTTCGGTTAAGAACCACAGTCAAGTATAAAAGATGGTTAACATTAATTAGAACATTTATTTCCCTCAATGCCTCACATTTCATCATCGCTGTCTTCCATCCCGTAGAGTACAGTGCACAAAACTACAGGCTGAAGGCTAAATATTAGGCAATAATTTCTAAGATATAGCCTAGGTATGTCTATTTTTACATGTTTATTTCCAGAAGAGATAAATAAAACCTTTACCAAACAATGTCTGTACCCTAGCAGTCTACTAAAGCCTGATATTTATTGGAAAGGAGAGGGATAGCTGCCCGGTTTACATTTACTTATTCCTGTTCTGTGTGAAGTAAAGGTGGAGAAAATCCTCTGCAACGCCTTTAAACAGGTCTGCTGATGTAAAACAAGCATCCCCACCCCAAAAAGTGTGCTCAAATAATTGCAAGGACAAATACGCTTGACATAATGCAGAGGACATTGTAAAAAGTCCCACCCTTAAGGTAAATAAGTTAAATAAGGAAAATCAACCTGTCTAAGAAAATCAACCAGTCTGCCAAGAAGATGCATTAATGTAAGAAAGGACAAATCGAGCTTCTGTAATATTGTTATTTCATCAGGGAACCATGTTTCTTTGAGTTAATGAATATAATCAGGTGAAAAGCAATGATGCAGTTACGGATGGGTACTTCTAATTAGAAAGCCCTCCAAGTCCATTCAGCACTGGTCCTGAATTGCCCATTTCTCTGGGTGGTGGGAATTAACCTTCCATGGCTGCTACAGGAACATATGCGTGCAGGTTTCATTATACCTGCAGCAAAACAAACACCCAATAAGCTCACTATAACAAAATCTCCGAAGAGAACACATTGTCATGGTAGCCATGACAACAATAACCAGAGAAAAAATAAGGTAACCTCACCACATTGTGAGGAAATACACATGGAATAAGTGAATTTAGGATGGAAGTGGACTGTAGACAAGTCCTTCAAGACAATATTAAACCTGTTTTTCCTGGCTATGGGCCAATGGGAGCCCATAATGTCCTCCTAGCACAGAAGAGTCAAGGCAGATATACTGTACTGTACCTCAGTTCTAACCTTTCAAGGAGTGCAAGTGACCCTTGATTAACTAATACCATGACTAATCGATTCTCTCAAAACTGATTTTAGAGCACAGGCAATTCTGTGAAAATCTTGTGTGTTCAAGCAGTGTTCACATGAGGATCTGTAATTTGAATATACTGTATGGCTAACCTCCTGACTTTGATACAAGAATACTTGACTGTGGTTGGAAAAGTCAGAATTCTCACCAACCATGTCTTCCCATCAAACGCAGCAAAAACTAAAAAATTGACATTCAAAGCACTGCAGAAGCATATTCAAAGCGCTCCAGAAGCTTGTCTCCTCCCATCTCACTGAACTTCACTCCTACCAGCCCACTCACACACTGAGAGCCCTCCTGCCTGTCATCTTGCTACCCCCTTATCTACCCTCAAGAGTTGTGTGACAGAGCATTCTCAAGAGTTGTGCCCAGGCCCTGGAACTTCCTCCCCTCATCTGTAATGCAGAATACATCACCCTCTTTCAGTCCCAACACAAAACGCACCTCTTTACCCTGGAGTTTAATTCCCTTTCACAGAGCAATGCATGCTGTACCCAACTTCAGTATCCCAACCTAATGCAGCTACTGCACCTGTATGTGTCCATTGAGGCCTGTTTTTTTCTGATATGCTCTCTGTGCAGTCAACTGTTAGTTTATCTATATCTTGGGCATTTCCAGCTTAGCTTAAGATCAGAGGCTTAGCCCCTGTACGGGGTTTCGGGGGCAACTTCCACCGGGAGAAATTTTTTGAATGTCATGTGGTAAATCACGAAACGGGGTGGGGGGTGAGATAGTGATAGCTAACCAGGGGGAGGGGGGTGTTTGTGATTGTCACAGCAGATGTTCAGTGGGATTGCAGGGACCGCTGCAGTATCTTTGTTATTTTAGTCCGCCCCCCACCCCAACCAGCATGAGCTTTTATTGCTTTCAGGGGAACTCAGGTCTCTTTCAGGGGAGCTAAGGTCTCTTCCAGGGGAACACTTTTTTGAGGGAGCTCCCTGTGGCTCCCCCGCACTTTAAACAGTAAACAAATTGATATTCAAAACCATTCAGGGCTGAACGGAAAGGGATACATATTATTATTTACAGTAATGGGTTTTTTAGAAGACACTGCAGTGTCTTTGGTTCCTTGGAAAAAGTGGTATATAAAAATAAAAAAGCCTTTATTATTAACAGTGTGATGAACTTGTGGAAAGTAACTTTGAGGCAATTTCCCTTTAGATTCCAGGCTCTGCTCCCCCTTTAATGAGTATGAAATCAATAATTGCATAAATAGAGTGCTTGAGAGAGGACTGACCATGGACATCAACTCAGGAGTTGATTCTCTGTAAATCCCAAATTATTTATATGGAGGCATACATCTAATGCCTGCCCCTATTATTAGAAAAGATAAGCAAAGAATTGGCACCTGAAAAATTTTCAAGGACAAGCACGTTCCCGTGGGAGCAGGTCTTCATGTTTTTACTCTTCCGTGATTGTGATGTGTCCATGAAGACAACAACAGATTTTAAGATGAAAGAACAGCTCAAGAACAACTGTTTAATCACAAGGAGGATTAGCATACAATCAGCAAAACTAAAATGAATATAAATGTAAATTCACCAGAAAACGTAAAAAAATTAAAATAATAAAAAAATGTAACTGCTGCACCAGAAAAATGATTCAGCATGGCTCGCAATGATCCACTCTGATTGCAGCAGATTAAAGCATTTTCCAGCGTGCTGGCGAAGAGCAATTTCTAAGCGCATACAAACGGCAAACGAGAAAAAATGCGGGGGATGGAAAAGGGAACGTTTTACCGAACAACAAATAAAATGGCAAAAACATCTACGTGACTCCTGCCTTGTTGATCAGCATACTTGCTGGGTTTTTACAATCGCTTGCTTTCAAAAGAGATGATATTCTAAAGTTTCAGTTTCTACTGCGGCATCGTATGACGGCGTAAGGGTACAGTGAGAAATTTGCACGGATCATTACTTCAACGCTGAGGAGGGAACAGGCATCTCTCTTGATGGGTACACTTTCACAGCTCATAAAATAAAACGGTATTTCTGAGCTATATTACGTGGCGCTCTTACAATCCAACCAAAACACTTCAGGAACTGCAGAAACAAGAACTCCTCAGCAGCCGGGGGTGGGGGGAGGGGGGGAAAGCAGTTCTATTTTTCTCCCTAATTAAAGGGCTTATTTTGTGGCAGGCAGTTTGAATAGTGAACATTCGGAGAAAAACAATGATTAATCAGTCTCAGAATTACACATTCATTACTCACTCATAGTGCCAAGAGGAGCTCCGTAATTGAATATTAGACTGCGACAGGCACCCTGGGGTGGCAGGAGCCCAGAAAACACACTTCCTTTCCTTTGCCTACACCCCTGCAGCTGATACTGACATCATGGCTGGAAGCTTGCCCCGCATGCAGCCACTCAAGTGGCCAATACCCAACTCGTACCTTCTGGTGACACCTGCGTGTGTGTGTGTGTGTGTGTGTGTGTGGCCGAGTGCCTCGTGGCTAATAATAGCGCCCACACAGCCAGCTGGAAATGTATCTGGCTCAAAGGGTGACCTGCAATGTGACCTTCTGCACTGTCCACTCCACCATGAGTGACTGTAAAACCTACTTCTCTCATCTGCGTAGGTCTCTTTATATAGCCTACTTTCCCAAATCCCTCTCTACAAATTGCCACTCACTGAGCTCTGCACAGCAAAGAATTCAGGCACATTCTCACTTATAACTAGCATCTCTTTCCTGTGAGTTATTCCAATATAATGTTGCTGGATTCATAACATCTCAAAAAACAAATGTCACTATGAAATCGGGAGGCAAAGGCTGCATTATAAGCACACAAAATGTATCCATTAACTAATACAAAAATGATTCGATACACAATTTAAAATGAGTATTTGTGAAATTACTGCAGATATCTCATTCCATGGTCCTCTTTGTGGTGTGGACAGAGCCAGCCCTGTAGGTGTGCACCATAGACTCACATTGATGTTCTGCAAGCCATAGTTATGCTGGGAAAAACACCTGTAGCCTTGCGCAGTCTAAAGGTCAGCGCACACTTGAGCCTGAGCTCCAGAGTCGAAACAAAATGCACGGACGGTGGGGTAGGAGCGTGTCACGGCACGCACTGTCATTATCCCGTTCCAGAGGAAACGGTGCACTGCAGACAGGAAGCTGACATCCTCAACCATCAACCCTGGCCCAAGCTGAAACAACACCAAGGAACGCCGGCTGCTTTTAAGAGGCTCCCCGTCTGAATGGCACACAGAGACATTTTAAAGGCAGACCCCCCCCCCCCCCTTCACGATGCAGACCACATCAGCTGTTGACTGACTTGTGCGAGGGGCTTCCGCGTGGAAAATTCTAGGCATCCAAGCCGGGCCACTAATCTTAGTTCAGATGGATACTCCCTCAGTAAACAAAGGATAATGCAGACAATGCAGAGGATAAATACTTAACCACACAACTCTGCCATTAGTCAAGCTGGAGAGTCAATGCAGTGGCTGAGACGGCTTTCAGAGTTCTCATCATCCCCACAATGAGAATCATTATGTCCTTCCAATTCACTGAGGGCATGGAACTGGGAGTAACTGCTGTTTCACATTCAAACAGTGGATCTATTTCATATGTCAGGACTCATGGCCTTTCCACTTCCCTTATTCTCAATACCATTATTAATAGCAACATTGCTGGACACACTGAGAAGTTTTTCAGTGAAAATTACAGTTACTGGCACATTTACAGGTTACATCTCTAAGGACACATGTTGCCTTAACTCAAATGGCTGTGAAACAGCGTATTTAACAATAGGAACACAAGTGATGACCAGCCCCACCCTTTCCGCCTTTTGCACATCTTTGCTAGATCCCAGATACTGCTGCACAAATGCCATCTCATAGACTGCAAACACATATTTGGCACTTCAAATTTCTGATAACATTTCTAACACTTTCTTTGTATGCACCATTTAGCCTACATGGCAGGCGTCTTAGCAACACAGTTGTTTTCACACTTATTTCCCCTCTGCAAACAATATGCTGTAACTTCGCAACAGAGTTATATGCATCACATGCACTTGTCACAGAATCCAGAATAGCTTAATAATTACCGGTGCAGCCAGAGGCGACAGCTCTCTGCAGGCTAAATGATGGATTACAGTGTCAGCTCTAATCTTACAGCTAGCAATATCAGAGAAGCAATTGATAGGCCTGTCACATTGTTCTTCTGTGAGTACTGTCAGTCTCATTAAATGAAATGCCATGTGTTTCGGAGGCAAAATCAGACAGCTGCATCTCATTACAGAGACAAATAAAGCGCATTTTTGCCTGGAATGTTTGCGTCGCAACAACCGAGTCGTGAAAAACACTTACTGTACACCATGGTGTCTGAGTTCAGAAATTGGAAATGAGAACTGTAGTCAAAATGTTATTTGGTCAATTACACGTTTTTCCCCCACAGTAATGTACTCCTTAAAGTTGGCAAAGAGCTGTGTCCAGTTTCTCGCAAAGAGTGCAGCTTTCAGCTGTATCTATAGTAAAAATGTGAGTCCATCCTCTCTCCTTCTCTCACTGCCATTTCAAAGTTACCCTATTATGGCTATCTTATAACCATTATACCCAATCATACCCATCTCTTGCCTCAATATACAGAGTGGGATCTCATTCTTTTCTACGTACTTTCATGCAAAATTCACCGAGTAAATTCATATCACCATCTTACAAGACCGGCTACAGCACGACCTGGCAAAAAAGTACACACCTCGGCCGAGCCACATGGCAGCTGAGCGGCTGTGGAACCCGTGTCTGCAGGCCTTTTCGAAACTAAGGGGCAGGGACAGCTGTGAGGAAATGATTAACGAGCTTTGTGGCACGAACTTGCATGCCTTACCAATGCCATAGGTTCTTGGTGGAGTCCCCCCTTTGAGCCTCCAAGTGTCTGCTCTTACACTTGCAAGTGTTGTGAAGAGGTCAATATACCGGAGCACTCACACGCCACTGTGACTTCTCAAACTTTCAAGCCGTGACGTGTACAGCCTTGAGGATAAATGTCATTTTACACTGCTGTTCTGATGATCAGCTGCAAGTCACATGCACTTGTAATGCAATGTTGGCTACTGTGAACCATCCTTAAAACAATTACATTTATCAACCCTATTCAGTCTCCTGAAATATTTTCCTTTCTGATGCACACAGAACTTGTACTCATTTTCACTACAGAAAACATACATTGTTAAATCAAATGTATGCTCACAATTGAACTTGTATAGGCTATTACAAATAAAAGTAATTATGCACTTTCAAGTATGACTGCTCTAGTAATGATATTGCTTGACAACTCAACTTAAGTCACAAAGAGGATCTGTTGTACACTCAGTACAAATTCTGTTAAAAATGTGAAACCTCCATCTTCATGCTGCTATTCAGTCACGAGACATGTAACGAACAAACTTGCTTTAACTCCTAAGATTTAAGCCTGCAATCACGTGCTGTTTGTTGTTAGACAACACAGTACCAGCTAACAGTACCAGCTTCGTAGCTGACAACTAACGCAGTACAATCTGAAATTTGCGGTTGTCGCCAAATTAAAGAAAACATACGTAAACATAAGCTTAATTTTAAAACATAAACAATACATTTCCCCCTTATATACAATGCAAAAAATACGAGCATGCAAATAAGGCGATAACTAATGGTTTGAAATACAGCAGCAATATTACACTACAAACACTCGCTTTCGGTTACTGGTTCAGTAGAGCATTCATTTCGCATCCTTTAGTACAGAGAAATACATACCTCACAATGATGTTCCTGGGTTGAGATCCTACCAGCTACCGTAACGTTACAAACCTTGGCTACGTTATTTTACAGCTATTTCTGCCTGACGCACTAAGATTAGCCAGAAGTTTGCTGAAGCACGCTTCCTCGAAGTCGACAATTCAGCAGTAGGCTGAGAAAGTCGGCAGTACTATCAAATGCACGAGGCTGCTGAAAATAGATTTCTGCCAGTGCTTTGTTATTTGTGTAAAGCTATGACCGAAGAGGCGTTTCAAATGCCAACTAGCTACGCTGCGCTGTTCCCACTCGCAGTGTCCCAAAACTAAGCGCTCCCTCGAGGACACGTGACTAACCCATGGGGATTGCTTTCATCTTTTCAGCAGCAGCTGGGATCGATTAAACCGCTGCTTTGCTGAAGCAAGTTCCGCTACGGACATCCTTGCTCGTCTTTTTCGTATTTCCATTGCGTCCCCTCCACACTGAGCCGAAGGAGATAAATGCCTACCTTCTTTTGGATTCAGTACAGAGTCGAGTTGTTGAGGTGTGTTTCACACAGTAACATACATTTGTGTGCCAAAGCATTCCGACATTGAGTATTGGTGAAGTAGCCTAATTTAGCCTAGATAATAATATTAATAAGAGTAAAAAAGAAAAACATATAGTACTTTAAAGATCAGTGTTTGGCTCACAGGAGGTAGTTAGCTAGAATACAATATTATGCTAATCCCATGACATCACAATAAAAGAAAGAACGACATTCGCACATGGATTCGTTTTTTAATTTACATACATCTACTCCATATCTCGCCATCGTTGCCATTGCCAACTCGATATATTTTTGACGCATTGGATATATATATATTGACTTTGGTAAATATAAACAAACCTGTGAACTATTAATAATTGTTGTTGTTTTTTAAAAAAAACTATCCTACATGCAGCAAACTTTTCTCTGTCGAGGAAATTGCTGTTTATTTGAAACCATAACACGTCTTCAGTTGGAACTAGCTTCAAACAGTATCTCCCGCCTTCTTCCTCAGATTTAGTCATCGTCAGGCGCGATATTGTGCGTGATGTAATTCATGTGAATTTTTTTTTTACTCGGCAAATAAATTAATAATTAAAATTGGAGATGACGACTAATATAAATGCAAGCCCATCAGTGTCTCTTGCATTGATGTACACATAGTTGTTCAGATGTGTAATAAGTTCCATTATCCCTCTCACCATTTAAAAACTATCTGTTAATGAAATTAAGCTATAGGAGTGAGCACCTGCCATCCCTGAGTTTAAAACATGCAGATTGCACACATTTGCTAACACAGTTATTTATTTATTGTGCTGACTGGTTTGAGTACCTTTGTGTTATGCCTCAGTAGCCTGCAATCTACTCTGTTTATTTGTAAAAACAAATATGGAGTCGTTGCTCACCAGATAAAAGGCGCAAATGCAGTGCATAGACTGCAGTGGAGTACAAGACAAAAAAATAAATAAATAACTACAATAAAAAGCATAGCCAACCACCAGAGACAGTTTCATTTTCCCTAGACATTATAGTTGAATGTATGTTAAGAATTTTTCAGGGCAGACAACATTTGATCATTTCTGGAAAGGGTAAGAAATAAAAAAAAAAGCTTAATATTGCCATTTCGGTTACTAAAGCACAGACAAGAACAAACCTTTTTCATGGGATTGTGTATTTGCGGTGAAAACAACCCACAAAAATAGCGAGATAATGATTGCACTCCCACAGGAAATGTACTGGGAAAAGAATGAATAGCAAAGTCTCCCAAGGGGCCAATTATTTGATTTTCCTTTTTTCAGTTAGTCTGCATTATTTCAGAAGAAATTCCCTCTGACCTTCTTATGTTTATCCTCCAAATGTAAGTCAATCTGGACTGTCCTGAGAAAAGTATTTGAAAAGTAGGGTAAGAAGAACTCATTGAAAATGTAAAGTGAGAATGTACCTCATTGCAGTACAATTACAAGAAAACACAGCATGAATCCATTTGTCACTTGCACAAAAGCTGTTTTCGTTCTGATCTTAGTACAACTAGTCACTGGTCTCTGACAAGAACAGGTTTGGTATACCTGTAGCAAAAAAAAAACATGCTGATTTTTTTAATTCTTTATTTCTTGTGGTGGGATCAGATCTTCAGTTCTGCAGGACCCTGAAGATGAAAGCTAATAAGGTTGATCGGTCAAAGTATGCACTGAATCAGCATAGTTTTCATTATTAAAATAATGGCTTCCATTGTTGTTGCAGCTTTTAAGTGCTATGGGATTGAACTTAGAAGAAGCGAGCTAGCTTCTAACATAAAAATACAATTAAATTTTGCTTCCAGGAACATGATCAAATAAATGCACAATAAAATTAGGTGGAATAAATACAGGTTTGAATGGATTCATCACCACTCCCTGCAGGCTGTATTTCATTTGGAGGAAAGCACAAAGCACGGCGAAAATGAGAAAGTCAATTATAGCCCGACATGAGAGCTAGGATTTAGTTTCAGCAAAAGACTCGCTACATGATCCGTGTAACAAATTAAAGATAATGCCTTGGGTAACTGTACCGCTTAGATCTTTGAGTGACTTGACTGTTATTACCTTTCCTCTATTTACCCGATGTGTTGCGAGGTGCCTCAACTCTGGCGTCAGCAGTTCTGTTCGGTAAATCTATTGGTATAATGCAAATCAGTTCCCGCAAAATCACATTACACTTGATGAAATTCACGATGTAAATTGTTCAGATGTGGATGAAAAGGCCCTCGTGAGCTCAGCCATTGGATGTGGTGTTGCCGTGCGGTTGGAAAATGGGGGAGCGGGGAAAATATTTTAAATGAAGAGGTGAACTGAGCTTTCAGCTTGTGGGGCGAACCCTGTCTCCCCCATGGGAACCGTAGGGAGGATGTCTTCAAGTTGTCAATTCATGGCCCATCCTTGATCAACCTCCAAGTAGACAAGATTCCCCAGAATGGGAAATCTGGCAACTTGCATGGCAAATTAACACGCCTCTTCACTTTGGACTCAAAAGATTTGGCAGACTATTAAAGGGCTGCTGTGTTTCATGGTAGCAACACTGGGTACACAGAATAAAAGGGTTTTTTTCTATGTTCTTCTCATTTGCATATGCATAGTTTCATGCCAAAGAATCCCTCTCCTTCAGGGTTATAAAACTATGAGACAGAGGCAGTTAAGATGTGTCCATCTTCATCACCATCAAAGAGATTGTTCCTAATTTTTAAGTATAGATATGTTTGAAGGTGCACTTTTGACGTAGAAATAAACATTACATTTTGATACAATAAAATGGAATGCTTTTAGCTGTTTTATGGCTTCTGACAGGCTGTATTTTGGTCTGTCTTTCTTTCTTTTGTCTCTTTTTTTCTTTTTCTCAGTGTTTGTATATTTGCTTACCAGTCATTTGATAATGAGGGAAAACAAAGTGACAATTATCGGAGAGAACCTCAGTTGGCCAATGCACTGCTCTTACATATGTGACAAGATTCTCTGAATACAGTGATTTATGGGAAAATTACCAGGCACCAGTGGTCCTGGGAAGCTGCCTGAAAAAGATAAACAGCAGCCTCCATTGTGTTCTCTGTGCCAGCGACACCCAGATGGTCAGGTAGCATGGAGTAAAAAT
Source organism: Anguilla anguilla (assembly GCF_013347855.1). Classification (NCBI taxonomy): domain Eukaryota; kingdom Metazoa; phylum Chordata; class Actinopteri; order Anguilliformes; family Anguillidae; genus Anguilla; species Anguilla anguilla. The sequence goes on along the minus strand of NC_049203.1, from coordinate 52,718,112 downwards.
TAAGTGCATCAGGAGATCTGTGTCTCACGTCACCCTACAGGGTATATTTCTGCCTGGTCTCAGAGTCCTCTCTAAATCTAAAGTGCAGCTTGTGCACCAGGATTAGTTTAGGTGGAGGACTAAGAGGTGTATGTTTGTGCTAGTTTGCTAGTTTTTCTTGCTTGTCTCTTGCAGTTAGCAAGGATCTGGGCCATTTTCAGACCATAAGGACCATTGTCTTTTCACTTCTAGATAGGGTTTCAATGCTGGCTTTTCATGTGAATGGGAAAACATTCTCAGAAAATATTATTAGTTTGCCTTAATTACAGTCATTTTGAATTTTAGGAGTTGCTTTTTTAAGTTTTGCTTGCAAGACATTTATAATGAATGTTAAGACATGTATTAACTAGCAGGTAAAATATATACCTGCTATAAAGACAGTGATTTATAAACTCTGAGCACTTCCACGCAGACATTTACTTTGACAGTTATGTTTTCAGAGGAAAAACCTAGATGTCCTGTATCTGGATGTCTCATCTTGTGGGCTGTTTGAAGTGAAGACAGGACTGTAAACTGAGTACACTTTGATGCCTGAACAAGTTAAAATGTGACACAGGGACTAACAAAATGCCAAGTACAAGATGACTTCAACTCTTCTGGCTATCAAAAGTTCAGTCATTTGAGGACTGTCTGCCTTGAACCTTTGGCAAAAAAACAACCAGCAATTTCATTTTATAAGTGAAGGGCCCTGTATCACAAACTGCAAATGCATCTGACTGAAGGGAAACACAGACTGTGTAGCTCAAATCCTTGTTCACACAGGCAGCTGATTAAGCCTGACCTGGGGCTGAGAGATGCTGTTGGACAGAATGTCAGACTTGGGCGATTTACCCAGCTGCAGCAGTGAATGCTAAAAATATCGCCCCCGGGACATAGATTCCCTCAACACATGCACCTTTGCAGGACTGCTCAGTTCCTACTTGCAATGCACACAATGAATTGCAGCCCTGTCCAGCTTTTATTTTTAGAAATATAATGCTATTGCCTGCAAAATATATGTAGGCATATTTCACAGTGAGGCTTTTATTTGACTCTTCCATGCAAACTGGACTTAAAAAAAAGGTATATTTCTGTTGATGTGATTTTGGTATGGATTCCTTCCTTGTGTGCATCCATTAACAATACTGGGGACATGGGACTACCTGCTCTGTTTGGGTCCAGACCAGGAATGATTTCCCCGGACACTCATTATCGAGAACAGCTGACAAAAGTCTAGAAAGGACAGGAAGCTCAGCAAAACTCAAGCACAAATATAATGATTTCCCTCTTGATTTTGCACTCGGCTGGGGCTGGGGGAGGAGGGTGGGGATGATGAGCTACACTTGGGAATATCAAGACAGTGTGATAATGACAGAAATAAAACCTTTTTAAAATAAAACTTAATAACTGTACTTCACTTCAAATCACTTGAGGGCCAACTGTGTCTCAAAGTTGATATTGGGCATTATTATTTTTTTCTTAAAAAGTTTATTTCTCCACTCCAACTTTATTGCAGGTTAAAAAAAAAACACATGTAATTTGAAAACACTGGATTACATTGCTGTTACCGTAAAATATCAAGTCAATTCAAAAATTAATATCTAAAGTCCATATTCATTCACATGTCTGCACATGTAGGGGATTGGTGATCTCCTATATTTCTCTGTCCGACATCTTGTGATGGACAACTTTTTTGATATCCGTTTCTGTTGACCTGTAAAAAATGAATAAATGAAATAAATCATGTTTTATTAGCTCGGCAGGTGCCTTCATGTAGAGGAATTGAAAAAAACTTTTTATTTTTAAGTTTCACCAGGGGTGGATATAGAGGGGTGTGGGGTTGTACGTCATCCACCCTAGCCTCTGTCTTGCACAGCTAGTTGGAAAATGAGAAAAATAAAGTTTAAGTAAAAAAAATAAATAAAGCTGAGTCATAAAAAACCTGTAGTTATTCATAGCTAGCTTACTTGCCTTGAGGTATATATAGATTTACTAGGGAGGGCAAAATGGAGCTTTATAACTTAGACAGCAGTACATGTACATGAGCAAGGTGGTACAATTCTCACAGAGAACCAAAGGTTTCTTTTTTATTTGACTTCAATGTAACTTATGTAAATAATGTATAAAATCAATGTAAATAAATAATAAAAATCTGTCACTCCTTAAAGCTACATGCTTGATCTTAATCTTGAAATGAAATTATATATTTGATTAATTTCGTTATTGATGTGTAAGGTGTGCTCGTTACATTTGAAATGGAGACCCAACTCATATTTCAAAATGCCCACCCTGTGAATGCATTCTAGAACCATCCATCATTAAAAAGGTGAATTTGAGAAACCTCATAGTGACATTATTGGGTACATTGGAGAAATTGACCAGTTCCTTGAATCTCAAAACACCTGCAAGGTGAAGCAGGCCATAAAAAAAAAATTATGTGAGATTCAGATCGAGCATGTAGCTTTTGAGGAGTGGCGTGATTGTGTGCATGTGTGCATTCCCTGCATGTGCGCACCCATGTGTGTGAGTGGCTGAGTGTGTAGCCAGCCCTAATGCATGTGTTCAGGTGAGTGGGGTGTCCCTGAGGGTTGCCAATCAAAGGAACATCATACCCAAGTGCATTCTATGGATTCTATGCAAGTACACAAAAATACCGAAGCAGTATTATAAATATTAGTTTTATAATTAGTGTAGTAGTAGCTTAGTTTTTTAATTAGTGTAGTAGTAGCATTAATGTAGTGGGAGTGGTAGTATTGCCAGAAATGTATAGACCCAGGAGAAATATACGGGTTGTTACTTTGCATGTATTTATGCCCTCTGCCACCAAGGGTTCAATAGCACCTCCATTTCAAGCCGTGAGTCAAATTATCATTCTGTTAATTGTAGCAGTCGTCTCTGTTAGTCATTTAATTAGCACTTAATTAGGCGCATGAGCAGAATGACAGTGCAATGATTTTGTTCATTGATGCTTATCACATGACTCAGTGTCCTGCCTTGTAATTTTAAAGCAAATTAGTAAATAACACACAAATTAAATCAGGGACAGTTGTGAATGTTTCATGCACTCTTTCCATGTACTGTAAGTAAAGGAAAAGGCCCAGTGCCCTAAACCTTGTAGTAAATCACTGTCACATACTATAGTCTCTCTTTTTCCATGGATATGTACAGTGCATGCCTATATAAAATGGCCTCCTTGGTAATCTTATTTTATTAAGATCCATATCCCTAACTCAGTAACTAACTCAGTAACTCGGTATATGATAGCATAACTCTCAACTGACCAGTACAACTGCAATAAAAACAAAACAAAAAACATAAGAGACAAGTAGAAGTGCTTCAGACTCTTCTAAGGCTTAGTGCTGGAAGGATATTTCTGTAGCTTTTCATTTTTTTCCCCTTCATTTTTATTTTATTATTTAAGCAGGTAGGTAAATTTAGAACTCTGTTCTCAGGGGAATGTTGTGATGACAACGAATGTTGCACAAAATCCACTTATTTGATTCACACTCTTGCATGATTGACTCACAACATTACAAATAAATCCATATCTATTTTACATAAAGCCATTTACAATCAGGTTGTTACACAGCACTTGAACCCACTGCTGCTCTTCATCAGCTGGCAGCTATTTGGATGGTATAAATTATCCAGGGGCATACATTTCCTGAAGACATTTGGAAATGTGATGACTAAACCCTCGGTCATGCCTCATTAGTGGCTTAATCACTAAAGATGGCCTACCCATGTCCTTTCGATGAGCCACATTTACTTAAAAATGGGTTTTCCACAAGTTTTTAATTTTTAAAGGTTTATAAATTGATAATTAGAAAGGGGTAAGTGATGCCCGAGCAAAGCAATAATTAATGAAGCTGACTACAGATGGGACTTGATGCTTAATTAATTACTGTAACTGATAAGCTCTGTTTTTTCTATCTCCAGACTTCTCGTAAGAGTCTAACAGACACGGGAGATGAAGTTCAAAATACTGTGAGGATTTAAACAGTTATATCACTGCATTTGCATGTCATCTTTTAAAATAAAATATAGCGCCTTTCTTGTAAAAGATCATTTTGTTTTGTGAGAACCTTTTTCGGTGCCCCTTTAAATTTGTGTTTGAGCAGAGTTTAACATCATTTTTCAACTTGAACTGATACTGGAGATACTCACGTTGGGTAAAAATAAAATATTTCTGCAGGGCTATCACTATAACCTGCACCACACTCCAACAGAGAATCCAATTATAAGTGTGGAAATGTGTTGAGTTCAAAGCAGTGGCCTGGTGTCTCATAATGAGAGGAAAATAATCTAGAAATAAGCTCAGGAAATTTCCTCCAGGGGAAAGTGATTTTTCTCCCCAGCTGTGTACCCTATCCCTGGCATGGCTGAACTCACAAGTAAAGATGTGCTCCAAGCAATTAATTACAAGTCAAATGTTTTACTTAGCAACATGCTCAAAATGTCGCCATCTCAGTTACACCTCACTTATGCTGATAAATATGGACTGAAATTAATTATTTATGTTGGCACCACATAAGGATTGCATGTGGATTAGGAGAAAGTTTGAAGAAAGATTTCTCGTAAAATTAAGTAAAGTGGCATTATTAACGTCACATACAGTACGGTGAAAGAGAAAGTGAAAATCTGCTGCGGATGGTGACAGATGGTGTCTCCACGGCCAAAATAACGATGTGTTTTCAGTAGTTCCAGCAACAACTGTTCTAGTTCATAAATTGCAAATTCAGCTTGCATGTTTTATACCAGCACGCAAAATGGAATACTGTCACTTACGTTATCACAACTATGGGTGTTCATTTTTGGCCTAACAATGATTAGATTTGAATCACATCATGATTCCTGGTTGGAAATTTGATTCAAGAATGATTTTGGTTCCTGTGGAATGTATTGTAATTCAATAGCTTCTTTGGACAGTTTGAATAAATTCTGTGTTTTATAGGGCATTTGGAATTCATATTTACACATAGAAAGCTCTCTCGACCATCGTCATTTTTGATGTGCAAGGCAAGATAAAGAAGAAAACAATGCTTTTTGCAGCATTCTCCCACAACACCCAGGATTAAAGCTCTGATGAAATTGAACTTGGATGCTAGGCTAGTAGGCTAAATCACCTGCCTTGGAAAGTGCTCAATATTGGCAAGTGAGTATACTTGGTTTCCAGCCCTGATTACGATGTTTATGTTCAGGAGTACACAAAATGCATATTGAATGCCAACATGTCAGAATAAAAAGTCCGTTTTTTAGTATCAGGAGCAGATTGTCAGCATTTTAAAACGCTGAGAGCAGAAATGTGTGCAAGGCAGAGTGTTAAGCTGATGAAGGACTGAGAGAGGGACTCTGAAAGGCACATTGATTGGACAGTTGTTAAACTGGTGGTGGGTCTCTCTCTTGCTCTCTCCCTGTTCCTCTCTCTCTCCCTCCCTTCCTATCTCTTTTTCACTGATCCTCTTCCTGATCCTCGCTCTGATCTGTCCACTGAACGGCTGGCATCAGAAAGTGCTTTCGTGCCGTTTCCTGTTCCTCTGAATTGAGAGATTTGTAGGTACCCCCACATCGTGCAGTACCAGCGTGATCCGGTGGAGCGGATGTGTCAGACATCCCTTTTGATTGCTGGGTCTCTGCCTGGCCTTTAAAGCCCAGAGCTTTTCAGACACACATATCAGAGGCCCCTGTACAGTTTGAGAAGAGTGGGGAGGGAGCAAAGGCACATCGTGAGACTCTCAGAGCTAAGTAAGGTGAGGAAAATCCCCCTTTGTGCCTGAGAAATCTCTCCTGCCCTTTTGTGAGGAGCAAGGGCAAACTTTCACTTGCTTAAGTCTACATGAACTCTCAGTAACTTAACTGAGCTGCTATTCCAAGCATTCAATAATGTTCAGTGTTCTTACAAGCAAATCAATATCATTTTTTTAATGTTCCCCTTGTTAATCATTAATTGGAAAAAGTAACAATTTCTGGGATTCACTATTCAAAACAGTTCACACTGCGAGTGCATAAAGCCTCAAGACTGAGTGAATGGATCAGGGACACCACTCCTGTCATCCTTAAAAAGTTATGGATTTGTGGATCATGTGCTGATATCATATTCTATTCATTGCTGATAAACAATGAATGGAAACAGGATACTCCCTGTCCAGGAAATCCACAACCTGTGAATCCATTCCCAATCCAATGTTTGTGTCAAATTGGAATCCCGGACATGTACCAAGGCTGTCATACCTCTTTGGACTTGATCACATTGAATAGCTGATGTCAGCCTCAATCTCATTCCCATTTCCATATCCGCCGTATTCCAATTTCCAGTGCACGGGCAAGGCTTTTAGCTTAAGGCAATAAAGTCGTCTGATGCAGGGAAATATCTCAGATACAATCTTACACCTGGGGTTTTTGCTCTGAAGGAAAGTAATGAGAAATGTTGGAGATGAAGACCATCAGCCCCCACCTCTCTCTCGTCAGCACGCAGCTTTACAGCCCGGCCAGACAACCTGTTTCAGCACCAGCGGCCCACAGGAGTGGGGGGTTGGGGTGGGGAGAAAGAGAGAGAAGAAAGGTAAAGCTAACAATTGCATGCCATGGCTTTCCAGAAAGTTCAGAACTGCAGGAAGATATCGAATACAATAACTTTATTAACTTCGTCTCACAGGTCAGAGGGGCACTGAATCCCTCAGATAACCTACACTTCAAAGCACTTCTTCTTGGAAATATGCCACAGTAGTTCAATTTGAGGATTTTATGCAAAGTGCAAGCGAAAGAACTCTCTGGATTTCTTTTACTCTGCATTAAAAATACAGTGAGCAGAAATGTCTCACACTTAGAATATAGGAGACAGGAAAGGACAAGGTAAAATAGTTCAAAAGATAGAAGATAAAAGGTAGAATTATCATAGGGAATAAGCGAGCGTGTGTCTATGCGCACGTTGTGTATGTGGGTGGGAGAAGTGCTAATCTCTTTGTTAGGAAGTGTTCAGGAGAAAGAAGAGGACAGTTGTGCTGCTCCATACCTTGAAGTGTGGGGAGACCACAGCACACTGGCTGCATTAATTAGGCGAGCTCAGAAAATCTGATCACTCGAAGCTCTGTGGATGAGAGATGGGGCCGCTTAATTATAAGCCAGAACTGAAGTCAGGACAGGTGCAGATCCAGGCGTTGTGGGGTGAAGTAAGCCCATCTTTATAGAGGCAGATAACTGTGCAGGTGGTGGACTTAGCTGAGGCCTTCTTTCAGCAGTGCCCTGTCTGTCTGTCTGCGAGTCAGGGACCAGCTCTGGAGAAGTTTGGAGAACTAATGATGCGCTGACTTCCATAAAGTTTATAATGGAAGTTTATAAGAAAATTGATGGAATGCTCCCAGAGGGCAAATCATAATCACCTAATGTAATTTGAATTGTGTTTCAGCTCATAATCTGACAGTCCTTCACAGTGAAGGGGAAGAAACACGCCTTAAACACTAACAAATGACAGTGACTCACCTTGCCAATGAACAGCAGCTATTTTGAAACACCAGGACAAAATAAACATTACCTGAGGAGTCATTTAGTAATTAATTTAAATTGTAAGATTAGATAATGACATTGAGAGCAAGAGTGGAAAATTGGTCAGGACACTGGAGAACCCATACTGTTTGCCCTAAGGTAAAATCTGTAATGATCACAGTGAATCAAACCCATAGTTTAGGATGTCATCAGAAAGACACCCCCACTCTTCTCAATGTTCAGAGGCATTAGGTAACTGCTTGGTCCTACTGACCCACCAACACAACTTCTAGCATGAACCTGGTTTCCCCAGAAGGTGTCTCATCCATGTACTAACCAATTGCAATTAGTCTATGTCACCAGACAAGAGAAAGTCACAGGCTAGTATGGCTGCTACAGGACAGAATCAACAGTGATCAAGGAAAGTAATCTGAATGCACAGTATTGGTGACTGAAACGGACACCCTAGGGCACTGGTTCAGGTGACAAATAAACTATGCCTGGTAGTGACAATCAGGGGTTCCCTCTCTTCTGTTAATGCCTCTCATTTTGGCATCAACACCTTTTTACCAGGGAAACTGTCCTTTTAAATGAATTGCCACATACTTTGAGCGTGCCCAGAATTTGAATGTAAACGACCTTTTGCCTTCATTCCATTCAGCTTTGCAATCATAGATTATAAAGATTATACATCAATACGAATGGTGATTTCAGATAAGATGATGCTCATAAGAAGAAATTATAACATATAATGAAAAAGTAAGCCAGTCACAAATGTTCTTATTTCATACTTTATTGTCATTCTACATACAGGCATTTTCTTATATTTTGACCCAGATCCCCAAGTGTATCTCCAACATAAATCCTAACAATCTGTCAACTGTAATAACTTAATAATAAAGAATAAAGCCGCCAAGGACAACTTTTCATAGCGCCCTCCTCTTTTATTGTGTTTTAGCTTTGCAATGGTTCAAAAATGTCTCTGGTGCATGCAGTGAGTATCAGAACGTGTTATTAAAAAGAAGTCTTATGCAAGACAAGAGTATGAGAAACACCACAGATAACGATTCCCACCTCAATGTCATAAAAGCAAGGAGGGAAAAAAAAAAAAAAACCTAACAATCCTGTTGTCTTGCAGGAAAGTGAGTGAAGCAATGAAACGGGAGAAAGGCTTGCTGGTTGAGGTGGAGATTGCCTGTAACTTCTTTGACACTGAGGCAGTCTGGCAGGCTGGCGAGATTCTTTAATCGCTGCCATTTTCTCAGCAGGAGTGGAGGGCAGAGATCACTGGCAAGCACCCATTTTGCATAGAGAGCTAGGGGGCAGTGCAAATATTACACAACCGATAAACGGCAGAGTATCTGTCTGCTGTTGGTCCGGTCACTGTGCCGTGGGCCCGAATAACCAAGCGGCTGCTTGCACTCCAGTCTGGGGGAAGGGGGCATTCGTAAGATTAACAGTCCCAGCAAAGGTCGCTCATAATCTGCGCTGCTCGTAAATAGAGGCCGTGGCATACAGGGGCCTTTGAAGGCAGCAGCACTTTTTGAAATTGAATCAGAAACTGTTTAATGGTGCCAGGGCACCTGATGCGTGATTGAATCAGACTGATTTGAAAATAAAAGGGCTGAGATTTCGGTCCAGGTTTACAGTCTTTATAGTCTTACACTGAATGGCTTGAGCCAATGAATTTGTTTTCCTCACAAAATTCCAATTAGCCAACCACATTTGATCAATATGTGCTTACAAACTATTGATAGGTCTCTCATAAACAAAAACGACAAAAAATAGCATCAAATATTTGGCATATTTTATTAAATATTTGTGTATTTGGGACATTTTAAACTGCGAAAACAGACAGACTTTTGATTGGACATGAACAGCAGGATTTACACGATTGTCAGAATAATTTTAAGTGATCTCTTACTCATTCTAACTCAGATCAATGTATGCGTGCAGAACATTGACATAAAGCTTAACTTTTAAAATCAGGTGTTTAAATATAAACTTTTCTACATTAGGGTCTTTGCAAGAGTGCTAGGAATTTAACAGGTATTCATTATTACTACTCTCATGTTTTTATTTGATTAATTTCAGTAGGAATGGACCAAGGTACACAAGGTATAACCACAAGTATCTGGACACTGATTGGTGTGGGGCTGTTTTTCATGATTTGGGCTTGGCCCCTTAGTTCCATTGAAGACTAATCATAATGCTACAGCATGCAAGCACATTTTAGATCAGAGGTGGGCAACAAGGGCCATATCTGTTTCTGGTTTTCATGCCAACGTCTGGCCTTAATTATGCAATTAGCGCTAACATTTACACCATCTAAAATGATTGCTATATTCCTTGATAAGCATGTGAATGACAGCCAAAGACCGTTCTTGTGTCCCTGTATAAAAAATGTTTCTGTAATCTAATCTATAAGTGAGCCAGTGTTGATTTATACGATAAATCAGCTCATTTACCCAGGGCAATTGGTGGAAACAAAAACCTGCATACACACCGGCCCTCCAGGACTGGATTTGGCCACCCCTTTTCTAGATAATGCTGTGCTTCCCCTACAGTCTGGGGAAGGCCCTTTCCTGTTTCAGCCCATGGGCACACAGTAAGGTCCATATCAAAATGGTTTTGTCAGGAACTTAACTGTCCTGCATAGAGCCCTGACCTCAGTCCGATCCAACACCTTTGGGATCAACTGGAAATGCCAGGCCTAATCGCTCAATCAGTGCTCAACCTCAGCAATGCTCTTCTGACTGAATGGAAGCAAATCCCTGCAGCAATGCTCCAACGTTTAGTATACAGCCTTCTCAGAAGAGTGGAGGTTGTTATAGCAGCAAACGGTGGACCAACTCCATATTAATGCCCAAAATTTTGAATGCGATGTTGGATGTCAGGTGTCTACATACCTTTGGCCATATAATGTATTTAATGAGAAATTATGAGCATTGATTACAAAAATATGTTGAGTCGCAATCCTTTGGCACCAGGTAATTCATTCCAAGATTTTCATTTCTATAAATAACAACCTATGCATCAGGAGCAAAATAATACTATGTCCCATAGTCAATCAAATGTAATTGAATGATGTTGATTAAGCTGTTCTGGGTGTGCTCCATTACACTTGTTTAGAAGCTCCAGGGCATTCTTAATGCTCAGATGTAAAACCAGCTAACTTAATTACCCAAAAATAATGGCTGTCCATGAAGGAAGCAACAGTCTAATTTTATAAAGCAATTCACTGAGACAAATTCTCCATGCTCTGCAGCAGTTTCAGATTGCTAATGCTTGTCAATTGCAGGGTAACTGAAATAATATTGAATTCAACCTCCACAATATGAAAAATCTAAATGATGGCATATTTGTGAAATGATGATGTTGGCAACACTGCAACAAAGTAAAGCTTGATTGATGCATTTTCTGTATATTTGAAGGAAAATAAAAAGATCTATTTGTCTTGGAGATTTATTGCATTCGAAGTGGAAACCCTGGCTAGGATTCAGGCACTTGTGATACTAACTAATTACTTAGCATCTTGGACTGGCAGCCTATTTTGTCAATATGACAAGAGCTGTTTATCTAGGTTCAGCAGTTTCAGATGATGATCTCCAAATTGCGACATCTCCCTGCTCTGTCATAAATATTCAGGGAAAATGGCAAAAAAGAGAAAAAATAAATTAACATGTGTTTCATTGATTTAACACAAAGTAGACAGCAAGTGGGTGTAACGTAGTAATTCATCATACATTTCCCAAACATGCAGTCACATAGTCTACTATCTGGGCATATCTGACAACCAGATTTTGTTTTCAGTAGTTTGGCAGAATATGTATTTGTAAATTGAAATACAAAGAAATTTTATTTCAAAAGTATACCATAAAAATATGCATATTCAAATTCTAAATGATGGTAATAATAGTACTTCTATTAGTTTTAACAACCCTTTCACTGTGAGACTGTGTGTGTGTATGAGCTAGGGACCTGACCACTTCACTCTGCAAATGGCAAACTGCATGGCAAAAATAATGTAATAACTGGGGAAACTATCAACCACCAACAATGTGTTAGCAATGCCAGAATGTTGTCCACACATCAGATAGGTCGGAGGGAGAGAGTTAATAGCAACTGACAAAATGGCAGAAAAATAATAACCTGGCACAAGGATAATGTGACATTTAAAATTCAGTTCTAGTTAAATTAACTGAAAAGATAAAATCAATTCAGTGAACATAAAGAATGATTCAAAAAGTTTCTGAATCTTTCTGTTATGTCAATCAGACTTGGAGGAACTTGTGGAAACTTGCCAGATTGCAAATTCCTCAAAAAAATAAATAAAAATAAAATAAAATAAATTTAATACCACTCAGGATAGACATATACCATTTCAGTCTCAGTGGATACCCCCACTGTATCTGAATGAGAACAGTACAAAAACTCCTAAAAAAGATAGATTTTTAAAATTGGTTCATAGTTGCTTCTTTTCATTTTTGAATAATAGACATCAGAAAATGTTATTATCAGTACCTCCACGATGTTCTTCAGTCTCTGAAGCATTTTTATTTTACAATTCTCACTGCAAATAACTATTTTTGGGTTCTTCTGTATAACACAACATGTGCCAATGTTGTTTTCCTCAGTCAGTTCCACCACCTCCTCCTTCCTTAAGATTGAAATGTCTGCCATGTTTTGCAAAATCAAAGCAGAGCTGGACAAAGAACGGGTGAAACAAATGCCACAGTGCCACAGCCGTGAAACTACAGAAATGTTATGTGCTCTGCTTCACACCCCAAATATACCAGTATTTGGTACTTTACATATCCCTGGGGCTTTTGCTTTGCTTAGGGATACAGGGTGAGTATCTAAGATTCCATTTATATCGCAGCAAAACATGTGTGGTTGTCTCCGGTACACTTCCAGTATTTACATTGACCTGCTTGGCTGGATGTAGTAAACCCATGAGAAGACAGTTTGGATTTCTGTAGCATGACAGAAAACTAGTGGTACGAGGCTGATACGCTCCGTTTACAGTAGCTGTATAATTTGTCTTGGATTAATCCTATTTTAAGCGTGCAGTGCAAGTCAGCAGCAAAAGCTCTTCCAGAAAGAAACCTAATATCCCCACTGAACAAAAAAAGAGGAAATACGGGTGAAACCTAGGAAGAAACTCAGGGGGAATCAGACGCAGTGCGGCACATGCAGTTCCCTTGCACTGACCGAGGGCAGGAATAGTAGAAATGCTGATGTTGTCCGATTCTTAATATCTCCTCACCATATTGTTTTGTTGATAAGGTTGTCAATTATTGATGCATTATTTGGTTTACTTTACAGAGCTTACATAAACACATCTTTAATTAAATATATATTTGGTTATTTATCATTTATTTTTTGAAGATTTAAAGTAAGTCCCTTCCAGCACCAGTGGTATATACTGTACTTTTTTCCTCGATCTGCTGCTGTGCTGGAACTATAAAACTTAAAAGCTTGATACAACATGTTGTTGAGTTTATAAACAGGAATAACCCAAAGCTTCCTTTTGATGTAATTTTAATAATATTATATAATTTAATTAGGACAAGGACATATTATATTCCACTATTCAGCATGTTTCTGAAAAGAATTTTAATTCCACATCCTGCCTGCATCACATCCCTGTTTAACCTTTTCCTTCTGCCTCCCCCTTCCTACAATTACCTCCCTGGTGCCCACAGGAAATGAAGGGGATGCATCATGTGGAAACAGGAAGTGCTACCTTAAAGGGAGCATCACAGCAGCAATGATAGCTTCCCCTGTCTCCAGGACAGAGACGGACTCTGGCCCAGTGTCTGTTAAGGAGATCCCCCCACCCCTGACTTTAACTTTGAGGTTTTCCTTTTCTCAATAGCCTCATTCATAAAGACTGACCGTTTCTCACACACAGCTTTTACATCCAGCCCTCAATCATTTTGACCATGAGTAGAAAACTTGGCCTGAGACCACTTCCATTTGCACCAGAAAAGCGGTCATTGCTGCGAGTCTTTTTAAGGGAGTTCAATTCTCTTTACAAATAAAAGGGGTTTCAACTTGCGATGGAATTTTGGCCGAGAAACTTATAGTCCCTGGATCACAAACATTCTTTGGAGGGAGAAGCTTAAAGTAACAACCACAATACAAAATATATAAATAAGCAATCAAATGCTATTTGTTTTACGATTTGAGATGACTAAACACACGGCAAAACATATGTTGCCAGATTTACTAGAGGGTTGCAACTGCTTTTCAAATGCAAAAGCAGTCCTTGCAAGTTAGCAAAATCTGCCTTGGATTTGCTAAATGGTGACACTGTCACCAAATCCTATTCAAAATTACTATTTGGATGTGATTTGCAGGTAACTTTTTTTATTCATAGGCAAATCACTCATGTATGTTTAGGGGAATGGTGAATTGGTTGTTTTCCACAAGAAACAAGCTAGAATGCTGGCAATCATCAAGCATCTCCTGTACAGAGTCTCTTATATATATATTCTCAAGTTAGCAGGAACCAACAAAGCACGGCCAAGAGGATGGGATTAACTCTGCCTCAAGATAAGTACACAAAAAGTAGTTGCTTGAAACAGTAAAGTGTAGGCTACATTAAATGTGCAATGAAAAGAGTCAAGCAATGTTTTTCCCTGATGATGTACTCTTATGGGGTCATTTAGCAAATTCTTTTAGCCAATGTGACTTACAAACAAGCATAAAGATAGCCTACTCATGGAAAAAGTATACTTAGACCTACTTGGTAGAACTAATGATAAATGAGTAAAACAACTCTCTGCAAATGGAAGTAAACTGAGATCAGATCAAACAGGATGATGACAAACAATTGAACAGTTGCCAGGACTATGAAACCAGAGACAACGGTAATTTAAATAAAACTGTCTTCTTGGATTTTGTACAAACCCATTTTTATCAATACAGATTGAAGAAAACGTATAACCTCTCTGAACACATAAAATTAATTTCAAAGCTGACAAATTAAGAACTTCTGAAAAGAGACAATAATTTGCTGAGAAATGATATAGCCTAGCTCATGTTCTATAAAAGGTATGTTAATAAGGATCTGCCTCCAAGGCAAAGACAGAATAAGGAGGGTGCTTTGCCCTAGAATGACCCTTTACTTTTAACTTAACTGTAGATAGTGAAACAATACAGCTAGGTTGCACAGCCAAACAATAATTGCAGTGCTGTAGGACATTAAAGAGGAACTTAGACATCCATCCAAAAGTCAAATTCCCTGCCAACTGCGATGAAGTAGCTCTCAACTTTCCAGTTCTTTGTTTCTGGATCCATTTGGTCTGCAGTTACTGGAATTTCACTTCCATGATTTGTATATGATAGGGTATAGAATGAATCATCAACAGGCCTACATTTACCTATAGATTTTTGGTCTTCGCCTGTCTCCATGCAGCCATGTCTGTTCCTTCCAATATTCCTTCAATCTGTTGTTCTATTGGTGTTAATAGTCTTTCCTTGGCTGGACTGCCACCTGTGTATTTTGCCCATATTATGTTGTAATATGTAATATGTAATTATATATATTTTGCACTGGCAAATACCAAATACAGTTTGTTTTGTTATGCCGAATGAATTTTGTTTGTGATGGTACTCCAAATTTTAATCCCTTCTGCAATACAACAGTGTGATCTGTAAATTTGAGGTATCTTTTTCTTGTGGTTGCCTCATTACTTCTGCCTACTTGTACCATATCAATTTCTTGGTTCTTTGTAAGTAGAACTGTTAAACATACCGTATTAAGAATGTCTCCTACTGAAAAATTACGAATGAGGGCATTTAGATTATGTTAATTAAGCTCAGTCAGAGCTGCAACAGCGCAAAATAACTTTTTTTTGCATTTTTTTCTTATGTAATCCTGGCCCTAGGACTTTTTATTCAGTCGTGGTTAGTCAGGGGGTTCTTTCTATCCTGAAGTGGTGTTACAGTAAACACGAGTGTTCATGGCTCATGCGAGACCAAACTCATTTCTCAGGAGGTCACATGCATATTAGTAAGTGTGTGATGTAGCTGTGGCCGAATGATGTTAAAAATAGGTGAGTGACCCAGTTTGCAAGCCTGTTAAATGTGCACTGTGCCTATGCCTTAGATGTCAAATTAAATAAGTGATACCCCCACCCATCCACCTACCCCTCCATGGACACACAGGCACACACACACACACAAAGACACACAAGTTCTGTACTCGTAAATTAAATATTTCCTTGTGTCATGCTTATAATGCTTGGGCATCAGTTGAAAACATAAGCATGGTTATATGATCATAAATCTGACTAAAGCAACGGTTTCATTGCACCACTTAACAATCCATCTCCATTCCAGTCACTTTTTTGACTAGAGGGCAATAAAACGTCCATTTTTACTGCCTCTGTTCGTGTGGTGTTGTCGTACAGTGATAGCAGCAGGGTCACAAGGTCTGTCGAGTTCTTTTGAAGAGTGGCCTTGTTCACACACTGGAACAATGGAAGGAGGTGCACCACTGTTGCTCAGGGGGTGGAGGGGTGCGTTCCTGAGTGTAGTCTAAGTTAGACCTATAAAAAGAGATGGGGTGGGGGCAGGGGGGGGGGGGGGGCAGTGTGCCAAATATACCCGTTGGTTCTGAGAAGCCATTTCCGATGACTGGCTGAAGACTGAGTCGGAGAGTGGGCAAATTAATTTCACTGTCAGATACAGACAGGTCCTAAGGGTACGCGAGTCTCTTCCTGAAAGTTTCTCTTTCACAGCAACTGTCTATCCCTCTACCTCTCCCCATATTGACTGATGAAAAAAAGTTTTAATGAACTTAGTGCCAGGTGAGTGCTTTTGCCACCGTGGGGGTTAAACCTGCAGCGCTATCTTGCTCCTCACCCCTGTCACAACCTTGTCACCTAGCAAGGCTGCAAAGTCTTCTCAGGAATCGGGCCTTCATTCACCTTCATAACAGCAGTGCTCCAGCCTCCTGGCAAGGAAGGACACCTACCCAGCAAACAATTTTTACCTTCCACAACTAGAAAGTTTCAACATTTCAAAATACCTAAATTATTTTTCTGGTTTTCTGGATGTTTGCCTTATTTGCCTTATTATTATTATTGCCTTATATTTGCCTTATTTGCCTTTATTTGCCTTATTTGGTCACAAGTAACACTGCAGATGTGGTCTTAGAATGCTATTCCATTTTGTTATTCCAGTTAAAAAAGAATTTGAATTGTCAATGGTCATTTGGATAGGCTCCAGCCCCTCCCACAACCCTGCCCAGGATAAGTGGGTATAGATAATGGATGAATGAACAACCTTCCATTGGATGGATGGTCATTTGGGTTAATTGTGCCAGGAAAGTTAGGAATGTTCTATGTGTCTGAAAATTTCAGTGTTTATGTCTAGAACATTCAAAAATGTTTCCATGATATCTGTTAATGACTAAATTATCATGAAGAAATTATCAGTATTTTTGTATGGGACATTTCAGAGATTAAAAAAATAAATAAATGAACAACACTTATTTGGAATCATAAGGTTATCTCACAACCAATGGGAATCTAACTAGGAAAAGGCAAAGCTGCTCCTCCCTCCAATGACCAATGACCTCCAATGTGAAGACAAAGACCCAACGGGGATTCCATGCTTATATAAACCACAGCAGATGCTCTGACTTGACAGTTGGGTTTCTGACCCACTTCATAGTAGCCTTGTGATTCTATATCTGTTTAGGCTTGGCTTGAGGAGCCCCATAGTAGTGAAAAGGTCATTGTGACAGCAGACACATGGAAAATGAAACACCTTATGACTATGAAAACACCTCGGAGCTCACCTCCAGGTGACAAGTAGTTTAACCCAGTCACATTATTCATGTTTCACAGAGTGGGTAGCTTGTAGAGTACCATAATCTGCAATGGTGTACATTAATTCTGACACATATAAGTCTTAAATTAACTAAATGGGGAAGAAGTATGGAATCATTTTAAAGCCTGAAATCATCTGGGATGGAGATCATTGCTAAACATTGTTGTGGTCTGTTGGTACAGTAGTTTGCAGTAGTTTAATTTAGACATTTAGACCCATGTTTTGTTCTTACCTGCTATAATCTGGATTTGGTTAAAACTGCATGTTGCATTCATTATGTAGCCAGGCACTCCCATTCGAAGGGCATACAAAAAACCTGTTGAAGATGGTCAAGTTTGGCAAAAATGTGCAGTTTTGGTATTATGATATCTGGAAGCATTTTTTGGGAGTCCAGGTTTGAATATGTTTAATATTCAACACTGAGGAATGAATTTGATGATTTATATCATTCTGATTTGTTTGTTTGTGCTACTTTACATGTTATGTATATCTGAATACAACACTGATACTAGAATCTGAAAATTTGGAGACACATTCACCAATGTTCCATAGAAGAAACTGTGCTTTGTTTCCTTTCTTTTGGCTCTGGGACAATAGTGTTCAGACACAAATAGGTTTTGTTTTTATACTGTATTTTTGTCCATCCACAAAACTAAATGAAGCCCTCCTACGATGGTAATTTTACTGGGCTGGCCTGGACATGAGAACATTTTCCTATTGGAGTAGCTCTGTATTTTCGTTATTTAAATTTTTTTTAGTTTTTTTTTTACACACTCTATACACCCACCACCTAAACTTAAGTTATTACCTCTTAGGTAGCTGTACCAGTCCCTCCATAATTTGATTTATCTATATACACATTGCATGAATAAAGGGGTTAATTATGTCAGTTTTCGTACCATTTCACTGGGCATTGGCGAACCTGCATTTTTTTTGACCTAGCACTTTTATAGAGGGTGGAGATGGAGGTTGTGGAGGTTTCACTTTTGGACTGAGATAAACCCAGATTAATTTCACTGTGGCAAACTCAATGGCCTTCTAGTCTGTTCATGATGGCTATCTTGTTACTATTAGTTGCCCACAAAATGCTGAAGTCGGCCCAGTATCTCACAGTAGGAAGACCGTAGCCCCTGTTCGCTGTTGGAGGTGCTACCATACATGTAGCACTGTGGAGTGACCTCATCTCAGCTGCTCCTTTCATCAGAACCCCCCTGAGGTGTTCTACATTTCCCAGTTTCTCAGTGGTGCCGAAGGAAGGGGGTTGGCTGGGCCCCCCAGCAGGCAGCCCATGAGGTTGCCGCAGCCCTGACCCTAGGTCACGCTCATTACACGCCCGAGGGAGACCTGAGGGAAGTGCTAAAGTTAGCCGGTGGATAAACCGTTCAGAGCGCTCTAGATTCCTTCTTGGCCTTGCCGTCACTGCAGGGGGGTCGGCTGACAGAGAGGGGGTGGAAGCTGAGGGGGTGGAGGGGCTTGTTTCGACTCCTGAATGCCTGAACCCACAGTGTCACTCTGGAGGATAGCTGATTAAGACTGAACTGAGGAACCCCAGGGCAACAGATTCAGACAGCTGTGTAAACAACATGGGATGCTATAATTGAATGTTTCCATTTGTCAACAGTGTTGTGTTGACTTAAATTTCAAATTTCAGACTATTTTCCATAATAAAAGTGATGTGCGGTCAGATGGAAGTAAATATAAGGGAAGCATGTTCTGAAGTGAGTTGTAAAGTAAGAGATGTCTCTCTTTACATGTACCAGCAGCCCTCAGCAGCTTGGCCTCTTGTTTGTAAACAGATTACTTTGGCACAATGACTAATTAAAACTCCAAGGAGTGGCATCAAAATACAACAAAGGACATAGCATTCCTCTGACTTACAGTTTATATGCATGTTACTATGCGAGTTATGCTCTTCTATCCTGGAGGAATTCTTCTAGAAAGAAAACATCTGGACCTGGGACATATTCACTGCCCCTGTTGCGTGCAAATGCCAGAGGAGAGTATTTTAACCAAGCAAATCATCATGGAGACCCCTGAATCTCACTCAAGGGATCTAGGGCATTCTATTCACTCAAGCCCTCTTGGACAGGATACGCCAGAAACACAAGTGGCGATACACGTGCAGGATGGATTCTGTGATACAGTGTGAGTGCTTCCTTTCACAAAGCATTGTGGAAAAACTGACAGCGCTGGAGGGATGAGTTTATAATTACAGCTCTAGCCAACAGCCAAAAAGAAAACCCCGCAACATTTTAAATCAATCAGTCAATCAATGAAGCAATCAATGAAAAACAAAACATATTGCGAAATACTAAAGCATTTATATTCAAGTCAGCTAGAAAAACATTTGAGGAAGAAAAAAACAAGAAAAATGTTTTTAATGGGGGCATCACATGCAGTAGTGACTAAGGGAAAACAATTAGTTTTAGGTGGTCTTATTCAATGATGCCCAGTACTTTTTGTGCAGTGGCACATGGAAAATATTGTCCATAGTGACCTCTTTGCTTGGCTGTTCTTCTGATGGCATGAGACAGATATATGTCAAACGAGGATGACAGAACAATTGATCACGGGTCGTGGTTAATGTAAGGCATATTAGCCTCATCATGGGAAAGACTATGTATGTCCAAATAAAAGAATAGGCTCAAAAGAGTTAAGAAACAAGGCCAAAATGTATGGCCATGAGAGCAATTTGAGGCCACCCGAAATCGTAATTTGGTAATATGTTGTAACCTCAGAAAAACAATTATTCATATTATTCATGTCACAAGCACATATTTAAGAGATAACTCCAAGTTAAGAGTCTTGCTGTGATTTCATTTGAACTGCAACCTCCACTAAATTTTCGAAAGCCAATGTACAGACAAAGAAAATGAGGCATCAGACTTGGATGCATCATTGTTTGGGGTGGAGTTCTATACATTGTCTTTTTTATGGGCTAAAGTATTGAGCTTATCAGTAATAGTGATTCATATAGAAATTAGATGAGATAAATTTTTAACGGTGAGGAGCAACATACAGTATTACCGTAAATATTGATTTTTGGCTGGAATTCCTTCTTAAGAGCCTACATCTATGATGTGTTTGTTCTGGGTGGTTGTTCAGAATATCAGATATTACCAGTTCATAAGGAATTGCCAAACCACCTGTGAAATGAAATCTATATGTGTTTGTTTTGATGCAGGTGCATATGCATGTATTCAATTCACAAGAGAACCCAAATGTGCCTATGAAGGAAAGCATTGTATATTTTATAGAGGTTTTATAAAACACGCTACATTATTTGGATGTACAGTATTTTGTTGTGTGTTGGATGTAGAAAGATACATAATCACCACAACATAAGAAAACATATGTGCTTATGAATAACCGTGTTTCCTATTAAGTGTTTTACATGCATAATGCAATGTTATTCATGACAATCTTGTGTCTTTTTTAGTTCAAAATCGGGATATTTTGTTGACTAATAGATTGCCAGACCAGAGAAATGAAAGCATGTAAATATATAGAAACCTGAGAAGAGCAAATGGCAAAAAAGGCTGATCTATACCGCCATACCTGCAGTATGTGCATGCTACCCATATTAACATACATGTTTTTATATGTAAAAGATGAGTCATGGTTCTTGGGAAACTGGCTTTTAAAATAATAGATAACACACTTGCAGAGTCCACCCTTTTTCAGGCCTTTCAAAGCTTCTACAAAAAAATAAACAAGGAAAGTGGGCAACAGTAAATAAACATGTTTGTGGACATAATGGCTGCTTCAGCGCTGCTATTATTAGCAGCCAGAGAATCTGCTCTTAAAAGCCAGGAAGACAATCAATGCCCATTCCTGAAAAAATAACACCAGAAAGCTCTTATAGAACCGGACTGGTCTCCCTTGTCCTAGAATATAACCAACCGGGGAAATGGCTTCAGCAAATCGCACTAAAAATGGAGATCTGGGAGGAAAGGCAGACAGAAAAAGAAAAGCCGGGGTGGCAGGAAGTGGTGGGGCCCCAGAGAATTCTGAGATATGAGCTAAGAGGACCAAGTGAGCAGTATGTTCAGTTCCCATCTGTATACCGATAGCAAGTAAATCTTTGTTCCTCAGGTGGAATGCAGCGTGAGTCTCTGAACATGGAGAGAGAAACTGGCTAGGAGAGATGCCAAGATCCATCAGTGTGCAGAATCTCTGGAATTCTCTGAAATCTGAGTTCCTTTAGTCACCCACAGTGACAAAGCAACACACAGTGTCTCATCCTTCATATCTGCACTAAAGACAAGTGTGGAAGAGAGATGTGACATGTGACACATGAATGCAACAACAGACATGAAATTACGATTCCCACTGAGCGGGTGCACATCACTTGACATTATAGACAGCACAGTGAACACCATAGTGTGAGAGAACATAACTCATATAAATGTATGTATATATGATGGAGCATTGAATGAATGAGAGTTATTTTTAACTGAAAGGATTTACCGTACCGTAATTTATCCACAATTATCCAAATACTTCCAACTGCTACAACCAAAAGATTTTGGTTCGAAGAGTGTAAGGGGACAAAAACCCCCAAAGGGATAGTAAGTAAGTTCATTTCCATTTGGTAATGATATATGCCACTATGGCCATTAAAAAGTAGTTTCACTTAAAGTACTGTGATTCCAATTGCTAAAGCAGTCTGAATGATAATGCTTATGAAAAGACAGTTGAGTTCACCTTGACAACCATTCAATACAGCAGCAGCCAGTCTGCAGAGGATGATGGGGTGTCCTAGGGTCTGTATGATGAAGCAGGATTACTGAGTTAGCTGGATAACTGCACTGAGTAAAACCCAAACCCAGAACCCTCCCATATCTGGAACCACAGTAAAAAGAGGCATTCCAGGTTTTATTCAGTGCATTTATCCAGCTCACACAGTAATCCTGCTTTGTGAAATACCCCCTGTTTTGTGATACAGGTCCCTAATTTTGACTTCATAGCTGAGGCTAACTTGGGTCTCTGATTACCAGAAGCAAACCTTGATCAATGAGCAGGCTTAATAAAGTCCTGAAAATACATCTTATTTGTAAACACCTGTAACTCTTGCTAATAAATTCAAGTACAACAACAACAACAACAATAATAATAATAATAATAATAATAATAATAGTAATAATAATAATAATAATAATAATAATAATAATAATAATAATAATAATTCCTTTATGAATTGTTTATGTGACATGTTATCTGCTATGTCAAAATTATTTTTAAAAACACTTCACAACATATATTTTGGGCCTATGCTTATTGGTGTGGAATTTTCTATGAAGGGTGCATTCAATCGAATTGTTCAGGTAACAGAAATATTTCCATTTTCAGGGACTTGATTCACCCATTTTACTTCAACAAAGGAAACGCTGGCCAAAACAAAAGCTCTGCTGGATTCCCCCCTGTGTGCGCTATGCTGTGAGGAAGGCTAAGCCTGTTTCCGGGATGGAAATAAGACCAAAGTCTGAGGTCGGCGATGGCAGCAGTGTAATGCCTTCTGTGAAGTGTGAAATGAAAAAGGCCACGCCCTCTCTCCTGCCAAGTCTGTCAGCAGCTGCTTAGTTCAGCTTAACTGGCGCTTAAAATGTCCCTGCACTCTTCTGACATGATAAATGTTCTGAAGATAAGCAAGCCACCCTGAGAGATAATGGCAGCCTTTTGACGAAAACGCCAAGCTTCAAAGTGAAAGAGCTGCCAAAGCTTCCTTTATGAACTATCTCTTTCACTTGACTTGGGTCTGGAAAAATCTGACATTTATGAGCATACAATGGAATAGCACTAATCAGCTGAGAGTGCTCTCAACTTGAACACTGCTCATTCATTTTATGACAGCCGAGATATTCTTCCAGGAATTAAGTTTTTCCCACAAATGCCATAATTTGGAATGGAGTCTTATTTGGGTGTGGCTATCTTAGATGTGTTAAACACTTCACATTGCTACAGGAACATCAAAACTTCTCAGTGTCTCAGTTTCCCAGACTGCAATGTGTAGTTTTTGCATTATTGTGAGCAAAAATAAATGCTTTATGGGAGTGCCAGTAAGATGAACATCAGTTTGCTTAGAGAATATATTTTTGTTCATTTTAGCCAGTTATGTGTTTATTGTTAATGAAGTACAATGTAAGAAAACTCATAACAGTTTATCAGTTTTTATCATTAATATTATTTCAGGTTTTGTGCGAAGATGTCTGACAGTTTTTTTTAACATTATTGTTTTTTCTGTAAATACAACTGAAATGTCTGCTGAAATGCATAGTTAGGGAAATGGCAATTATACACTTTCAGTGAGCACAGCTGAACAAAAGCACCTTTAAAAAACACAGAGTGGGATAATTAGCAAAACATCTTGACAGAAATTAAGATAGATAGATATAATCTCAGAAAAAAAAAAAAAAAACAGATATACTGGACAAGACAAAGCGATCGCAATTCCTTTAGTCCAACATTACAACATATGATCCCAGCAGGAGTGTCCTTGTCAGTGTTCCCCACTTGAGCATGTCCTTCATTTGAACTGAAATTGCTGGACATTGAGGCATTAGCAAGCCAGGACCACAGGCTGGCTTTGTTCTCTAATCTGTATTTATAACTGTCACAAGGAATCGGCAGACAGTCTACACAAGCCAAAGGGACAGAGATTGTTTAATTGCTTTAGGCAAAAGAGTAAGAATAAGGAAAAACATCAAGTGTGACACCCATTAAAGCTGCAATTTCACTGACTTTTCTGCGCCTTGACTTTCAAATGACATGACCATCGCCCCAACAATATCCCAACAATATGTTAAAAATCGTTTGAGTCTCTCCCTGACATCAAAGGCCTGGTTTCAGGAGCTGCAGCCATACCCATTTTCAAGCTTCAAACATGTCAGTCTTGTGTGAGTATCGGCTGCTTGAAACGGGTAAAACAATTGTATGCTACTATGACAACAACAAGAGCACAAAAGACAGTTGACTGCTTCACAGGCAGTGCATTAGCTGAGAGAGTCACTTGTTTGCTTTCTTCCAGTCGTGAGTAATGCCAAGTCACTCCATGATTTGAACCCATACTTTCAATTGGTCTTTGATCACATCTCACACTGACAAATGATATGCAGACCCTAAAAAAATACTATCTGTGCTGTTATTATGATAAAATGGCACATTAAAGGAGATCTACTGCAGGACTCAAAAATGATCAGCAGCTCACCTTCAGTTATCATTTAGCATGTATTGCTAACTGAAGCGTGAACTAAATGTAATCTTTCCCCCACTCGATAAATATAAAATAACACACTGGGAGCTGTTTTTACAAGACAGATTTATAAATGCTTGCCGGTATTTTCTCATAACACTTTTCAAGGGATGCTACATATGTCTAGTGAAGATTATGTTGAATGTTGGAAAAATTGAATCATGAGCCTCTTCTATGTCATAATGTAAGCCAGGCACATCAACATTTCAACATCAACTGTAATGCTGTTTTCGTATGTATGCATTCCAAATGCCATGAAACTCATTGTTGCACTATGATTTGTTGACAGGCATAAATTGACCAATTGGTCTAATTTGAAATATTCAGTTCACTCGATACCTTACTCATGGAAATGAAGCTCAGTTACCGCAGGAAAGGCTGATGCAAGTCTCAATCAATTGGGCACATCTACTGTGTACATCTCACAATTAAATTTCAATATCTATCACCCATCTCTTCCATTCATTTGGATCACGAGCACACTTTTGGATGGAAACTTAACTAGAAAACATTTAAAGACTGCAGAATCATTTCCCAGGAGGGGCACTGCCAAAATATAGAATAGTTATGGATGTGGATATGAATGAACACGCACAAATATAATCTGTATAATGCATTGCAATGCAACATACATATACACCCCAACAAACACACACGCACACATGCACACGCACACACACGCATGTACATACAGTATATGCATTGGGAAACCACTAAAAATAGACTTCCGTTTCAGTTACGTGCTGGAAGTTACATCACACAATGATTGAACAGTTAACAATAAATGATTGTCCAGCACCGCTGCAGAAAAAAAAGAAAAGAAAAAAAAAACTTGCTGGGACAAAAACGAAATCTTTCACTACCCTACTGTGCCCAATTCGCATGCCTGCACAATTAAGCCTGCACTCAGGAGGAAAGTATGGTTCAGCTGGGAAAAACATCATAGGTTTCCTTTTGCATACACACAATCTGAGTGACTATGAAGATCTCATTGGCACTAAGCTCCAATCTTTTGGAGAATATGTCTTTTTGGTTTATTATACCATGAACGAGTAACAGCAAACATAAAACTAAGCTTTGAAAGATTATCATGAAAAATCCATTTTAATAATAATGATTATAATATTAATGAAAAGAAGAAGAAGACATTTCAATAAATAATTGAACTACTGTAGAATATGAGATGTAATATCACACATCTGATCAGAATAACAGTGAAGTTTCACATCAAGATGACATGATTTGAAAAACTTCAGAAGAACCTTTGGTGTTAGTGACTCTCTGTGCGCTCAAGATACTCTGTGTTGTCGACTAAAAATGATGTCAGACAGCTTGAATGGCCAGGTACCTTGTTTGATGATTTTACACTGTCCACAAGTATGTCATCTTCCTCTGGTGAATCAACCCTGTTAGGCAGAAAAAGCTTTTCACAGAGTGGAAATATCGAATGAAACCCCAGCCCTTGCCTCACGGCACAGACACAACCAGAAATATGTTTTATTGGTGGCTTGGGAATTTCCACCAGTGTCCAGATGATCGGGGAAGTGAGAATTCTGTTAGCCTGGTTTCTGCTCAGCCTGCTGCACGTGACTGTAGACATGAAGCTCCTGTGGGAGCTGAGAGAGGGTTTGGAGAGATGAAGAAAGATGGGTAACTGAGCCACGTGATGTAAAAACGGTCCAGTGTTAGCTCTCTGGAACATGCAACGGTTCCCTTTCTTCACAGCAGACAAGAAGTCTGCAGGCAACAGACACTAAGAAAATGCAAGGCTTCTGTACTGTACTAAGGTTTCAGAAGAACACAACACCCTCTAGTGTTGTTTTCTGTATGCAGTTTCTAGGTGCAGGTCGGTCTATCTAAAACATGATATTTTCAAAGACAACAGGTAAAATGAATCAATAATAAATTCCTCATTCATAAATAATTAATCAATGACAACATTTGAGAACAAAACAGTAGTTTCTAATTTGCCAAAGGCCAGCTGTTAGTTAGTGATATAATTTATGTAATTTATTATGTATTAAACATGCTGGATGTCACTAAATTTTGGTTTTAGCTTGAGGTTGTCATAAGTTAATTTACTGTTAGTGCTTCAACTGATGTGGCACTTATGCTCACTAGACTGGGAATGTTAGAATTCAGGTGTGGCACTTGTTCATGTAATTCTGGCAGATACGCTGTCATTGCACATTGCTCTGGTCCTGATAATCTGACAAAATTAATGTAATGTATATATAATGAATTTCATCTTGGGCTTCAGTCATATATTGAGATTTCTTTTCCTGCTTTTGCAGAGTCAAGACCTGTTGAATATTAATTTTACACTTAGAGGTAAATAAATCACTCTAACAACTGGAAATGAAAGTATGTTTGAACTTAACTGGTGGACTGTGGACTGAAAAGAAGCAGATATATGTATTACATGACAGTGCATGATTATCTGCATTTTTCATAAATGACCAACATAACTGACCAATGAGGCTGTGGTAATGTGAAATACAACAGTGCAGCACAACAACTGAGCATTCAAAGCTGGGAAAAAATGAGCAAATAAAAAATGCATTTGTGGGGGTGGCCACAAGATCCAGCAGAGGAACCTCACAATATGGATAAAACCCATACCATTCCAGTACTGGCTGTGACTGAGACACCTGCATTGTTGGTCATAGTATTGAGCAGGGAGGAAGGGTTTCAGTAGTAAGGCTATTCCATTGCCTAGTTGATTGGAAACTTATTTCTGCCTGCACCAGTTGTACAACTGTACAGTCCTAACATTTAGGTAGATAAAATGGAGAGTGCTGGTGCAGAGTTAAAAGGACTAGCAGCCAAAGGCTCACATTTAGAAGTATGTTAGTTGGCATACCAAATGGACAAAAGACGTTGTTCCTGTGATGGGATGGGCTACAATTATGATTGCACACTCCGATATGTAGCTATGCAAGTGTCATTTTTGAATGGGAGAGAATCTGCCTCTGAAACAATTCTGTTGACATAGATATTCAAGAATGTTGCGGTATTGGCACATGCTACAAAGACTGGACATATCAATAGCACAATGTCCATTAGGCCCCTGAATGAGCCAGAATGAATATCAGCTAACTGTTTGAGGACAAGACTGCAGAGAAAACATTTTAATATATAAAGAAAAAAAGACTTAATCAGACTGGCTGAGCATTGCCATTTCTGTTCCTAGAGAAAACATTTTGGCAGATTATTTTTTTCCACACCAGTTTGCTGAGGGCGGAAACAAATAACCGGATTTGATGAATCTTATCTAAAGCAGCCCACAAGTTGGGCTCTCCCTTTTGTTTCGCTCCTGAATTCCCTGAGATTTCCACAGAAAAAGAAAAACGGCTACAATAACAGGACCCTGGTGCCCGTCCGTCTGCCCAGGCAGAGCCGGGTCAAGCGAGGCCCTGTGTCGCCGCTTTATCTGCGGCCCACAAAGCCCATCTCTCATCTCCTCACAATAAGCAGGGCTCCGCTTCAGTCCGCCGCGCGGCGCCTGCAGCTCGACATCTGTTACCCAAAGCATGAATCTCACATGAAAGGACGCGAGCGCCGTTGGCGCAAACCGCTCCGGGCGAGCCGACTTGTCAAGAGTTAGGGGGACAGTCTTAGCGCGCCCCCGAAGTGATTCTGCTCCTGATAAAGTCTCTCTTCATCTGAGGCAATAAGAACCAGCCCCCGAGCATGCTGACTAGACACAGCAAGATGCCCCTGTGGGCTGTGTGCTGGAATGCAGTTTATAATGCTTTGTCTTTAAATTGGATGCTCAAATTTTTATACGGCAATACACATTTTTTTCTATCCTATAGCCAAAAATCATATCCAATTTATTAACATGGAGAAGACATGACAACATGATTGTATTGATTAGACTGTTCAGTGTCTAATGTTAAATACTTCCCCTTTATATTTGATATAGCGACAAGTCATGTTTCCACTTTACATAAAACACCAGTGTATATACTAAGGGTCAAGGAAAGCCTGGCTGCAGTGTCACTTGAGCACCAGACCTTACCCCTCAACACACCCAAAACAACTATCGAGCTATCAAAACAACTAACAATACAACCAACCAATGGGTTTGGATCTGAAATTGTCTTCCTGTTCCAGCTGAGCCAATTAGAACAATTTGGTACAGCTGATAAATCTAATATATTTAAGAAGAAAGGAACACTTGTTTCCTGGCTTCTGAAAAGCACAAGAAAGAATGCAGCCCCAGCAGGTTGGGTTAAAGATTCCAGCAAATAATACCCATTTTCCAATAACAATAATTTGAATGAGAAATTAGTCATTCTATTACACTATTTGTTATCTGCAAATAAATGTCAATAAATATTGCCTACTAATAGTGTCTCATTTTCCTATTCTAATAAATTGGGCTCTTACAGATTGGTCTCCCCCAAAATCACTATTGATTGTTACTGTTAATTATGCATCAGTAGCACCATAGCTCGGAGGCCTCATTGTACCCTGAGATTGTACTTCTGACATAGATCATTCAGAAGGACATACTTTATATGCAACAGCACTCGGCCAGTAACAGAATACATGCCATTCAACACTGATACACATATATTTTAAATGTTCACGTTTTTCAACACTGGGATCTGCTGGGCTATAATATATAATTACTATGCCTGGGTGTTTGACGCGAGGTCCCGGATTTTGTCTTTTTTTTCAATCAGTTTTATGACTTTCCTCATTTTTATCTATTTCCAGGATTTCCTAGTGCTTTCTGTGAAAATCCGACAGTACACAGATTCTGGAATGCGCTGGGATCAAGATTCCCTTCGTGTCAGTTGTTCATACCCAGCGTTCCTTCTCCCATTACGGTAACATTCAGTGAGAAGAGGAGCTCCATCAAAAATGAAACCTAGTAATGTAATCTTCTAGAACATGTAGCCAACCAAAGCAAACTTAAAAGAAATAAAAATGAACACACGGCAACTGTGTTTTATTATAATAATGCAATTTGAGCATGCTCTTTTTCTAATAATGTTCTGTTAAATTAAAGGCAAAACGGCATGCTCTTTCAGTGATTGACCAAATTATGTGATTAAACGCACCAATCGATGTATTTTACTCGTAAGCTATTTATTCCGAGCAGCTGGTTACTGCCCGTTCATTTTCTGAAACCTCAAGCGCTTGTTACTGTTGCTATAGTTGCACATGTTATTTCAGTCATTTCCCACTGCTGGGCATGAGATCTATTCATTTAATAGATAAATGTTTTTTTTGTTTTTTTTTTTTACTTTGATTTCTTCATCTATTTTCAATTTTCTGTTGTTCTGACTCCACAAAACATCCACAATAGCAGTTTAGAAAGAAAAATAACATCCAACAAAATAGCCTTCAGAGAAGAGATGTGCGAGCGTCCAAGACATGAGCTTCATGACAGGGATTCCAGGACTGGAGATCCAGGCCACTGCTGCAGCATAACTTATTTTGCAATGAAATCATTAATCCCCTCCCATCTGCACATTCCTTCACCTTCACATGATCATCATGTGACAACTGGATTCAGGGAGACCAGATGGCAAGATGGCAGGTGGATGGTGTGTGCTAGCTAATCAGAAACACACTTTTTTGTTCTGTAAATTCATTAAAAATGCAAGGGCTCAGCAGCAGAAACTTCATTACTGAAGGACCGTCTGTTTTTGGCAGAAACTAATCGTTTCAGTGCAAAAAATAAAAACACACACGGCAGAATCATTCGGCACTATGAATGTGCATTTGTCACAATTTTGCCCTCCTGCTTTTAAAATATATATTCCTGTTTGATGTGGGATTAATAGAGACAGTACATACTTGTCCTATTCTTGTTCTACCAT
Source organism: Anguilla anguilla (assembly GCF_013347855.1). Lineage (NCBI taxonomy): Eukaryota > Metazoa > Chordata > Actinopteri > Anguilliformes > Anguillidae > Anguilla > Anguilla anguilla. Next base: position 52,687,671 of record NC_049203.1, on the reverse strand, counting down.
TCCCCTTTGATGTAAATATGTCAGACAGTTCAGTAAGATACCTCTGAGTAAGTGAATAATATTCAATTAGCATGGTGCCCCAGGAAACAGGAAAGGATCCAAATGAATCTTATTCATCCTTGAATTCAAAAAAATTTCAAAAAAAGAAATTGATAAAGCAACAGCTGAACAATGACTAACTTTCTTCAATGCAGCACAGATATGAAAGCAATACTCTCATTCAAAGTAAATTTTACTGTGAGATACAATGCACTTTTGAACAGCTGAATGTTTCTTTTGTTCCATCGCAGGCCAGTTCAGCTGCATTGTTTTTTCTCTCACTCAAAAGCAAAGTTATCCAGCAATTCAGCCAAAGGGAATGAAATGTGATACACACTATAAACAAAGACCTGAAAAAACTGATAGTATCTGCTCCTGGACTGTTTTAAAGGCATATATACATATATTTTTAAACAAAACAACAGCAAAAAAATAATAAAAATAATTAAATATTGACATGGCAATTGTCAACCGGCAATGGAAATCAACTATACATATTGTTTGTGGGTGTGTCTGTGATATACTGTTCCAAAATTCCCAAAGAGTACCGAACAATGCGTTTTTGTTTTGGAAAAACCTTGCCACCGTGAAACTGGACCGTCAAAGATTGCCTGCGCATTCAAGTTTCATCCTGTTGAGAGAACACTTCCCTGATGTCGTTAAAAATAACCTGTTCGTTAAAACTCGCCTGGGAACAGAAACATGACTGTTTACAGTCATTGTGAGGCTGTGAGAACTTTGCCATAATGATGGAATGCCAACAATCCCACTCAGAGACCGCTCCCTCAGTCCTGCTCAGTCATATAGTTACAAACTCATAACACAATCAGGACCGACCACCAGTGTTGGACATAAGCAGCACTAACATAACAGTTTCACTGAATTTTGTATTCTACTCACCCAAGTGAGGGCTAACGTCTTGGAGCACGTTTTATAAAGAAAAATGCTCCCTTAGATTGCATTCGTGTGAATTGTTGTCATGGGGGTAATGATTACATGAAAAGCAGATGAAGCAAGGGAATGAACAACAAATACAGGAACCAGACAGCTGAAAAGCAATCTGGAGAATCTAGTACTGCTGTTTTTTTTCTCCAGTTTTGCCATTTAATCAAGATACCATGTCCCACTGGCAGACTCCGTGTCCTATTAACGAATGTCCTCTTTGCTGCCTTTTATAATTCCCTTCCATTGTTTTAAACTAAACAAGGAAGGAGGTGCATGCGTGAATTACATATTTTGTGTCAGACATGCTTGTGTCCCAGGTTCAATCCATGTGTTTATTGTATGTTTGCATTCCTCTTTCAGTAGGCCTTGCTGAAATCTAACATCTGTCAGGACTTGACCTCAGCTGCATATGAAGGAGTCTGTTCCATTTGTTTAATATGATGCCGTTAATGAGAACTCAGGGGAGTTGCAGGGAGGGAGAGGGAGAAAGAGGGAGGGAGGGAGAGAAAGAGAGAGAGAGAGAGAGAGAGAGAGAGAGAGAGACTCCACTACACTGCTACAGCTACTTAGAGACACACAGACGATATATTTGCACTGTATTTCTGTATAAAAATCTGACAAGTATATACACTTTGTTACATTCCCAGTAGTACGCAAAATGGCCCAAACACTGCTTGGCAGCTGTGCAAAGTTGCTAAAACAAGGCTCCCCTTCTCAGTCCTGGGGACCAAGGATTTTGTTTCAGCCAATCACAGAATTAAAGGCAATGCGTTCAAACACAACTCAAAAATCTTGATTTGAGTTAAGCTATTGGCTTTCTCTGAGAGAGGTTGAGCTTCAATAAACAGGTGGCCACACTCCCAGAATTTAGGACTACTCTGTGTGCTTGCCTGTGTCCTCCCAAGTGTGCCTGCATTTATAACCAAGACCCATATGATGCACTGAGCCTTGATGGATTAGGCAAATAATTTTAGCATCAGGGAAGCACCTGACTTGTGGATGAGATTGCTAGTGGTGACGGTAAACTGTGGTAAATCTGCAGCACAGCCAAGCCGACCAAAGCTGACCCATTTTTGCTCTGTGATATACATTTGAGGAAAATACAAAAAAAAACCCACAAATCTTGCTGCCAGGAAATAAGCTGACGGATGGGTTACTAAGAACCACAAAATCCCTGTGAAGGAGACAGGGGGTTATTTAAATGTGAAACTGACATTTACACCCATTGTATTAGTCGCTGCATCTCCCAATCCCCTCTAATCCTAAAAAGGGGTTTAGGGACAGGCCAAATGAGGCCTTTCATGTTGGCACTTGTAGCATCCTGTAGCACAAAATTACCTCTGATCGGTCTGGGCCTTTGGGATGGTGTTATGACATAACTGGCTATGGACAGAGTAGACGCAAGTTGAGGGAAAAGACACTTTTCATCATAAACCACTCAAAGAACATACTATATAGAGTGAACATAGTCACGCTCAAATCCTATTAAGTCAGTGCATACGCTTTGGTTTGTATGATCTACTTAATTATTCCTTACATTTACAACTGAGCATTTCATAAATTATCTGCAATATGGCAGCAAAATGTCTTATGTACAGTGCAAAGGTGTAATCCTATGTTAATATATCATTAACAGAAAAGTTTTTTTTAAACACTTCCGATAACAGGGCTAATTAATTGATTAAGAGTACGGATTGGTTCAAAGACCAGCATTCACAAAGGCCCGCAGAGGATCAAAATTTGACACCCTGATATAGCAGAATACTTCCAAGGGATGACATCCACCGATCAATATTCAATTAACAACTAAAAACGAATCGATGGAGGAGCCCAGCTGGAATGAAAGCCAGCACACACAGTGGTTCATCAAGGCCAGGGCTGAGAAACTGCTGTCAATGGAAGCACGTTGCACTGGGAGGTTCTGTAGTTCCTCCTGCTTTGGCAATGCCATATTCTGGTTAACAAGGGGGGAAAAACAGCCTTAGAAAACATAAAGGAAATCGTGAATGTAAATTCTTAGTCATGGCAACATCAGAAGGTTGCCATTAAATTCTGCCTTGATGCGATTCCTTTGTAGCCTCCCCATTTTTTCCAAGTGTCCCTGGTAGGGCTTTGCAGTGCATGAAATAAATAAGCAAGGCTACTTGTACTAATTGAGCTCTAGAGGAATCTAAATATTCCTTCAGTGTGCCTGAGACCAAGAATCAAGCAAAGGACATTCATTTAATTAAAAAAAATAAAAAAAAAAAAAAAAAAAAAAAAAAAACCTTTCTTTAGACAGGAATCCCAAAAGCTTCTGTATGCTTAAAATGAATTAATTAATTAATGAATGGATACATGCATATTTTATGAATATAAGCTCAAGCAATAAGACAAAGTAACAAAGTCTACTGGCTTAAAAAACAGATTTTGTTAAGAGATTTTGCCTGCCTTAGTCATAGTTTTCATATTAAAACATTTTGAAATTCTGCTTCTTTCCATTGCCCAGGAATCTACTAGGAAAACAGTGAGCCACCCATTACCTCACACAAATACCATTTAATTTTGTGTCACCAGATGGTTAAGTACAGTGTTTTATAGCATGCCCTAAAGGGACAGAAACTTTCAGCCAGACAATGCTGGTAAACTAAATCTTGATTATTAGTAGCAAGGATATAAAACCTTGACGTACTGTATGAGCAGGCATCGCTTTAAAATCATAATGGCACGGAACAGCTGCACATTGAGATGGTAGACTGAAGTATTAAGTAGGTTTATGGCAATATTGAGACAGGAATGTCTTCAGAATTTGCAGAAAACCTATTGCACACTGTGGACTCTATTAATCATTGTGTACACCTTAATGAGAGCCAATTTATTTCTGCTGATAAGGAGAGTACTATATGAATTAAATCCAGAGCCCATGATGGCCAATTAGCTTTAACGATTTCCTCAGCTAATGTGCATGTGTCTCCTCAAGTTATGATAATCTTCACTAATTTATATTGGCTGTGAGAAGGGTGCAGGAAGTAGGAGGATTCTAATGTGGTAGGTAAATAACATTTGTACAGGTATCTGAACTCATAGCAACATGAGTGTAACAGAGTCCGAGGAGCATATCACGAGAAAAAAAAGTTAAGGACTTCAAAGAGATCCTCACGATATTAATTCTATGTAATGTTAGAACTCAAAAACAAGCATGACCATATTTGGATATTGTGTAGAGGGATGATCCAATTAAAGGATGGAATGGAACTGCCATATCACAATATACAGTATAATCATAGGAAGTGATTACACATGGTTTTCTTCATTGGAAGCGAAAAAGGGAAAAACTTTTATCCAAAAATTTTAATGCACAATTTAAATTTAACCACAATTATATATATATATATATATATATATATATATATATATATATAATAATCACAACAAAAAAAATCTGTGAAATCCTGGAGGGACTGACTGTATATTTTCACATTCAGTCCAGTTGGTTTCACACTGCAACAATTCAAGGGCCTCAGTTTGTAAATATAGTGATTTGTGTGTACATGTGGGTGTTTGTTGATTAGTCAGAAATTTGGCAGGGATTTGAGTTTTCAGCCATGCATTCGCCTAATGTAACAGGAAAAATGATTGGAGTATCAACTGCATTGTGTCACTATTTTATTGCTTTTAATCTGGCATAATTACCAGCAGCTCGAACCTGTATTATTAGAACACCACAATATGAGCGTCTGTTAAGACTTTGCGATTTGAACAGTCATATTTGCTAATGTGCTGCTTTAAATACATTGCTAAAAAGGCAGCAAGCTCTGATGTTGCCTTTGATCTGAATCGTGACTCTGGATTTGTTCCAAAGATGATCAGTCCGGTGAATGACCTCAGTTTATCGGTCTTGATATGCACTAAAAGCCCAGAAGTGATACACTAATAAATTTAATTAAATCCTGTTTTAATGCGCCATTGTTTGCCAGTTCTATTGAATCCCCTCTCGCTGAGCTTATAACTAAATACCATAAATGTAGCCTGTATTTTTACGGGTTTTTTCTCTTGCGTAATCGTCAGCCCATATTTCTAGAAGGCACTTAATCACCCCTTTGCTCCAAGTAGGCCTGTGAGCATGACTCATTGTTAGTTTGCCACAGAAAAAACAGAGCTTTTTAAGTTTTCCTTCCGTTCATAATATTCACTTCAGCTATAATTCAGTCTATATTTTCTGAAAATCAATAGAACTAATCAAAACAGAAAAAACATGCATAAGTTCAGGCTATGCACATTGCTTTAGTGATGTCCACACAACGTATATTGCCAGGCATGCATTGTAACTATGCACAGCAATATAATGATATTGAGCTAGCCCTAGTTAGCTGACTTCCTAACTACTGTAGCTAAATATCTGAAATATCTGTGTATCTGCAACTGTGGTTTGCTATCGTTGCTAAGCCGTCACGTCAGATTTGACAAAAGTTGGGTCCCATCTATCCATGAATGCGGACTCCCCTGCTAAATAAATCATTTTCACGATCCATTCTTTGCGTCCAATGTGAACACTATGTTGTAAAAAGTACCACCAGTCATCAAAGTGGATTGCATATTTGAAGGCATATGAAAACTGTATTTAAGACATTTTAATACCTTTCAATGTCTTTAATTTCAGTAATTGAATTTAAGGACATTTAAGGACCTGTGGGAACCCTGTATAAACGGGCTTTGAGCCTGGACTCAGGATGGGAATACTACTGTGAATAGCAGCACAAATATCATGGGTTACTGGACAAGTTCCTGTCTTCTCACATCACTTTGATTCACATTACAAGAGATTGAAAGAGTGGCTTGCCACATGATCACTCTCATGTAATGAATCCAATCAGTAGGTGACCTATTTGCTTACAACCCAATTGGACATACAGAGATAGCAGGCAATGTAGTGGACTTCAACACAACAGAAACATTTTCATGAATTCCATTACATTTATGCAAAGGCTAGAATGGTCCATTTAACCTATTTTCATACTCGTCAGCTCCTAAATATTTGTAATTTCACTGGTTAAGAAGTCACTGTATTACAATTCCAGATGCACATACTACCCCAACATATAGGGCATAGGATGTCCAGGCTTATTTTTGTGATGTCTTGAGCATTTTTACAACACAACTTGAGCACCATCGTGTGGCCATAAAACAGATCATCCATCTCAACAGTCTGAAATGCAACATGAATAAGAAAACTTCCTGGTTGAAGTTAATATGCATAATGTGTTTTGCAAACAAAACCAATGTAGGAAAACTTGTAGAAAAGTGATTTTTTACCATTTCTCATATGGCTTACAGTATGAATTTCTGGCACACATTTAGACAAATTCAGTCATCAGCAAATTGACAATTTAAAAAGATGTGTTAAATGATTTCAGTCACAAGCATTTAATTGTACGATTGAAGGGAAAATAAACTTAAAGCAAAGAAATACTGGAACTGACTATATATTGTATGAATACATCACAGACTTGCAGCAAATAGAATATATTTCAATAAGCTTGATCATCTTTGCATTTACTTCAAGAAAGAAAAAAAAACCAGCAAATATACATACTTTTCTAATGGTGCAATTTCTCATTATCTTAGAGCTGGCTAAGCTGGCGATAAAGCTGTATGGTCAATAACTGAATTTCAGGATCTCCACTTCTGATATCAATAGCTTTGAGAAATAAATCCAAAGCCTCTTTGAGTTTCCCTGCGGAATAGCATTCTTTCCCTGTTCTCAAAAGATGTTCATACTCATCATCTGGGACATGTGCGGATTTGCTGATGATGGTGGCCACGCTGTTCCCCTGCTTTTGCCCCTGGGTGCACTGTTCCATAGATTCACCTGACGCTAGTTCATAGTCACCTGTTGATTCTTCCAGAGGGCTATCCCCATCTGTCATTTCAGGTTCACCTGTGTGAACAAATGAACTCTGGCTTTCCTTTTCCTCACTCTCTGTGTTCAGAGTTTCACCGCTGGGCTCTTCTTCCTCCATGACAGACTCACTCACAGAGCCTGTGCTCTGTGGTGCATCACCAGACTGCTCGGCTTCTTCTGTATCCATGTCCTCAAGGAGGTCTTCCACATCATCAAGCATGGATTCCACTAAAGACCTCCTGGATGCCACAGATGCATTTAGGCCAATACTCTTCCTGTGTGGCGTGGAAGACAGCAGAAAGCTTGCGGTCTTGACAGGCTTTGGAGTGGAGCACTCTACCCCCTTTAAGGGTTCATTGAAAGAACTTTTTACATGGAGATTCCCATGACCATCATTGTAGTTTTCCTCCTCATCTTCACTGTCATAAATTACTCGCATGGTTTTCTTCTTTTTCATACTATACATGAAGGAAGGCTCGTCTGTAGGGTCTTCACTAATGCAGTCAGCACTTTCATTTTCTGTTGAAGACTGTTCTCTCTCTGTGCACAGGCTTGCCTCCATCTGTAACTTGAGCCCTGGGTTCTCCTCCACAAGGGAACCATTCACCTTTTCTGGAAATGTTTCTTCAGCACTGTCTTCCAACTGCAAATTGAAGTTACCCTGGAAGGACTCAAGTTCAGAATTAGCTTTCCAGGATTCCTCAATATAGCCTTCATTGTCAATGTCTGACTCTTGAAGGACTGACCATTTAGAATTAGTTTGACATCGAACTGCAGGGTCACATTCGTCCACTTTGGAATCCAGATCAACTGATAAATTTTGGATTGTAGGAAGCACTTCAGCATTTTGCAGATCAACAGATATGCAGGACTGCTCTCCATTGTCAGAAATGGCAAGTTCTTCCACATCAACACTATCGTGCACTGACAAAACACTATCATTATCCCCAAGAGCTGATGTCATTCTTTCGTCATCTTCCTGATCTGAAGAGTCTGCCACTTCAAATTCTGTGTGCACTTCTGTGAAGGACTTGACGACAGAGGGTGACTTTCTTGAATACATTTCATCCTTCATTTTGTCTTTTTCAGGGGACTTCTTATTTTCAGTGCTGCAATCAAGAACAAATTCGCTTAATTTATTACTTAGATTGTGCACATGCTCGTCTGAGTCCGGCGAAGACTGAGTGAGGTCCACCACTGCAGGGGAAACGTCATTGTAGTCACTGACACTGACAGGACTGTTGTCTGGTTGTACTTTGACTGGCTTGCTTTCAGTAGACCTCTTTCCCAAACCTGGATTTCGAAGGTATGCAGGTTCTGTGCTGGAGGCAATGTTTTCCATGAACTGCCTCTGCAGTTCTGACTCTGCTTTCATCAGCTCTTGTGCTTTTAGCACACGGTTCTCAATGTAGCATTGAGATTCTTGATCCTCCGGGTGGTCCTCATGTACTGCTGCATCATGGGAGAACATAAGGTCATGGTCCGAGATTCCAAACATTTCCATAGAGTGCAGGTAAGCAATATGTTCATCTAGCTCAGAATCAGTACGTCTCTGCCTGGAATGCAGTGATTGCAGCTGGAGTTGAGTTGAAGATGACCGGGTGTCTTCAAGTTTGAAGAGTTCCTTCAGCTGCTGTTGACTAAAATATCGGAATGGATTCTTTTTATCTCCTGTGGTCTGTCTGATCAAGGAATCCTTGAAGACCTGACGTCTGTAAATCTTCTCCTCCACAGTCCCACAGGTGATTAGCCGGTATATCACAACATTCTCTGTTTGACCAATTCGATATGCTCGGTCAACAGCCTGAGCGTCTGTTGCTGGATTCCAGCTTGGGTCAAAAATGACTACTCTGTTGGCTGCTGTCAGTGTTATGCCCACGCCTCCTACTTGGGTAGTTAGAAGAAACACTGTGTACTGTTTGTTAGTCTGGAAAAGTTCAATACGTCGCTCTCTCTCTGGCAGATGAATTACAGTGCCATCAATTCTCATGAGCTTGAATCCTTTGTTGGTTAAGACACGGTCGATTATGTCTAACATCTTCCTTGACTGAGAGAACACAAGTGTACGATGACCTTCTTCCCGCAACCTTCCCAGAAGTGCTACAAGAAAAGTCAACTTGCCAGACTCAGACACCAGGGTCTCATCGGGTATGTGGTCAATTTGGCAGGCGGCAGACTCATTTTCATCATGATGGTCGCTGGGGTTGATACCCTCTTCAAGACCCAACTGAGCGACAGCTCTGGCTGACAACAGCCTTGGGTGGTCACAGAGCTTTTTCAGGATAGTTAATTCTGCCAGAGGTGAGCGAGTGGTCATGAGCAGTTCCTTAATGTGCTCCAATGAAATGAACTGTCGGTATATGTCTTCTTGGACTTGACTCAAGTACGTCCATACAATCAGGTCATTCTTTCTTGTGAGTGTTGGCATTGCTGATCCAGCAGCACTGGGATTTTTGTTCTCGTTTTCAATGTTCATGGCGCTTTTCTGGCCATCTGTGTCATTTTTCTTTTTCTTCTGAACTTCCTGCTTTGTTCTCCTCAAGAAGTAGGGATTAATAATTGCCATCAGATTTTCAGAAATCTTCAGTCCAAGAGCCTTCTCACCTGGGGTTGCATCCCTCTCTCTGGCACGGGTGATTGGGTTTTCATACTCAGACTTGAACGTTTTTGCTGTACCAAGGAGAGCACCTTGAAATGCAAAGTTAAACAGTGCCCATAGTTCACTTAGGTTGTTTTGCACAGGTGTACCGGTGAGAAGGATGCGGTGTTTAGCTGGTATGGCATGAGCACTTTTGGCAGTTTTTGTGGAGGATGTTTTAATCTTGTGCGCTTCATCCAAAATGACATAATCCCATCGAAACTCACGACCATTGTAGGAGGACAGGAGCTCCCAGTTGCTAAGCAACATGTGGTACGTGGTAATGATGACACCGCCTTTCCTTTGGACTCTCTGCAAATTTCGGTCACGTTCCGCCTTGCTTCCATGAAACTCTTTGACTCTCATTCCTGGTGTCCACTTGGCAAACTCCTTTGTCCAGTTGCTGAGTAGTGTGGTTGGCATGATGAGGAGAGTATGCTTAACCAACTCACTATCATACATTCCAGAAAGAAATGCAATGATCTGAATGGTTTTCCCCAATCCCATGTCATCAGCTAAAATGCACCCCTTTTTGCCATCTCTATGCAAACCATAGAGAAAAGCTACACCTTCTTTCTGATGATCATACAGTTTGTCGTGCAGTTCTTTGAAGAGGATTAAGCCACAGTTGTTGACATTAACAAAGTCTTCCTCAGTATCTGATTCTTCATTTGCCATTTCCGTCAAAGCCTCCTCAATCTTCATAATTCTGCTTTTAAGTTTCTCAGAGGAATGCATCTTGTAGGCTGACTTGAACAACTCCAGGGCTTCTGACAAATTTCCTTGCCTGGCTGCATCCTTGCCATCTTTAATATACCTGTAAAAATATAAATATTACACTTAGAGAGAACTTGTATCCCTTATTGATAGGAATCTTCACGTACATCACTGTTGCCTTATATTTTAAATAGGCTACAATCATTTTACCATACCAGTTACCATAAAACCATTTTAATTTCCCCTTCTTGTGCACAAAGTCAACAGTATTAGAAATGGCCTACATCACAGCCCCACAGTTCAGTAAATTAAAAATTCCATGATCTCACAGATTTCCACACAATGAACAGAAACTAGGAAGAGCATAAACCTATTATTTTTACAATAAGGATATGAAGCAATCTATATTACAACATTATTGTGTTGTATAGGGCCTAAAAGTTTCTAGCTTTTGTTTGCATTTAATCTATAGTAAGCTAAATAACAGCAACTAGTCCAAGTAATTTCTTCTTTGCTGTAGCCTCGGTTGCCTGGGTGCCCAGGATGACCAACCAAAATGTGTCAAAGGGTTGTCCAGTGGGAAATCAGAAATTATTAGCCATTTATTTTCCCCCACCTGCGAGCCCTCCCTCACTGTCTTCCCTTCCTAGAGCTCTGTCAAATATTGCTACATAGCATTTACATTGAATCCATTCATACAGCAGGATTTATACTGACGTAATGCAGGTTAAGTACCTTGCTCAAGGGTAAAACGGCAGTGTGCAACCTGGGAATTGAACCTATGACTGTTAGGCTACAAGACCAGGTCCTTACCCATTATACAACACAGTTTTTCACTGATTATGATTTTGATCCATTCCCATTACTTTATTCCAAAAAAAGAGCTTAGTAACAAATCTTTTCTTCCAAACTTTTTCAGCAGACATCAGCTTCCTTGGAAAACAGTTGCCAACGCTGCTTGGTGGGTTTGCAGTCTTTCCCACACTCACTATTGCTCTACAACTCACATAACAATGACTGGTTAGGGAGTGCATAGAGAAGCAACAGTCGACTGTCTACCAGCGAGACACTCATTTGCATATGAAAACGTGTAGGTGATTACATCATAAATGTTTCACCAAAGCACTGAGTTGAGTGTGTGTTCTATATCCTTATACTGACCTCTACTTAAAGTGCATTAACTAATTTAAATTGAAATTCTTTGTTGCACTATTCCTGCTTTATCAGTTACTTGCATGTGCTGTGACTAAATAGAAAATGTGATGGTAAACGGAAAAGGGCAGAATTAAATTCCCTGTTGTGTGGAGTTGAGGAAAACTTTGGGTGAGGACAAATTTTGCGCTGGTGCCAGTAACCGAAAAAGTTCCCGGTGCCAGTGCCACCAAAGTAAAAACTTAGCCCTGCATTACAAAAATAATTATATATAATTTCATTATATTGAAAATGGTAGCAGTTTTAAACAGTACAAGTCAGTTATTATAGGTAATTACTGAGCTAGTTACATACATGTGATAGGTCTCCATGTCCTCCTCGTCAATTGAAAATGACCTGACAAGCAAAGGGAAAAGAGAAAAGCATTAACACCTCTACTAACACAGGTCACAATTCATACAAGACCAGCCAGCATCAACGTAGCCTCAATATTAATCTGGCTGAGTGTCTGGAAAACATATTTAACTTTTGTGGCATAGGCTTGCTATAATCTTAATAGTGGAAGCAGATATTTGGTTAGTTGGCTGAAGGTGTTTATCATTTCGACACCACCCCAGGCCCAGACCTAGAGGCTTTGTATCCACTGGTCCACCTGACCTGTACTTCCTTTTTTTGTCTGCATTGTTAATCATCCAGCAATCTTAGCACAACTTGCTTTGTTTCAATTAAAATGGAATACTTGCAATACAGACTTTCGCATTTTGCAAAAAACTAACTAGGGTTAGTTCTGGTCAGCACTTCATTCAAAATGCAATTGTTTTGTGTACTTAAGAAGAGCCACCTGTGCTTTTTTAAGTGATTGATATATTTCATGATCTAGGCTATATGATTTAGCCTTTAAAAATAAAATTTATGAAAACATTTGCTCAACATAATATTCTGTTTGTTTAATGATTTGTACTTTTTGCTTTTTTACAGGTGTATGTATTCTAAGCAACATTCAAGTAAACGCCCAGACACCAACCCTGCTAAGGAAATCAAAGCCAAAACACACATGCACCAAAATGCAGGTGGACTGTTACTATTCATATAGCCTACTTATTACTTGATAACTATGAATTAAATGACTACATGTCATTTATTTTGACACCAAGCACTTTAAATGACAATACAATTAGACCAGAGGTGGGAAACCAGAGCTTTATCCGTTTCTGGTTTTCATACCACCTTCCAGTCTTAATTATTTAATTAGCCCTAACATTTACATCACCTGCCATTTAAGCTACACTTCTTGATATGCGCATACATGACAACCTACGTCTTTGCTTATGTCTCCATATAGCCGATATTTCACAGGAAATGAGTTATAGTATAATTTTTCGTAGCCTATTGAGTATTCTTGATGTACTCGATGTTGTGAAGAAGTTCAAGTATCAGCATAAGTAGGCCTACATTTTCCTGAAGTGGATAATGGTTCAAAAGTGAACCAAGCACCCTCGTTTTAAGTATACTATATAAATGACATTAATAATGTGCTTATAAAACATAGGGGGCGACATAGCTCAGGAGGTAAGACCGATTGTCTGGCAGTCGGAGGGTTGCCGGTTCAAACCCCGCCCTGGGCGTGTCGAAGTGTCCTTGAGCAAGACACCTAACCCCTAACTGCTCTGGCGAATGAGAAGCATCAATTGTAAAGCGCTTTGGATAAAAGCGCTATATAAATGCAGTCTATTTACCATTTTACCATTTACATAGCATGGTCTGCCTTGTCAAAGTTTGCTTCAAACTAATATTGGTTACTCAAGTAGTACAGCAATCATGTGATATCATGAAAGACATCAGAGCGCCACTCCATCATACAATTCAGGAAAGACTCCGTAGTACATAAGAAAACTGATGTCTCAGCCATGTTTTGGGTTAATGAAATTGACCGCACAAGCAAAGATGTGTTTATTGAGAAATCATTGGAAATGCATGATAATAGGACAGAAATAGGACAGGTCTGATCAAAACGCAGTTACAGCAGCATACAGCCCTTTCCCCCAAAGACGATAACGTTATTGATCGATATAATTGTGTCGCCGTAGTAACACATTTCTATGCTTGCGGCACTCTTCACGTTAGGAAGAAACTTGAGGACAGCGCTTCCGGCAGTATTTGTGTCAAAAATGCTGCAAGGGTAACAGCGAAACATTCCGCTTGCATTCATTCTATCCAGAATGTAAACAAGCAAGCGGTTCTTCACGGTACCTTCCATTATACGACAGCAAACTTCCTCCAAAAAAAAACTCGCGGTGCACGCTTTTTTTAAAGACTGATGCTGTACTCATTCAATCATCTGATTGCAATCTACTGAGCATACCTGTTAGTAGGTAGAGTACCTACTGCACGGTTTGAATGGGGTGATTTTTTTTTTTTGAACTGGCAAGTATAGCTAGCTTGTTTAAATACTTCTTGTTTAAACACAACATACGACATACTAGATAAGCTAGTTGGTACTTAATATACACTGACAACTAGCCAGAAGAACTAGTTAACTAGCGACTTACTAGTGACAAGCAGCTTCCGTTTTTAACTTTGTAGCTAGTGTCATAAGTTTAAAATCAGCATCGGTTATGAGCAGGAAAAAATCAACTTACTTCTGTATTTTCTCGGTGATCTCCTCAATTGGAGCCGCATACTTTCCCTTATGCGATAAATCCATTGTGAAATGTCAACGTTTGCAATCAGTGCATAATACTCATAGATACGTTAGTCTATCAGAAAAAGCAAGAAAGTCAAACACAACTAGCCCGCCACAGTTCCATCCAATGAAAACAAAGTTCATGCACATGCGCATGATGCAACATTCTTCTTCTGATGTTTAATGGCGGTTGTAAACAACTTATGGTGCATTCTCGCCACCTTCTGACGTGGAGTATGAGTCGAAATATATGGATAAACTACTTGTACAGTATACCTACTACCATAGCACGTGAGTTTTATAGTTAGATTATTTTAGATAGTCCTGTATTATACAACAAATTTAAGTATTTCTCTAAAGCATTGATCATCTGAATTTCGTTGGAGAATATCTATGCCATCTAACCTGATTATTTTTTCCTCTAGAAGTATTTGTATCTCTTGAGTGTACTTTGCACATTCTGTGAATATATGTTCTACTGTTTCCTGCTGATTGCAGTAATCACAGCTACCACTATTATGCTTCTTCATTAAAAACAGTGTACTATTTAAACCTGTATGACCACATCTTGATATAATGACTCAGTCTTGATATAATAACTTCCTCCCTCCTATTCCTTCCAGAACTTTAACTCCATCCCATTCTTCTTTGAATTTTGTATAAATGACGCCCTGCCTTTCCTTCATCCCATTGGTTTTGCTATTTTCCCCTAATTTAAGATTTATTCAGGCACTTAATCTCTGTTTTACTATAAAATATTAGCATGCCCACATCCTCTCTATCTGTAGATTTTCTGGCATATTAATCCGCTAGTTCATTTCCTTCTACCCAAATATGCGCTGGAATCAAAATAAAACACATACTTATTCCCATCCTTTCAATACTATATAATATTTTTATCATTTCTATCTCTATGTCTCTTCTGCTCTGTAAATAGATGTTATTCGGAGTCATTAAAGCTGAACTGGAGTCAAAGCACAGAATCACTCTTAATGATCTCACTTCCTTAACCTAATACAAAGCCAATAAGACTGCGCCATTTCTCCTGTGTATACAGATAGGTTATCATTAATCCTTTTTGAATATGGTTATTACACTCTGAGCTCTTCTTATTTAATCCTCTAGACATAGTGTTGGATCTGCAATTCACCAATGTCTTCTTCTAAACCAATGTTGAAAATGTTGTATATATCCATTAGTTTCCAAATAAAAGGTTCGTTTTTCATTTATCACTTGCTCCATATTCTTGCGCATTTGAGAGGTAAACAAGATCAGCCTGTAATTTCCTGGATGGCTGTGATCTTTCCCTGGTTTACAGTTAGGAATAATCGCTGCTTCCTTCCATTCTCTAGATAGCTTTCCTTTCTCCCAAACTCGATTGAACAGTTCGACCAACACCTCTTTCCCTTTCTCACTTAGATGTGCCAACAACAAATAACAAATATAATAATTTCCTGGTGTTGTTCTCCATGACTTCCTTTGGGCCTGATTAAGTTCAGTTATTGTGAATAATATATTAAGTAAACCATCCTCATTATCATGTCGTGCCTCCCTATTTTCCCTCCCTCCTCCTTGTGCCTCCTCTACTCAAATTGTCTGAGCTGTGCACTTTGACAAATGTCTGTGCAAACATTTCTGCTTTCTCTTCATTAGATACTGCTATATCTTCACCATTAACTAGCACTGGGTACCCATATTGCCTGGTAATCCCATTCATTCTCTTTATCGTCCCCCATACTTGCTCCACTGGAGTATTCCTGCCAACTGTATCGCAAAATTTCTCTTTTTGCTCTCTACAGTTTTCTTGACTATTGTTTGAATCCTCTCATATTCAATTAAAGTTATGTGTTCTTTTCAGAATCCTAAAAGCCCTATTTCGATTCTTTATTGCTTTTATAAATTCTTCTGTCCACCACGGTACAATTTCCCTCTGACTTTTACTACATTTCCTTGGAATAGTTTCCATGGCTGCTCCTAATATTGCCTTATCCATCTCATGACTTGGGGTATCCTCATATTTATTGATATAAATGTTTAACAGTTTGTTAACATGTAGTTCCCTGAACTTATTTCACTCTGCTTTTTCAAATGCCCGGCTTTCAGCTCAGTCCCCCTGTTCTCTCTTCTTTTTACAGGATTTTGGGAGAATGGACCCAGATGCAGAGTGGGGAAAAAAAAAAAACTCAGGAGCCGTCAAAAGGAAAATTCAAACAAAAACATACAGGTAACTGAAAACAGGAACAAAAACAAGGCCACGCAGGGCACTTAAAAAAACAAAAACAAAAAAAACATAAGAGGTTCTTCAAAAACCAAAAACAGGAGAATTTCCAAAAACAAAAAAACAAAAAAAAACTAGCGGAAAAACAGAACACAGGCTGGGCAGAACTCATAGAACAGATATTCACAGGGAGAACCACGCAGGCAGAGACGCAGAGTCAGAA
The DNA here is from genome assembly GCF_013347855.1 of Anguilla anguilla. Classification (NCBI taxonomy): domain Eukaryota; kingdom Metazoa; phylum Chordata; class Actinopteri; order Anguilliformes; family Anguillidae; genus Anguilla; species Anguilla anguilla. Next base: position 52,671,175 of record NC_049203.1, on the reverse strand, counting down.
ACACAAGGAACCAGTACCCGAGTCAGGCAAACCAAGAACTTAAATAGACAGGGGATAGCAAGACACAGGAGGACACAATGCACAATTAATCCAGAGAGGGAAGGGATAACGAGACACAGGTGGGAACAATGATTAAATAACGAGACAGCAATAAATTGAATAACGACACATACACAGGCAGATCAAACTAAGGGACGCGAGACAGGACAAGAACTACGGGGAGACTGGAACCGAGGAGGCACAGGCAGGAACAGAGGGGGCACAACCGTGACATCTTTTTCAGGATTGGGTAACGGTCACTACCTACAGTGCTTTCCTTCATTACCTCCCAGGAACATCCCCCCGCCAGAGACTTTGTGATTAAAGTGAGATCAATTGCCAAATCAGTGCCTATGGCAATATTCACTCTTGCACCAGTTCTGTCATTTAAACACACTAAACCTCTAGGCTCCATTAGTTCCTCTATCACAGCACCATTAGCATCATCACAATCCCCCCGTTTTGTGCCGTGGGCATTAAAATCTGCACACCAGACCTCTTTCCCCCAAATGCAAGGATTTCTTTGCAGTTACTTTATTTCTAACTGTCTACAGAGATTATAAAAGATCATTATTTTAACATTCCCTTCCTTTTCCCAGATTTGTACTACATTATATTCTAAATCCATTCATTTCTTTCATTCCCTTTCTTACAAAACTTGCACATCCCCCTCCACTCTTCTTCATTTTGTCACTCCTTATACTGTCATATCATCTTATTACAAAATACAAAGAAGCAGTGTTTCCTGTACAGATTTGGTGGAATATTCTGCCACAACGAATTGTAACCCACAACTTTTATCAAAGATGTTGGAGGATTAAGAAAGATACACACGTTGTAATGGACGTCAATGTTGAATGGTGTCTGAAAACAGTAGTCAGGTTGAAGCACAGTTATGTGCGGTATACGCCATCCAATTTAATCAACATGCGTTAGATAGAACATTATTAATATCTGAATATTTGTACTTATATTCAAGGAGAAAGCGGCATTAATAGATTACAGCCTTTTTTCCTTTTTTAGTAGGCCCATCCCCTCTTCATCATTCTACTCAAACACTTTACCTAACCACTGTTTATTTTCTATTTCTTCTACCTCAACCTAATCAGGTAATGTTGACAAATAAATAAATCAATAAATAAATAACTAAATAAATAAAACTAGTAGCAGCGAAATTCGGCTAAACTTGCTTCTGACCACATTGAAACAGGAAATGAATCCCAATATATCACATCACACTTCCTTCTCTCAAAAAAAGATACTCAGTAGAGGGCAGCAAAGCACAGATATTCAACTATAACAACGCATGCTCACTAAAGAAGCATTAGATTTGGTCAAAAATAACAGTGTTTTGGTGTGAGGCTTTTCATAAGGCAATTTGTCTACACCTTTGTTTAATCATGAAAGCCTCATCGAAAAGGTTAGGCTATGCATAATGGATAGTCTGTACCTCTCATTGTACTTCTACAATGCTTTGCTGAAACTACATGCCTAATTACTTAATGATTGCATGGCCAAGAGAAAGTTGACAAGCTACAGTTGTCTCTTGTTCCCAGTAAAGTCATATAGCCTATCTACAGGTTGTGGTAGAACAATGAAATTACCAGTTTGACACCAGGCATGGCTCTGCTGTTGTACCTTCGAGGAAGGTTAAGTGTATGTAAATGCTTGGTGGACTCAATAGCAGCCATATTCTGTTAGTGCCTAGCTTCAAGATGAATCAAAAGTCGTCTCAGCAAAAATAAATAAGTAAGTCCAGATTTGCTTAATAAAGTAATAGGTTTACTGTACCTATTTTGGCATTCACAAGAACTCATTCTGCCATCACTAATAACAGGCTGTTAATTATATGTATACTTGTATATGTATATGTAAAACAGCCTTTGCTGTAAGGGAATGCATGCTTGTAAATCTATGTAAACATGTGTTTTTAAATACATTTTATGGTTTTATTACCTGTTTATGAACAGTGACGTCTCTAGCCTATTAACCCATTAATCCAACCAAAATCAATATAATCTAAAGTGTTGTGGAAACTTTTATTCCACGGCTTATGGGTAATGTGATCAGAGAAAATGTGTCAAATCAATTATCTTTCCCCTGAGGCAAACCAATTGCAACAAGACCATTAATGAATTAATATCAGAGTCCTTATACTTCATCAACCACACCTCAGTATTTCAATGATTTATATTGTGTGACTAGGGCCACCATTGGAGCATGTGCCCACAGGGATTACACAAGTTTTTACCAAGCATCGTCAAGCAATGACCAAGGATATTGTTTTAAAACTGACCATGATTAAATTCAATTATGAATAGCCTTCTATTTATAATTCTTCTGTAGGTTAGGCTATATAACTGCATCACAGAAATTTAACAGGTCATATCTTCCAGAATGCAAATGAAGTGATGTGACATGCAATGATCATTAGAGTTTGGTGGGGGGGGTTGGGGGGGGGGGATTTTTTACGCTTAATGCCCAATTCACATAAGATGTATTTGATTGGATGAATTGTGCTAATATCCAAAGAACCATCACACAATTCACCCAGCTGCTGAAGGTCACCTGTGACTATGTCAAACTGAAAAGATAAGGGAAGTGGTGGGAGGGAGATGTGGAATTTAAATATAGAGGTAGCCATTCATTGGTATGGAAAGCGTGTAATCATACCTCTTCTGTGATAGCCACTGAGCTTGGGGGAGGGAGGGAGGGAGAGAGAGAGAGAGAGAGAGAGAGAGAGGGGGAGAGACTGCTACTGCTCTCTTGACACCTCACACAATTCACATTCAGATCTTGCAGCCAGTGCCTCCGCAAGAGCATGCACCTCCACTGGCATCCAGTCATGGCCCTAGGCTGTATTTGAGCTCCAGCAATACTGCCTTTCAGAACACCTCTTCAGCATATTAATGCTCAGATGAGCATAAGAACACAGCATGTTCTGCCAATCCCAAGATACTACACGAGGCTGGAGCATCATGTAATGCACTGACTCACAGAGTTTTTGCTTCCAGTAGGGGAAGTACGCAAGAAGAGTGTACAATACATTTTTACCTTTAGCAGGATGGCAGGCGAACTATGTGGTTTGCTAACCTATTGACAACTGGAGTGGAAAGTAATTAATCTACAGCTGAATGTATAGCTCCCTTCAAACTGCAGTTATCACACAGAATTTCTGCAGCCAGCAGCAATGTGAATTGATTGCCCCTCAGTAAATATTTTCCTTGTAATTATTGACATGAGATAACAGGCTAACTAAGTATTGTCAAAGGTCAAAACAGCTATTGTGTTGTAGTCTGTATTAGTGACTGGATACAAGTGTCAACCATCCATTTTCTTGAAAGTGGCATCCTCAGCTTCAAGGTAATCCAATTTGGTAGACTGTATATGAGAGAGCCCTGTTATCAGAGATCAGTGAAGAAGATCTGGTGACATTTTACCTACATAAATCTACCTACTGCAGCAAAGCACCCCCTGGAGTCTGGAAGGGAATGCTACAAAATGCTTTGTCACAGATTGGCTGACCTGCTTTGGATCTCCGGTGTTCCCAATTCTTAGTCTCGCCACAGTGTTCCCCTAGGGGCCAAGACGGTGATGGGTGATCCTGAATACTTCTCACTGTAGTCCCAAGAGATGCTAGATATATTCTACAGCTGAGTACACATTAGGTAACCTTCAAAGGCGCCACTTGCATTTGCCATTATCCTATGCAGCTCAATCCCTTGAGAGCGTAGTGAGAACAACATCATTTTTGCATTGGTGTCCTTCACTGAAGCTTGATTGGTGGTTTGGTAGCTTATATCATGATGTGAAACGTTTATAAAATGTTTGTCCATTTAGAATGGATATAACACATGATGGGTTTCCTGTGGCTTCTGCATGGTCCATAATTCTCTCTTTGTGTCTTTATGTCTGGGGATTTTCCTGGAAGTACTATCTAAACATAATAATCTACCTGAATGAACACGAACAGCACGTCCAGTCAGTAAAAAATTCCATTTATGTTGCTTACATGGTCAAAGGTCAAACATGACTGATATTAATAGCGCAACACAGCTGTGGGCAAATTTCAAAATAGGGCTGAATAATCTTAAATATTTCAACTTTACAGTGAAATCTAGTGCTGCCTATTTCTGCTTTTCCCACAAGACGCTAAAGGGTTACAAATCAGTGTAGAGATTATATGAAGAAATCACCATTATTACTGGCTACTCTTAAGTAACATGAATAAGTGTAATTAAGTTCATTCTGTAAATGTTGGAGGGCTACTTGCATTGTGTTCAAAAACAAAATGAATTTGACTTTTAAGTATGAATATTTTCTGCATTGTAACAGCACATCCAGCAGTAGCTGTGCTGAGGACGATGAAGGCTCGATGTAAGTGGGCATGCTGCCTATGCATTAGCAGTGATGGAAAGCTTTGCCAAAGGAGGCCTTGTGGCTATACTCAAACTATATGAGCGCTGCTTACACAGTAGCATGACATACTATACTTACAACCTTTTCTCGTCCCTGACAATTTGTGTATGCAGGCGGGACGCTATGCAGACAGGATGGGGAAGCTTATGAAGATCAAATGAATGGAAAAGGATTCTCAGGGACAATTTTATTGTTCACAGTCACATAAGCTGACTGTGCGTAAAGAGCATAAAGCCTTGAAAATAATTTCCAGGGCTCATCCACTTGTGCCAAGAATGTAATACAGGTTTAATGTGAACATCAAGGGAAGTGCTCAAAACATCCAAAGGCAGGGAAGAGATAGCCTATGGGATGGAAGATACATCTTTCCGTTGATTGGTTCTTGTTCTCTTAGGAAGCACAGGTTTTATATTATGATATTAGCTTAAATATCTAAATGAAGTTAAGAAAAACAACCGTTTTAGGAGTTTTTGCGGTTACAACTGCACAGACGGTCACGGTTGTGAATGTGCACAGATGGTCACAGTTGGGAATGCATGCAAAAGGTCGCAGTTGTGAAAAAAGCACAGATGGTTGCTGTTGGGTATAGCGCAGACGGTCATGGTTCTGACTGCACTCAGATGGTCATGGTTGTGTGTTTTGAATGCCGTCCGACGGTTGCCATTACGAATGCTTTCGGAAGGTTGTGCCCTCAGAAGACCGTGGTTGTGATTGCACTGAGATAGGCAGCGATAGTACATGCTGAAGCTGGGTGAGATGGTGCTCTGCATATGGTGCAGGAGAGAGGACACTATGTTGGCATGAATATCCCGCAGTACATTGAGATGGTTCACGACCCAAGTGGCCAGACATCAATTATCAAGTAATAATGATGGAGGGCTGTTCAAGCCAAAGTGGCAAAAGAGTTGAACAATTTAAATGTATTGCCTGTCACTATGCTTTGCAGAAAGTAGTTTAAACCAGTGGTCATATGTATGTTTTAAATCTTTGTTTGTGTACCTTAAAAAAACTTGCACCAACTAACTAGTTTTTATTGACATATAGCCCACACAGCAAAATTACTGGCAATGCATCATGGAACAATATAACTGGGGCATGACAGTGGTAGTTTCTGGTGCCAAGGCCAGTTTAGGGTCCTCGGTGGTAAATGGTAAATGGACTGCATTTATATAGCGCTTTTATCCAAAGTGCTTTACAATGGATGCCTCTCATTCACCAGAGCATTTAGGGATTAGGTGTCTTGCTCAGGGACACTTCAACATGCCCAGGGCGGGGCTCGAACCGGCAACCCTCCGACTGCCAGACAACCGGTGGCCTGACTGCCTAGTGATGTGTGTGGAAAAAGCGTAAGACTTGAATGTGGAAGGGGGTCTACCTCAAACAGACCTGGTTCTCCGCCTGCAGTTTGGAATGGATTTGGCAGATTGTTGATCCCTTTGCTGGGGGAAAGGAGAGATTTATTAACAGCAATAGATATTTCTGACCGGAGCCTAGGACGACAGCGAGTTTGACTTTCTGACTTTGAAAGTCCGACTTGACTTTCAGCGATGTTTCTTGGATTAATGTAGACAGGAGGAAGTTCTTGTTTGACCGGGATGGCTTCAGCATTGAACGAAGGATTTTGATCGTGGGCTTGGTAGACTGTATTGAAAAAACCATCAGCTGATGGGTGGGATAGGCTCTGCATCTTGAAAAGTTCAGTGGAGACGGTGTGTAAGAAGGTTTATTAATTAGATAGGTCTGAGTTTGTAGGTAGCCAGTGAATTTTTGGAAATTTTATTAAAAAAATAATTGCAGGCAAAACATTTTAAATATTTAAAATTTAAATATATCCCAATGATTATGATGGTCTTACTGAAATACAGATTCTGCTGCTGACACATCCCATGTGACCTCTCAGGTGATAGTTCATAGGGATATATAAAAAATAAGATTAGGTACGCTGTAGTGTTAACTAGAATCTGTCCACTATAACAATTATGAGAGCATATTTTTATTTATTTTATGGTGCCACTCTTTTCTGTTCTTTCTGCTTCAGAATCACTATCACTGAGCATTAATGCACCAAATCACCATTTTGGATCCATGTGGGATGATGGTCTTTGTGTGAATCATTGGCCATATCCCAGCACTAATAATGTCAAAGGATAGTTTTTCTGCAGCATTCAAAGAATTGACAGCCTCATTATTAAAAATACCATGCAGAGTTGGACATTATATGATTTTAATTGCCCATTTTCTAAATTTCTTCAAAAAACTATAAGGGATAAGAATGGTCTAAGCAATACAAATTGGGAAAGTTGTTGAAAGTACAGTGTATAGTCCTGCAACTGAACACACATATAAAATGTTGCCTTGAGGCACAACAAACCCAAATTATACCTCTTTCTCTCTACCACTCATTTTGTGGTGAGCAAAAGTTAAACTAATGCTGAGAAAGCATGTGATTTTTTTGCGTTGTTATTGTTTTAGCTGATGCATCACAGACTCTTACATAAGCTAATTGCCCAGTTTTGGACCTTGTGAAAAACAGCTCACTCTAAATATACCTGGGAATATTTCAGTGTCCCATTAAGTCATCTTTGGCAATATATTTGGTAACAATTTGACATGGGAAAATGTCGCGGTTTTATAAAGAATAACGGCTTTTCAAATGATGTTGTGAGCTGGCTGCACCTCAAATGCTTTTTCGGACTCTGCTCTTGTTATGTCTGTGTTGCATTAACCAACATGATGGGCACATCCAAGTGCGGGCATGCCAAGTTCTGATTAGCTCACAGCCTCAGTTTGAATGCTGTGGTCAGAGATGGGTCTTGGCACATGAGCTGGGCTAGCCTCAGTCTTGAACCTTGACAGCTACAGTGTTTCTTCAAACAAGAACTTGCTGTTCTTTCTGGGTAAAAACAAACTGGTGCATACCACAATATTGAACATTTTTGCACGTATATATTTCAACGGTGGCTTTTCTCCAAAAATTACAATATTACAGATTTCAGCCAGTAGGTGGCAGTGTTCATTTAATTTCACATTAATATGCATGGTTGTGCATATTATTATTTGTACTGAACAACAGCAAGAACAGGAAGGACAAACCTGGACACCCTTGAAAAGATATATGGGATTCTGTGTTCTCTAGCTCTGAAAGGGTACTGTTCTCCGTGTGACCTACTATTTCTGAGGTATTGTGGGTAAGATATCTATTAGCTTTATTAGCTCAGAAACAAAAGCTAATTTCACACCCAGGAGTTTCTCACGGGGACAGATATTAGTGTTCATGGCTTCAGTTGGGTACATTCCTTTTACCACGGACAGTCCTGCAATCAAGGCATTATTGCACTTAAACAGAGAGGAGTAGCCCCATCAACATTGCCTGCATTGTCCAGAGAGGAATATATTTTCTCATCATTTGAAAATGTACACAGGCAGTTAGGAAAGTGCCATGTACTACAGATACACAACGCTTTTTCCTCCCCAGTTTATTTTGACGGAAAGTTAGCAGTTATTTAGCTGCAGCAATTGGGTCATGTTGCTGTCTGTGACCATACATTTCTAAATCTTTCCACAGCTTAAGCAACAGATTTCTATCTTGCAGAGTATCTCAGCAAACCCTTCAGTATATTTCCCGCATCTGAAAAGGGGAAAAAGCAAAGTTCCTTGGACCATGTTTTTACATAATCAGCGTAAGGGAGTCAGTTAGCACAATATAGAGGTCAGCCTGATGTGATCAGATTAAAATATTTACGCAGGCTATCTTGAGCTAAGCACTTAGTAATGGTCTTTTATCTTACTTCGTAAACAGCAGTTCTTTAAGGGCACACACAACTGTCAATACATGGCTGTGGAGCTGGTGCACATAGATTTCAGAATGTTCTTCTTAGGAATGCCCTCGACATCATTTGCTTTCATAATACTTTAATTTTATCTGCATGGCACAAGCAAACAGAAGGGGGATCTGCAAAACAGAGCTACAACTGCAGCAAATGTCGGCCGTTAAAAGAATCACTTTCTGAGCTCCCAGCAGTTTTACTGGGAGAGAAAGGCTGGCCGTGAGCGTGCGTTCGCATGTGTGTTTGTGGGCGTGAGTTTTATTCTCTTCCACTGTCGTTCCTATTGGCTGTTCCTTGCAGGAGTGGCAGCAACAGTGCACGGCACATGTCGGCCTCATGCTCTGAGATTTTTTTCCCTCTCTCTTTGTATCTCTCGATCCCTCCCCTCGGTGTGAGGTAGAGGCTCGGAGAACGGGGATAGAGGAGAAAAAAGGAGGGCCCGCCCTGTCAACTAGACCGAACCTCTTACCAATCACAGGGGTTTCCCCACCTCCTCTCTGTCTGCCTGCCACTCTCCCTCCCTCCCTCCCTCCCTCTCTCTCTCTCTCTCTCTCTCTCTCCCTCCCTGTGCATGCACACACAGACAGAGGGAAAAAAAGGGCTGGGCTAAAAAATTGATAAGCTGCTTCCGACTTCCCCGTCAAACGGCTTCCCGCTGTACAGAGCTACGCACACTGCTGCTGCTCCCCACACACAAAACAGAGACAAAGACACTAAGAAGAACTCACGAGAGAGAGAGATAGAGAGAAAGAGTCAGAGAGAAAGAGCGAGAGCGAGAGAGAGGCGGGTGGATGGCTTGAAGGTGGGTGTCACTGCGGGTGCGGGACGCTGGTGTTTCCTCCAAAGCGCGGAACAGCACCTGGACAGTGGCCACAGGCAGACACACGCGTGCTCTCACACGCGCGCTCCCACACACGCACACGCAAGCACGAGAGGACGGGCAGGAGTGCCGGAACATACTCCGGAGGCTTAGTGGAGCCAGAAGCCTGCCCGCTCTGCAATCAGCCTCGCGCACTTCGCCACCTGTTTCTCCACAGTGCGGGCTCGGAGCGGACCCCCCATGGCGGACGAGGAGTGCCGGTCTCCCATTGGCCTGGACTGCTGCAGCTGCTGCCTGGACCTGGCAAACGGCTGCGACGCAGTGCCCGGCCGCCCGGGCCTCAATGCCATGGGCAGCCCCACCGTCACCCACTTTCGGCAGCTCCGGGACCAGCTGATGTTCCCGAACCTCAACACGGACAAGCTGAACAACATCATGCGGCAGGACTCCCTGGAGTCGGTGGTGCGGGACCCCTGCTTCCTACTCAACGAGGGCATCTGCAACAGCAACATCGACCAGACCATGCTGTCCATTCTGCTCTTCTTCCACAGGTAAAGACTCACCTGCAACCGAGCGCAGAGGCTTCAATTCCTCTCTCCTACCTCTGTGTAGCCTTTGTGTGTAGTACTGTGGTATTCCTTACCTGTTCCTTTCGGTAAGCTAGGTCAGGTATCCATGTCTTAAATACAATAGCAATAGTGAGGTACTTTACTGAATAAACTCACTCTTTTAAAATGCACCAAAGTAAATTTTTGAATCCCTTTTTGGCTCATATAAACTGTTTTAGAGCTGAAATAATACTGAGCATTATACTGTGTACAGTTTCAACTGCTTTCCCTGACTCACTCAAAACATTGAATTGTCAGAATATTTCTGTTCCAAAGTAAAGTTAAAGCAGATATGACTGAAACTAGTTATAAAGCAGTTTTCACTTTTGAAAAAGTTTAAAGTGAGTTGGTCTGTTGTAGTCAGTGATTGGAATAATCACCCTTCATTAAAGCTGAATGACAGCTAGCTCTAAAGATTCCATGACCAGCCTATTAGTTGGTTTACAATTTTTTGTTTAAATATATGAGTGTGAATCAATGTTTCATTTTGAGTTAAATACTACATGTTTGTTTACAACGAGATGACCAGAAAAAAAAAAAAAACTTACAAACAGTATGGTTTCATTACTGGTGCACTCATATTGATTAAAAAAACAACAACTCTAACTGCTGTCACCAATTCATAGCAAATTAAATGCAAATTAAATCAATTTTCATCATAACACTGTTCCTTTCACTAAAACTGATTTGATTCCAGATTGACTAAAATAGATTTACTAACAGCAGTATCTTTCAGACTACAAAATATAAGGGCTAAGGTTAATATTTGTCATGGGATACCAATCATAGTGTCTCACTGTGAGACGGTAAAGCCTTATGATGAGTTGGGAATGTCTCTTATGAAATTGTTGTACTGGTAGGTAGCTATCAATCCTTTAATTAATTGCAACATAGGACTTGTGTTTCATGCCACATATAAAATTAACGCCATTATACAAAAGGAGCAGCATGTGGTGTTAGTGATTACTTCTGGCAGACCACTTTTATTAGCAAGCACTGCACCTTGGAACTATGCATGCCTGAGAACTGATTGCTGTTCTGTTAACCTTGCATAGATATAGGTTAAAAATTCATGGCACACATGTTTACCGTGCAACACGTAACATTTCACATCAAAGGTCCTTTTTAGCCTCATTCCCACAGCTGTTCTTGTCATGACATCACTGGTTTCTGATTATGTCATCTTAACCCCCGCCACCCAACCACCACAGACCACCATGTCATCTCACATTCAACATATATAATCGAGTGAAATTGCAGCACCTGATTTTAACCTTGAAACCATGGCCTGGAGCACAGAGAATTTATTTGAGTCCGAACTATCACACACAATATTTGTGTTATTATGTATTGCCTTTTTATTTTCTATTATTTTGATGTACTTCTCACTGTAGCTTAATTTTATTTAGGTTTTGTTTGTACTGTTATTTTTTTGTTTTGTTTAGTTTTGGTTTTTTGTGCTGCCACTTTGTAATTATGCATCCAGTGTACACTGTAGTTTAACTTTTTATGCACTAAAAATAAAAAAAGACAAGAAGGCTCTTCTTTTCCTGTGGTAAAAGCGAAAGCGTCCGATCTCCTAAACAAAAGTAATTTGACCCATCAATTCAGTTTATTCTCTGGTGAGCTGTTTTTATGGCGGAATGTTCTGATTATATCGATAGCTTTGCTGGTGATAAGGGTGCCGAACTTTCGATTGCACTGCACTGTTATCGGTGGCTGCAGCCATTTCTTTACAGCTGCTTAAGCTGCTGCCATGCATCTTGTCCTGCACAGGTACAGGGAGACAATCTCCAGCCGCTTGAGTTAAAATGTAATCCTGCTTATCCTGCTTTGCGCACTTCCATACGTGGCACTGGCAGGTAACAGTCTAGATTTTGATTATTCGTGTCATAATATGGATCTCTTCTTTCTAGGAAAAGGCAGAGGATTATAGCCACTTCAATGTTGGCTACAATGTTTATGTGCCACATATAAATTTGCAGTTGTCTTATGACAGCTTTTTTGACTTCCAGGAATGAACTGAGTGTCTACATTTCGTTATCACGCAATAAAATTTTACTGTCATTGAGGTGAAAGTAGCTAAATATTCTTTAAGTGGTTTGATAGATGGAAATCCTGAATGTCCTGAATTTCTAAATCAATGTTAAGCTCTTTATGACATTGTCGGCTTAGTGCAACTAGGGAACAGTTTGTAATAGCTATCAAAATCAATGATGCAGTTTAAAGATGACCACCCTGAGAATGAAAGAGAAAATAATTACTAGCGTCTGTCCTCTCTCACCACAGTTGCACCATAAAAAATATCAGGTGTGGATATTCTTTACTGAGAAAACAGTGTTCAGCATTGTATATTAGCTGTGTTGTGGATATTGGTAAAATGCTGATTCATGGCTGTGTCAGTGCAGGCTGACAGCTCTGCAGGGTGACACCACAGGGTTGGGAGGGTTGTAGTTGGTAGGACTGCCTCCATCTCAACGCACAGAACTGACTGTGCCTGCAGGCGTACTCAGATGCAATCCCTGTACAGAAAAGGGTTAAAAGATATGAGGATTCTTAGCATGCGCTTTTGAGGAACTCGTTTTGCTTGTCTCCTACGTTGAGAGAAGACATCGTGGCGCTTGGACAGTGCATTCCAAATTAGGGGGGGGGGGGGAAACAGGAATTACACCAGTTCAACAACAAAAAAAGAAGCTTGGATCTGGTAAAGTATGAAACGTTTATGTTTCATCCATTGGTTTCTCTCAAACCTGAGCAAAATTCATTTTTTTATAATTCAGTATTTGAAATTCGGTATTCAAGAGAGCAAGGAAGGATTGAAAATGGTGGTTTGTGCGACCAGTGTTAGCACAGGAGTGACACTGACCTCAGGCATTTAGCTGTGAGATGGCAATTTGTGACTGTGCCCACATTATATAACATATCACATTTCGTTTAGCATTCCCTGCAATGGCCGCCCGCCCCCTCCCCTGCATTTAATTCGTGCTCCGTGTTACAGACGACAGCCTGTCCTCTCCAGGTCCACCACCTCTCATTTCTGCAACGAGAACACTGTGTGTTTGTTTTTCTTTGTGACAAAGTGGGTGTGGCTGGCTAATAATATAAAAAGTGGAACAGGGAGTAATGGAGCTTGCTGGCAACATGTAGCCACTGTTGTCATTTCAGCCCTTCAACACCCCATAGGAACTCAGTGACTTCTGGCACAAATCAGGCCTGTGGTTCAGTGTGATGAAATATCTTGCAGCTATTTTGTTTTGATGGCTAATCGTGGTGCTAATGATCCAGACACGTTATTCTCTCCTTTTGTCTGCTGCTGGACGGATAACCTTGTTGCAGTATCTTGAGGGTGTTGACTGTTTGGCAGTCGCCTGGCCAAGTTCCGTCCCTTCATCTCTGGCCCAGGTTTTTGTGTACACCGTCTGCCCATAACATTTTTTTTTAGGTCTGTCTGAGAAGGCGATTAAACACAATCTATTTACGTCTGCTCAGGCAAGGACGTTACACTTCAGTGTGAGGATCTATTTTCATTCTGTAACCCTCCTCCCCCACCCCCTTTAATAAAAGCAGTAGTAGATTAAATGAGTTAGTTTCTCAAGAAAGGAACTGGAAAAATGACAGAATGAAGATTTCTTTTTACATGGTGCTGGATTGAAAAAAATATTATTTTGTTCGTGTGACAACAGGATACAGGAGCATTTACAGCCCTGAATACATGTTAACTTTTCCAAACATTTAGAAGCACATTTCTTGTCAATTAAATGTGGAACAATACAATAGTTGCCTCGGGTGGTGAGGCTAACTGCCAAACAGACAAACTGCTAATAACAATCGTGAAACCCCACAGGAGAGGACCCAGCCTAGTGAAGGATACCTATGATAAAGTAGGTACATAAAGTATGTACACTGCAACAATATGCAGGGATTAAATTAGCGATTTTTTATTAAGGACACTCACTCAGTCACATGTGGAACGTGAACTGCTTGATTTTACTAAGCAAAACAGCCCTTTTTTGGCTAAGTCACATGTGAAGCATTTTGTTCAAACCTAAAAGTAGACGGTAGTTGTACAGTAAATCAGGTAACGGTATTAAATTGTTGCGTATTGACATGGCAGGCAATTTAACTTTTTTGCCATAGATCACATGTACTAATTGCATTGTGATTAGTTTTGATTGCCTCCTGGGTATGCATACCATGCTGTCATTGATATTTATCCACAGTTGTGTCATGCACTGCAGTGATTGATGACTTGTGGGGCGTGTATTCATGGCTGCGCTGTAGAATGTCACACATCTTAAACTTCAGATTCATTTGCAGTCAGATTTTGGAATGAACAAAGTGTTTTTTTACAACGGTGTTTTAACTGTTGATGCTTTTTTGTCAAATCCTGCAGGATTTGAGTAAAATGACATCAAAGTCATGTCAACTAATACATTGGCAGTAAAAGCCTTCATCTCCATTGTGTGGCGGAACTGTCACATAGGCGTTCTGAAGGAGCGTTTCCTTCATCTCAAGTAATCTCATGTTCTGAAAGCAAATTTCCTCCACGCCACCACATCAAAAGCCAGATGTTTCCATTAGAAATTAGCTTTTCCTCCATGCAGATCAAAACACTGACCCTTCTCAAATGTAATGGGAAACTTATGTAAGTCGTCTTCGAGACGTTGAGCACTGAACAGCAGTGGATCGTTCTGAATTATGCTTATCAGAATAGTGCATTTTTTCAAACAGTAATATTCATTATTATACCATTGCAAATGAACCCCTAATAATATAAGAATATAGCTGTGAAGAGTGTATGTGATCAGAGTGTTGTTAAAGCTATTGTGAGAAGTTATGTGAAGCTGAGGATAAAAGACATGATTCGATTCTAATGCACATATTCACCTGATTCGATTCTAATGCACGGCAGAGGTAGTGTGAATCTAATGTCAAATATACTGTATGACTCTCCTCTCCCCAGTGGAGCTCACACCCGCCCATTTCCCTGCACTTGGCAGACTTTCAGCTCGTTTCACAAACAAATGTTGAAGCTGGAACAATTTGTCCTCGTTTTTCTTTTGTGAATTGTGGATGGCTTTAATGTTAAATATTGGTTCAGAGGCCAGACAGAGAGGGCCCGGGCAGAGATTTGCAAATGCATGCAAACACGCCGCGCGCACAAGCATGCCGAATGTGTGAGGAGAAGGCGTTCCTGGGAATCCTCTGCGCAGGGGGGGGCACGGACAGGCGAGCGGGACTCCAGGGAGCCGACTGCTGCAGTGAGGAGGGTGTTTTTCGGGCGCTGGTACGCCGTGTTATTTTCAGCCACCATTGTGAAACTGCACCGCCTGTTTAGGTGAGGCGTGCAGGCAGGGCGTTTCCCCTTTGGGTGCCGGAGACCGTCTGTTTATAAATATTCAAGCATTCAGCCAGTATGCGCCCTCGCTATCTTTCCAAAACATTCCTTAGTCCCTGCTGATAATATATATTTTATTTTGCAACGGAAACCACGGGTGGGCTGATTGCATAATTCTTCCGGGGTCAAGGAAGGCAGCTGGTAATTTCCCTTCTCTTTGAAATTCGTCCTTGAAATGGGGTCACCGGTCGCCTGGATAGCTGTGAGGATATGGCTGGCTTCTAGGAGCTTGTGATCTGAACCCCGGTTCTGGCAGCCAGGAGAATGCCTTTTACCCTATATGATATCCGGCAGTTTTGGCAAAGAATTTGTGGGACTCTTTGCCTCTCAGTCCACCTGGTGGGAGGTGTGCCTGCTCAGCTTGATCCTGCTTGTGGTGTCACACCCTTCAGCCATGTTGTTCACTTTGCTGGGATTTAGGCAACATCTCCCATGCCCTGAGGGTTACAGTGCAAGAACACTGGGCAAGGCGAACAGCTGCCAAGGCAAGACCTTTCATGTTGGGCTGTGACAATAAAAATAGAGCACTGCACTATGGTGTACAGCCTTGCTGCTCAGGATGAACATGGAAGGGGCACTAGTCCAGCAGGTTTACAAGCTCCTTCATGAACAGATTAGATTTCAACAAAATTATTGAACATTATTTATGAAGTTTGAATATTATTTAAGATAGATATGTGTGCTTTGAATAAGAGTCATGTCAACACAGAGATTTTCCTTGTTTTTATGGTCTGTATGGGTTATGCTGCCAATACCTTCTTCATTTATTATAAAGGATTTTTTTAATGACAATTTTTACATGGATTAAGAGCCCTGGCTCAAAAATGGTTAAGAATATTCTTGGTTGTGTCAGCAAATTTTGTCGTAAATACGTAAAATTTTTAATAGATTAGTAATTTAGTGAAGCCAGTTATGTGGCAGTAGTTTAAGTGTATACATAAATATATTTATATTCCTTTTCTCATATTTGATCTCAGCAATTAGAAGCTACAGATTTGCAATACGGGGGCTTGTCATTGGATTCCTCAGCCATTTTCAAATGGTGTTACAAAACAAGATTCCTATGATTTAGTGCAAATATCCAGGGTTTAGGCCGTTATACATTATACATGGTCGTTTGAAACTTTTCAAATTGAGCCTACTAGAGAAAGAATGAATGTGTTCTGACTCTGAATGGAGTGCTGAAATTTACACAAAAATGTATCTGGGACTCTTACAGTAGCTTTTTATATAGCATGCCTAAATAATCATTCAGGTCAAGATCAAACTTGAAAGATTCTTCAGTGACTTTTTGGCATCGTAACTCCTCCACACATTGATATCTAGAATCTGTGCCTTCTGCCCAGCACTGCACTGATGTCTAGTAGGTTATGCATAGACTAAAAAATTTACTTAATTAACCAGAATTGTCTCTCTAGCAAAGAGACAATTCCACCTTTGAACTGAATTGAATTTTTTTTTTACCAATCAAGCCGCCTACATTTTTATTACTTTAAAATTCTGTCATACTATCGGAAACCTGTATATTCTTACTGAGGATCAGATTTAATCTGACAACAGTATTTACGTTACATTAAGGCATTTAGCAGACACTATTATGCAGAGTCATTAGCATAAGTATATAAAAAGTTTAGGCAACAAAGAAATGATGAGTTCATTAGGATCACAACCGAGTGTAGCCGTTGGTACATACATAACTGAATTATAAGTATCAAATGGATAAACCTACAGCATCCAGTTAAGTACCATATTAGGTACAAGAGGGTAACTGAAAATTCTTTGTGAAGTAGAAAATGGGTTTGAGGACATAGGCTTCAATGCAGCACAGGTAACTGCGGGTCTTGTGAAGCTATGAAAAATGTTAGGTATGCTATGCTTTTAACACAAGGTGTTGCAGCTACCATTTTCTTTTTTCTTACATACACAAATGTAAAACATTCAGAGCTTTCTGAAATGATAACATGTATGTGTTGTATAAAACTGTTGTATAGCTGTTGTCTTAATTAGTTAATATTTGTCAAAAGTTTAAATATTGATTTATGCAAACAATTCGCCGAACGGAAGGATTCTGTGCTCCTGTGTTGGTTCTGAGACACAGTGTGACTAATGCAGTGCAGGCGTGACCCAATGTTTCCCAGCCTTAAACAACGCCCTGACTAATCTGGTCTGACATGGGCAATGAGGCTGCCTGTTAAACAACAGAACAGCACAGGTTCCGACAGATGCAAATATTTTTTGTACAACATCATAGGACAAAAGCCCTATATCTGGAAGTACATAAGAAAAAGAGGAGTTTTAATTGACAGCAGTAAGGCCAAAATTTATAAGAGATATTATTATTATTATTATTATTATTATTATTATTATTATTATTATTATTATTTGAAACACCATTACTTTAATGGAAGACATTACTGTGTTGTGCAAATGAATTAAGTTTTTCTTGCCTCATTCCCAGAGCTGGCAGGTGGCTGGATCTTTGTTGTGCGCGAGATTCCCCTGTTCCCTGACGGGCACAGTCAGTGTGGGTGTTGGGCCCATTGGGTGTTGGCATTCTAAAAGTGGATGCCTGGGGCCATGCCTCAGCTTTCAGGCTGGCCTCAAGACTTAGAAGCATGGTGCCACCCTACTGACACCCAACTCACAGCTATACAGTGACGCAGGCACAAATGCGTGCTATAAACTTCACTAAGAAGGCATTTGTCATCGGGTGTCACTGCCACTGCAAGCACTTTATATGATACATTTAAACTGCCAGGAATTTTAAGAGGATATCTTCACTCGGGGTGCAGCTGCGAGTGTCCAAGCTTCAAGATTCAAGCTCTATAACCACTGCCCCTCACCACCATCACGTACATAAATATGTGCTCTTTATAAATCTGTCTGTCTGTCTACCAACACATTTTCTTACAGAAACAACAGTTTTAAAGGTAGGGAAGGCAGTGCATGTGTAGCTACAGTAGGCAGTGACACCTAGGAAGGTGCAAGAATGTGTTGGCGTATTGTTCCATGCGGAGATCAATGCAAACAATTTGCACAATAACGTTTCCTCTGTGGTTCAAAGGCCAGATAGCATGAGACAAATTGATAAAGGAAAGACAATAGCCCCGCTAATAAGTCATGATAAAATACTGTCCATAATTTATCCTGAATATTGGATGTGAATTTGGTTAGAATTCTTATTAAAGGTAGCCTCAGAATAAGGGCTATATATATTGATAAAAAAAACATAAATGACAAGCTATTCTATTCTGAAAGGCAGATATGTTATCGAATAAACAGGGAGATAGTTGTTTCACAAAAATATACTTACACAGGAAAACTGCAGCCCAGTATAAATGCTTCTCAGATGTTCGAATGCCTCCAAGTTATATACATTTTAAAACTACTCTTCAGCTCAGCTCAGCTCAGTGAGTAACTCTGGATCAGATCAAAGTAAAAATTCTGAGAAGGTTATGCCTTGTAGAGGCATATTTGAGTAACCTTGAGGGGATATCACATGTGTATTTATATACCATTGGGTAATATTTCTTTTCATTGTCAACAAAAAAACTCTTTCACTTTGTGCTTTTATAGTTGGCACTGGACTTTGTTGCATAACGGCATGTTGTGGGCAAAGGGTGAAGGTTGGAGATCTTACCCATGGTATTATCTGGTCTATCTCAGGCAATGGCTTCTATTAAGATTGTAAAGCCTGCACTAGACACGCTCTCTTCCCGGAACAGACCATCATTTGCATGGTTCTATCCCCTTTTATATGAGGGTCGAACAAGCCAATCCAAGCAACAGCGGATTTACCCGTTTGTCGGAGCACAGTTCATCAGTAAGCATTATAAAGGGCAGCGTTATCACACATGAGACAAATGCTGTGGATGCTTGTAATAGTAAACTACATATGTTTTTTTATTGTTGTTGAGGTTGCTCTTTTTATTTTTGGAATCGAGCTATTGTTGAAACACTACACATTCTTTATTTAATTTTATGTTAAAGTTTTAACTGTGGAATACAAAATGTATTCATCATGTGAAAAGTGGAAGGGGGCATTCTTCCCATTGAAATCCAGACCAAACCGATCTGCTGAACCTTCTCGCTGTGATATAGCCTACTTTAGCAACCAGGTCCTGTGGCCAATAGGAGCACTGGAGTGTCCCCAAGCCTTCTCCCTCTCCTGCCACAGCCCCACAAGGGCTGACTTTTTCTCCGAAGTGAGGCAGTGCTTCAGCATCTCCTGGGGTGATTCTGCTCATGTGAGGCTGGGCGTGACCTCTCCTCTTGCTTCAGCACAGTTTGGGGTGAATGTTCCCCTCCGCCTTGGCTGTGCCTGGCGTTGTACGTGCTGGTGGAAGGAGAGGAAGGAGAGAGGCCTGAGTGGGCTTATCTCTGTCTCGCTCAGCGGCTTGTAGAAACATGGTGACCTCAGCATACCCTTGCTGGGAGTCTGTTTTTTTTTCACTCGCCGGACCCTGTCAGCTGCAAACGTGCATTAATCCCGCTATTGTGTTACACAGCAGGGCGGGGATCTTACCTGCTGGCTTTTGTGTCTTCCAAGACTTAATCGCCATAGCACCCTTGAATGTGCGTATAAAAATAATAAAATTCCCAGAAGTGGCTATTCGCTCTATGAGTGAATTACAGGGAACTGGAATCTTAGTCATTATTTGTATAGTTTAGTATAGTTGAGCCCTGTACTTCATTATTGCTCAGTGCTCTACTTATTCTCAGGTGCATCACACCCATTCCAGAAAATGTCCCACCCATTTTAGGTGGAGCAATGTCATGTTGTGTTCATTGGTCATGTGGAATCATACCACTTTGCTGTTTAAAATGTTTTTTTTTTTTTTTTTTTTTTGCGTGTGTGTGTGGAAGAGGTTATACCAGTAGATATTTAGAGGCATTTGCAGATCACACACAAGGCATCGTGCCTTAATGAGATTGTTTACATGTTGATCAAGAGAACAGCTTTGGAATCCTGCGTCCTATATGCAACCACATCTACATTCACAAACAGGATGACCACACTGTACCATGACATTTAGAAGATGAAAATGTCTTCAAGATGAAGGTGATTACATTGTCCTTGAGTTGTTCTGTAAAGAATGTAGCATAAGTTTGCTTCAGTAAACAAAAGTGAACTGCACAAAGGCTGCTGGGAAAAACAGTATTATGAACTGCTTTACTCCTCAGATTTTTGCATTTTAAAATCTTTCTTGAGAAATAAAATTCTATATTACTTTAATGCTACTCATTTTATTTTTAAAAAACATTAAATAGATCTAGAAAGCCAGGGCATGTATTTGGGATGTGCTCCTTGATATGTTTGTATCTTGGCCATGCTGTATAATAGGACACTCTCTAGATAGTAGGCTTCCCCATTTAAATACTTTGAGTCCAAACACCCTAAAACATTGTTATGTAACACAACTTTTAAAAATCAGAGAACTTTCGAGAGTACACAATGACCAACACATTTAAAAACATTAGAAAGCATCCAACTCAAGTTGGCCTTTAGTGTCCTGGATGTTTAATTACTGTACTGCACTAGCTTCAAAATTCCATTTTCTTCCCACCACTTGAAAGCAGCAAGCAGAGATGCAAAAAAAAAAAAATGTTTCAACTCCTTCAAAGATTTGTTCTCATAAAGGCCAGGGGTTGCCTCCAGATGTGCTGGCACATGTCCGGTCTGTGGTTCCAAGCACCGGAGTAAAAGCTTTCACTGGCAGAAAACCTGTGCTCTCTGTACTCTCCCTGTATTCTCTACCCAGACGAGCCCACTGAAAGCAATCACGGTAATCATAACAAAACCATGGGAAAATGTGTATCTGAGTAAATCAATGTATACAGTTTTAAATGTATAAATTCTAATATATGATGTATAAGTGTATGCACACATGCAGAGACATGCGCGCTTGTGCATGCACACACATACACACACACACTGTATATTGATACACACACATGCATACATATTAATATGCATAATTTTGAAAAAGGCATTACAATGCATGACTTAAAAGGGTGTTGGCATCACAGGTGACAAGGTACACAGTTAAATGTTCAGAGTTAAAATGAACTCTTACATTGGTCTCAATTTGACTCTGTTAGATTTGAATTAACACTGGAGATTTTACTGCGCAGGGAGACAGGGAGAAGGAGCACCAGTCCAGCCGTTTAACTCAGAGGACGGAGGACGGACTGAAAGGGTCCATGTGGGACACTTCAACAGCCTGAAGCTGTTTTGATAAGAAGAGGGTGAGCTTAGGCAACGAGCAGTCAGGCCTCAGCACAATCAGGCGTTGCTTAAGAGCTGTCAACACCCTGCTAAGCCATGCCCCTATCTGCTGCATGTCCACACTTCTCTGCAAGCACAGCATGGGGAGATAAAACTTTCACTTTCGTCCCTCATCTGTGAACAGATTTTCTAGAGCACTCTGCTTCTGTGTGGTTGGAATTTCTAATGTGCTGGAAGGCAATATCTGTGAGAGATGCCCAGAAAATCTTTTCCTGTTATATAAACAAAAGCTGAAAGCTTAAAAGCAATATCGCTGCACTTGCAGTTTTGGATTTTTAAAATCTACCCTGATGAGGCCCAAAAACCTCTGCAAGTTAACCCCTTCTCACTCGGCGTCCACTTTTCTCATCTGTCACCACACCCTCCAGAAGTCTAACACAGAATGCAATACCAAAGCTTATGGGACGCTGCAGGTGTGCCTTTCTCTGGGCAGCAGGGAACTTCTGGCAATATCCCTAGGAAGGCCTTTTCAGGAAGACCATCGGTTGACCTGGAGTCGATGTTGCCTACATGTCTACAGCCTTCCTGTCAGCTCAGTGTAAACTGACATTACCTGCCAGAGCGTGCTGATGTTTAGTCGAGGTGCTTCTTAAAAGCCACAGTAGCACTCCAATTTGGCCTCTAAAAACTCAGCTCTGGGAGCAAAAAAGGTTTATTTCTTCTGCTATTTGTACCTATTCCATGTGGAGGAGAGAGTGCTGAGAGCTGTTAGCCAGGACTTTCTGCTTATTTGAGATTTTTTCTGGGCTGTGTCCAGCCGAAAGCTGACAGAGTGGACAAGTGAAAATAGCCAACAAGATGCATCCTGTCTGAGACTCTGCTGCCCATTGTATAACAGGGGTGTGGCAATAAGGGTTAACTGAGGAAACACAGGAACTGGGGCCCGTGCTGACTTTGGCCTGGGTGTTTTTCTGTGTGATAGTGATGCCAAAAAAAGCAATGCCAAATGGACAATATGCAATTAATGGGTTGATTTTTCCTTATCATGTGAAGTCTGATGTGCAGAGAATGAATGCTAGCACATGAGCCACAGTTATGAGAGAGTGAGTGATCAGCCAATCCACATGGAATGGGGAGCTACTAGGCTACTGCTAGCAGAACAAAACAAAACCCAGGGTTCACTGATCATTTTAAAAGGTGAGATTCCTGCCCTCTGCATTTCAGGCTTGTCAAGTGGTTGTGTGGCACGCATACATGGCTCCTCTGGGTCGACACTGTGGCACTTACTGCAGTGCTACATACTTTCCGCACAGACGTCAAGGAGTGACTCATCACAGAGACGGTCATTTGCTTGTGTGCAATGGAATGTAAATAGCAGGAGACATAACCAGTGGAACATTGCCGCTTGTGCAGCTCAAAATGCACTCAGACAGGCTGGGACGGCGGGAGGGGTGGCCCTGTGAAATCCACGAAAGCAGGGCACGAAATGCGAAACCTGATATTCTCCGGTTGCACAGAGAGCCTGGCACAATCAGGCCAGGCCTGTCCTGCGCCTGGCCACCCCAGGGTGGCACCCCCCCCCCCCCCAGTCCTGAATGGCTTACTGCCAGGCTTCATGTGCCCAGGCCTTTGCGTGCTGACTCGAGTCCCATCTCACTGAGGCCCTCTGAAAGGAGGATATTTGCCAGGGACCGAGCAGTAGGACGGGGCGGGATATTTTTTTGGGGTCGGCTAAGGTAGCGCACAGTACTGTAAGTCAGAAAACCAGTTTCCATACATCAATAACACTAGTGCTCTAAGCGTTGCAGGTGATGTTTGGCGGCTGTACAAACACACTCCTCATTTGGTTGCATAGCGGCCATTTCTGATACCGGGTCCGTGTGTAAAACACACATAGATATATCACAGATGAGTTGGCTGGTGAGGCAGTACTTTGCATTTCCCATTATTAAAGAGCAGTTTGCATATCTCGCTCAGCGTTTTCAAACAGGTCCTGAAGCTTCTCTGACCCAGCCAAGATTTCAGAAAGCCCTCAGGCACTGGCAGCACCATCAGCCCTACAGTAGCTGGCACTAGATGTGTAATTCATTGTGAGATGTTATTCTCTAATAGAGCCGCGTTGTGGGATGCTGATGCAAACGTGCGTGCGCCGTGGGGGGGGGGGGGGAGCCACGCCACTGGAACGCAGTCCATGCCCTGCAAGCGAACCACTGTCCTGTGGTCGAGACCCAAACACATCTGCCCCACAGTCCCCTTGCCTCTGGGTTCATTTTCCATGTCGCACTGTGTGTTTTATCTGAAACCCGACCCGACTGAAACCAATTCTGCTGTCCCAGGCCAAAATGAAATGGTCATTTTACTGAGATTCACAGCCAGCAAGCATTATGAACAACTCAAACATGTAATCATAATGAATACATGATTGTGGTATCAAAATGACTGTAAATTATTATATAAGTCAGTCAAGAGGAATGCATAATATTTTTTAGTTTGCAGATGCTCTTAACAAGCTAATTCAGCTTCCATTATTAATTCTATATAGCCATATATTTATTGAATTGCATCATATACAGTACACTGAATATTTACTTCAGGTTATCTTATTCAAGTGTACAACATCAATGTCCAACATGAGAATTTCTTATGCAACCATGTGATTACTGTAATGAAAGCAAACGTTATATGCTATGCTCTCCTTTAGGATATCAGTGATAGAACATTACATTTAAGACCTGTGGCTGTGGCATGTGGATGAGGTTATGCAGTGATTCAGTTTTGAACACAAATGGTGGTATTCTGTGAACATTAATGATGGATACAAGTTGATTGCATCTGTCCAGTTACCGAACCCCTGAGGAATTTTGAGGGCACAGAGATTACCTTCAGTTTAAAATAAAAGGTTTGTAAATAGAGCTTGACCTGCTAGACCGTATGTCCTTAGTTGTGATGTTTCTGTTTGGGCCGTGTTGTTTGTGAGCTACTTTCAGCCACCAAGATATTGGACTCCTGTTTCTGCATGAAGATAATTTCAAAACAGATCTTACTTCAATCAGTAGACGATAGAATCCATCCTAGTAAGCCAAGCAGTGTGAAGGGGTGTTGATATCAAGAGCCAGAGTAAATATGATAGCCATCTATGGCTTGATTTAATCTTTGACATTTGACATTTATTTTTCTTCTCTTGAACTTCCTTCTTGTGCAGTTACTCCTTCAAGGTAACCATGAGTGACATTAGTCTAAAAATTATTTTCCATTGCTTATAATTCACTCAAGGCTGTGTAAGGACAGGGGCCATTTCCCCAATGTGGCCCGTTCGCGGAGTCTTCTTCATCCCTATTGTATGCTCCTGGCATGGATCTACATTACATTGCAAGAATTTAGCAAACACTCTTATCCAAAGAGGCTCACAAAACTTTTTGCATTTGCATCCATTTATACAGCTGGATATATACTGAAGCAATGCAGGTTAAGTACCTTGCTCAAGGGTACAATGGCAGTGTCCTGCACGGAAATCTAACCTGTGATCTTTAGGTTACAAGACCAGTTCCTTAACCCTTTATCGATTTCATGTGCCATAGCCAAAATCAAAGATACAATTTCACCAGAACATCAATGTATTAACTCTGTCATTACAGTATTTCCTGATCCAAAGAATGATTACAAAACAAGCCAAAACGTGAAGTCCGTTCACTTGTTTTGATCTCTTCCACTTTCCGTACCACTGCAGCTTTGTTTCACTTCCAACCTAGATAAATAATGGCCATGCAAATCAGACCTAGAGAGCATTCAAGGACACTGCATTCTGACCTCTGTGCCATGTGTTTGCACGTTCAGGTACAGTACACAGGGCTTGGATCACATTTTCTATTGACTGGGTGATGGGCAGTGAGCAGTAATTATTGTCAATCTTCGATCAGATGTCATTGCAGTCCTATTTACATAACTCCTTCCAAGTCCTTTATCTCTATTGGCTGAGGACTTGAGAGTGACCCTCACCCTATGTGGCTTTCCATGGTACAACATCTGTGGCAACTGGTCTGCCTCTATCCTGACAAGTAAATTAAACCAAATGTCCTGACTGATGGCTGAAATGAGTTAGAGGTTTTCTTACACCATCTCTCACTAGAAGAGTGAGTGAAATGGCAACAATACATTTTCCCTCATTTAAGATCCTACTTTTGTAATATACTGGATTGAATCTGTTGGTACAGTTTTTGTGTCTATATGGAAATTTGTAGAGGCTCAGAGGATTGATTCATCTGGAAAAAAAATAGGAAGTGTTTACTTGTTCTCTTTTCAAAGTGTAATAATTGGGATTTGGTTTCTTGCACTTTCTGTGTTGTGCCTTGTT
The DNA here is from genome assembly GCF_013347855.1 of Anguilla anguilla. NCBI lineage: Eukaryota > Metazoa > Chordata > Actinopteri > Anguilliformes > Anguillidae > Anguilla > Anguilla anguilla. The sequence continues at coordinate 52,645,484 of NC_049203.1, read as the reverse complement.
CTGTGTAGATGACGGATGGATTTAACGTGTTGTTTCCTGCTTCCTTCAGGGAGCTGTAATGAAACTCATCATTCATTGTGTTTCAGTCCACATGCAATTATCCATCACCCACAAGGACTTGCATGTGTTCAATTTATTTGATGCATGTGCATGGGTCTGGTATAGGAACAATGTTGGGTCATGCAAGGCTCAGGGCCTATACCTACAGCTTAAGAAACATTCTCAGAAAATCATGGAGGGCTCATTTTAATTCAGGCAGACAATACCTTTCAAGTTTACCACGGTTTCCATGGTGATCGCGCTAAGAGGTGGCAGAGTCCCCATACAGGCCCTTTGTGTGTTTTCAGATTAGTATTCAGCAGATAAGACCTTACTGTCTCGATGACACTGAGGGAAACATTACAGTTCCTACATACTGTACCTGGGATATTGCTGGGCCAAGCTCACAAAGTTAAAGCCTGCTCAATAAGCTGATCCCATGATAAGAGGCTAAAGAGTTCTCCAGACGTCAGCATTTTTCTCTCATACCACAGCTTGTGATACACTACATAAATGGTGGGGGTGGGGGAGGGGGGGGGGCATGTATATTCCCCTTGGCTTCACATTGCTGTGTCCTGTCCTGTGTGATTACTAATGCCTGCTGTTCATATTTTCTCAGCTATAACACTGAAAAACCTTTTGAAGAGGGTTTGCAAAGGGCACCGTCTTGTTAATGCTTTCTGCATAATGCATGGAAAGGCATGGTAGCAGTGTAAAGGAGAAGATAAAGCGAGTAAATCATTACAACTTCTTACATTAAGCATTTTGCACGTACACTTGATGCGCTTTCTCCTTTGAGTTGAGTGAATATAGGTGGTAGTGTTCTCAAAATGTGTTAAACTATAACACATTGGGGAAATATGTAACAACTAACAAATCAAAAACAAAGGAAGAAAATTAAAACTCAATTACAGTACATGTCATCATATGTCTGTCTATTACCCCTGTTTTCATCCACTGCAAAAAACAAAACGGATATCCCAGAGGAATTGTTTTCTGCCGTTTACCTAAAGAACTGGGAGTACAGCCAAGTCCACTATCAGGGGAAGTGCAGCAGAATAACAGCTGTGAGAGTACTCCCCCTCCCCGCCTGTCTGCCGTTGCTTTTTCTTCCGTTTCTCTTCCTCCTTTCCCTGCGAATCTGTCGCTTCAGCTGCTTCGGTTTTTGTTTGCCACTGTCGCCCCGCTTTCGTAACGCATCAATCTTGAAGCAGCAGCTGCAATTATGGGACATTTTTGTAAACTGTGCTCTAAAAAAACACTTGTTTGTTCTCGCGGTATCCAACAACTTTCTGTGTAAACGTATGACTTTCACTGGCAACCCTTTAATTGTCTTGTTTGTTGAGGCTGAAGTGCGAGTATAAGAATCTTCTAATTATGTCCATGCCATGGCGCAGTGTACTGATGCTCATTTAGTCATTTAGCCATCTGAAAATGAGAGCTCCCTTTCTTGTGCATTTCCCGTGACTGAAGAGCAGTATTTATGAAGGGGTTGTAATGCATTCTGATTGCTGCCTGCAGGTGTCTTACAAAAAAGTGTGCTTCATGGTGAGTGGACAGGATACCAACATCCTTGTTAGTTTTTTTGACCTTAGAAAAGCTTGCAAAAGCATATTTTGAAAACTGAGTGGCATATGTTTTGTACTTAGTGACATAACCACTAAATACTTTCCCCCCCTTCTGCAGGCTAATGTAGATTTATGCTGGAGAGTTCACATGCTTGTAGGACTGCACTACTGAGTCTTGAGCAGAGCAAGCCTTTCAGGGAGGGGGTCAGCAATATCTTGAAAAGCAGGGAATCTGTGCCAATCAGAATAAGGCCTAATAATAGAACCTTCCTGTGTCAGCTTCTGTCTTGTCCTTAGGGTCGTTGGAGAGCGGTGTGGATGTGCGAGGGGGGTGGGGGTGGGGGGGTCAGACAGAGTTTCATCCTGTTCTGTATCCATTCCAGATTGATGGTTTCTAGGTAGTCCCCTGTCCCTGGTTTTGTTTTACACATGACTTTTTCAACTCTGTTTGGCAGAACGCCGCACATTTTTCAGACTGACTCCGCATTGGCCAGTTGCTTCTGTGGCACTGGCTGTTGTTCTAATGGGACACAGGGTGTGGTGCCAGGGCAGGCTGATAGCTGGTGGATATGGACATCCACTTGAAGCCTCAATTTTTAGACCAGCAGAGAATGGGCTCCCCCTCTATAGCTTAGAGCATCCTTATAGGGCATCTCTCTGGATTTCTCGAGGGAATGTTTTACCTGACTTGCTGGTTTTTGGGGGGTTTTGGCTCTATTTTTCTGCATTGTACTATTTCATTGTTCCTTGTAAAGTGCCTTTATCCCCCATTGGGATAGTAACATGCCACAGAGTAAACAGGGATGAGACAGATGATGGTTTCAGAAGCTAGCTCACCTTGGTTCACCCCTGCAGGTAATTTCTGATGGCTGGATAACCTGGCTCCTTCAAACCTCACCTCAGACACAAATAGTGCAGTGCCAGACAGACGAGCACAAAAGGCATGCAGACAGGCACCACTCTTCAGACAGGCTCATTAGACAGGTGCATTACAGAACAACTCGCCTGTCTGGCTGGGAGTGTTTGGTAACTGCTGCATTCACAGGTGTCACGCACTGGCCGTGGGAGGGGTTGATGTGTGAGTTTTGGCACGCCGCCTCCTTATATAACTTTTCCTCAAGCCCTTTCGAGCCGCTAGTGGCTGTGTGAGAGGATCTGTTTTCTGGCTCACGCTGCTGGGCTTTCTAATCTCTGGGGAAGGGGGGGAGGGGGGGTGGTCTGATTGCGTGGTGCTCTATGTCGTCTCGTGCTATTTGCCAGGCACTTCTGCCAGGCAGTGTTTCTTAGGCTTGTAAGAGAGCTGTAATTAAAGTGTTGACAAGAAGATTATCAACTCTACCACCCTTCACAGCTTATTTACTGGTTTAACTGGATCTGAGCTTAAATGGAGACTCAAAAAGCTTGCTATTCTTGCTGCATACTACTAGAGTAGCTTCTATAATGGTCCAAGTATGACACAGGGTATGTAAATTGTTAAATTTAGCAAATGATTTCCTTTTCAATTGATAGCATCTGTGCAGCACTCTGGTTGGGAGTGTGGTTTTTTGGGTGGGTTTCCCCATGGTGTGTTTCTTACTGAGCTGAAAAAGAAAATGCCTACATTTGATGGAAATCCTCTGATGAGAAGGTCTAGCTCCCACTTATGTAAACATTTCTGCATTTTGTTTGAATTTGAATTATTGAGCCAGTACCTCTCTGGTGGTGGTCAGGATGACCATCATAGCGGTAGTGCCACTGTCATGCCCTCCCCCTTTCCCTCTACTCAGAACACTGATTTTTAAATGCATTTATGTAACCGCACGTTTTGAGCATGCTATTTTGAGCGCTGGCTTGACGACGGATGTCAAAAATCAATTTAACACATTCCCACAGAGAGTATTGGTAATCCGCGAACGGTTTAGCAAAGGCCACCCTCCAGACAGTATTCATTCCTACTGACACATAGCAGAGAAAACAAACACCGGGAAGGGGTTCAGAAGTCAGTGGTCTCTGAAGCGGTCGCACGGAGGCCATCTGTTACAGATGAAAGGCGGTGTCGCCTTTGACTTCTCGTCCGTGTGAAGGTGGGATTCGTGCTGGTTGTGGATTTATCAGATCACAGCTGGTTTTGATAATACGATTTTGTTTGATTTACTAATGTCTGTCCTGTGCTCTGACTCCCACCGAATAGAAAGTAAAGTAGCCACAGCCCGCGATGGCAAAGCTTCAATCGGATCTGCTGGAACCATTACCTATCTCTTCATAGGAGCCCCCAAACTTCTTAATTTGCATAAATGGTATGGTTCAGTATGTGGCACAGTAACCTGTGTATAATCTGTGAATTATGAAGGTACTTACTTACTACATAAAAAGAGCCCTATAGCCTTTTATGACTTGCCCTAGGTGCATACTAGTCAGTGCAAGGAAAGACATATGCATTTAGATTTGTAAGTTCTTTTTAATTCCTGGTGAACTTTTCAACTGAATTGTGGTTTTTAGTCTGTGTCTAGTCTTGTGTGGGGCACATGTGTAAGATATGCATTCCGATGGGTTAAAAAAAAACAGGAATAAATTCCAGCGGTGTTATTCTTTGCCAAAAAAATGTTTAATTTGTTATCTTCAAATGTGCAAATTGTGGCAGGTAAAAATGTTCAGTCATGATCTGTGTTCAGCATCAGGTCAGCTAACAGTGAAAGCAGCAATCTGACAATCAGTCATTAAGAGTTGCTAAAGTTCATTAATGTATGTGTGTTGAGCAATCAGTGTTTTGGCATCAACAGTATCTATTGTGGGCTAACTTTTCTTCACAGGATATTTGCAATATATTGCAGATGGGGAAATGCAGTGAGCTCCATAATGTTTGGGACAAATACATTTTCTCTTGATTTTGCTCTGTACTGGACAATTTTAGATTTGTAATCAAACAATTCAAATGTGCTTAAAGTGCATAGTCCCTCCATTTCAAGGTACCATAACATTTTGGAAAAATGGCTCCACATGTGTTTCTGATAAGACAGGTGTGTCCAATTACTTCCTCAGTGCAGGTATAAGAGTGCTTTGAGTATACTCATGATTCTAGAATAATCAGTAATTGCAAAGGGCCTGGTAAGCCAAAGAAGACCTCTACAGTTAATGACAAATGAATTCTCACCATAATGAAAAAAAAAACCCAAACACCTGTTCAACAGATCAGAAACATTTTTAAGAGGAAGGAAGGGATGTATCAGTAACTACTGTCCACAGACGACTTCATAAATAGAACTACAGAGGCTACAGACCGCTAGTTAGCCTCAAAACAGGATGGTCAGGTTACCGTTTGCTAAGAAGTACCTAAAAGAGACTGCAGAGTTCTAGAAAAAGATCTCGTGGACAGATGAGACCAAGATTGACTTGTGTCAGAGTGATGACCAGAGCAAAGTCTGGAGGCCAAAAGGAACTGCCCAAGATCCAAAGCACCACCCCTATCTGTGAAAAATGGTGGCAGGGGTACTATGGTTTTAGTATGTATGGCTGCCACTGGTACTGGCTCACTGGTCTTCATTGATGATGCAACTACAGATAACATCAGCAGAATTCATCCTGAAGTGTGCAGAAGCATCTAATTTGCTCAGGTTCAACCAAATGCCTCCAAATTCATTGGGCTGTGCTTAATCTGTGATCACAAACATACTGCTAAAGCAAAAATAGAGTTTTTCAAAGCCAAAAACTGGAAAATTCTTGACTGGCCAAGTCATTCAGCCAATCTGAATCCAATCTAATATTTGTTTCATGTGCTGACTTGAGACAACTAGCTCCCGAAACAAGCAGAAGCTGAAGATGGCTGCAGTACAGGCCTGGCTAGCATCACCAGAGAAGATACTCAGCACCTGGTGATGTCTACGGGTCACAGACTTCAAGCAGTCATTGCATGCGACAAGGTGCTGAACATGGCATAAATATTAAATAAAAGCTTAGAATATGTACTTTAACCATATATGAATTGTTTGATTACATATCTAAAATTGTGGAGTACATAGCCAAATCAAGAAAAAAAAGTATTTGTATCAAACATTATGGACGTCACTGTATATTTTTCAACCAAACCACATATAAGAGGATAATAACAATCCTCTTGTTAGATAATGCTAGAGTTACTGATAATGATAGAGTTACTGTATTCCAAACATGAGTAGAGCTGACATCAGTAGATCTGAATTTGTTTGACAAAAAGTAATGGTTTTAATTTTGATTATTCAAGAGCCACTACTGTCCATTCACTGCTCAAGTTTTCTGTTAAAAATAATGTGACTATAATATCCAACACAGACAGAAAGCTCCCAATGCCAAATAGTCCTACAAAACAAGCACAAACAGTCCTTGAGTGAAAATTTTGCCCTGAGGAACTCCTCTAGTCCTTGATTGCCTTAACGTGCATCTCAAACAGCTGAATCTCCCCTCTACTCAGAAACAATGACTTCGTTTATGTCTGGTTTGAAATTTTACCAGGATTTCCTCCAGGAATATAACAAATGAGCCAAGGTCGGTTACATAATTATTGAGAGGTATTTCCTTGGACAAAAAATAATAAATAATGACATGTACACGGCCTCATAATGTAAATGCACTGTAAGGTTTGGCTCTCTGTTATAATCCTGAAGTCTCAGCTCTGCAATCTCTCTGTACCGGTCTGGCTGTCCGGCCCTGAACTTTCAGTGGAATTGCCCCCCACCCTGCCCCCCTCACCTTCCCATCAAAACTCCATCAACATCCTTTGAAAACCCCAGCCACCCCTACCCTCAGTCCATGTGCACTGATACTGTGATGAGATCACAGTTTGAGCAGTATGCACACGTGATGTTAAAATTGGCCGTGCCCAAAAATGATTTACCATTCACAGCATATGCAAATTCAATTAAATGTGACGTTGAAGTCATCTGTTGATTTGTTTTTTCACACATTGATAGAGCATTAGTAAGGCAACATTTGACATTTTTGTTCATTTGATTTCCAACATGAATGAAAAATAAACTGAGAACAAAGACGAATGTTTTATACATTGAATCAATAACATGCTTGTCATAAAGCACAATACAGTATGTGATGTATTTATCATGTTACATAAAAATATATTTTGACATCTCTCAGAATCTTATTTGAAATCGATGCCAATTTCTGCATTTACCAATTTTCTGATCAGCTTGCAGTTACCATTCTTTATTGGGTGTTTGGAACCAACACCTGTCCACTTTATCAAAGTCTAATTTATATTTGCGACACATTGTTCACATAGAAATGGTGCCAATCAGTTATGAATAGATTTTTTGGCCAATGTAAGCTGCCATTACTCCTCTGTGGGGTGAAAAATCTCAATTGCATGCTCATTTTCAATGGCACACATTGAGCTGGGTGAAGCAGCCCTCTGTAACAGGAGAAAAGTGACCTTTGGAAGAGGTGAAAAACACAAGCAACAGCAGCCACATCATCCCAGGCAGCAGCACCATGGCACTGCACAACGCGTCTGTCCTTGAAATGGCCTGAGTGCACGTGTATGTATGTGTGTGTGTGTGTGTGTGTGTGTCTGTGTGTGTGTGTGTGTGTGGTGTGCCCGCGTGCGTGTGTGTTTGCACAAGAATGTATGTGTGTGTATGTGTGTGTGATGTGCCCGCATGTGTGTGTGCACAAGCATGTGTGTGAGTGTGTGTGTGTGCACGTGTATGTGCACACGCTTTCATGTGTGTGTGTGTGCAGTGTGTGTGTGCACGTGTCTGTACACACGCTTTCATGCATGTGTGTTCATGCAATTTTATGAGTGTGTATGTACCCTTCTGCTTCTGTGTGTGCATGCAAGTGTATTTTTGCATATATTGTGCACTCTAATGTACTAACACTGAACCACCCTTCAACTGAGAGAAATATTTAGTACTCACTAACTTTGATATATTTATTTATTTATAACACACCACTGCTTGGTATCTGAGGCCTTGAAATAAATGTTATTTATAAAAGAACAAATTTGTCTGACCTACACACCATACACATGACCTGCACAAACATGTCGATATAAAATTTTAATAGGCATCTATTAAATATTAGTAGAATGCTGGCAAGTCCAAAATGCCCAGCGAAGGACGTGGTGGAATGCAGGTCCTTTACCTTACCTGACCCCTTCAAAGTCATGTGGCCTGTTATGCCACCTGGAATTTGGCCAGAATCCCTACAGCTATTTGGGAGCAAATGGAGGTACGGGTAAAGCTACTGATTCCACCTCTGATATCGTGATGAGGGCAATCTCAGCCCTGCCTATGAGGATGAACTGTAGAATGAAAATGACTATAACTTTCACATCCTCAGTGGGCCTCATCTGTAAACTAAGCAATGTACGTACTGGAGTGTGGATCTCATATAATGACAGGTGAAATAACAGAAATTGGATTAAAGTGTATGGTAAGGAAGCAGTAATACTCAGTATTCATTTTTAGAAAAACATGACTGTTGATTTACCTGTTTTGAAACCCCTATTTAATATCCCTGGCTAAAACCTAGCATGACTCCATGATACCTTTATGCATTTGCCTTTGTTGACATTTATACGTATCTTAACATACTTTGGAGTGTCAGCAGTGATTTAAAAAAATAATAATAATAATGATTTAGCAGGCTTTTACTCTAATTATCTTTGTGTTGTTATCAACTTCTTTTTTGCATGGCCATGCGCAATTCAGGGACATTTAGAATGCATTGGATTGAATTACTATCTAGTCACGGAGCTCTGCCACTACATTGCAACAGAGCCATGGGTGCGGTTTGCTTGTGTTCCATCTGCTAGGACAGGGCTGCCCAACCCTATTCCTGGAAATCTACCATCCTGTAGGTGTTCACTGCATCCTTAACAATGCATACCTCTTTCACCACTTGGATATTTTATTACATTGCTAATTAGTAGAATCAGGTGTTCCAAATTAGCATTGGAATGAAAACCTACAGAACCTTCCCCACAGAACTCTTTAGTAATCATTTACCTATTTATCGCAATACTCTCATAGGAACATTCTGTGTCTTTCACTGGGATCTGACTCATAGTATTATTGGGTCAATCTTCCTGTTGCAGTTTGATTCAAGCAAGAGGAAGCACAGCTCTGCTGTGTGATTTTCTGTGTGTTTACTGCACAGCTCTTGGGGCAGGTGCAGTAAATCAAAAGCTGAGTGAAAATGACATCCACTGGGGGCCGTGTGCTGCAAAGTGCCGCTTGACTTTTTATTGCCGAGATCATCTTTGTTTTAAATGAAGGTGATACGGTGCACCTGACACGGCCGCTGTGTACCAGGGAGACTCTTTGAAAAGCATATGAGAGATTATGCACTGGGACTCAAGACGTTTTATCATATCATTTAACTACCGTTTTATGCTGCAGCTGAGAATGGTAATGGTCAGTTTGTTCTCTCCCTATTTTTCATCTGCTCCTGGGAGGCCTTCTTTTTTACACATGAAGCTAGACATTTTTTCCAATAGCACCTTTGCATACTAACATTAAATATCATGGTCAAAATTATTTTTGACCATATTTATTTATTTTTTTGATCATTTTATTCTCATATTGGATTCAATCCCACAGATGTTCTGGTCCATTACAGGCTTGAGTCGTCATTTATTACTCTTTGATATATTTTTGTGTCCATTTTCTCAGTTTGAATGCAATGTAGATTTTTGTAAATATTGCAATTTATTAATCATTTATATGACTCAGACACTTGGTACGTATCATATCAGAACGTGTACTAATATTATGCTCGTGAATTAATTAAATCCACATGCGCCTTTTGTGAAGATCAAAGAAATGTCTTTGAACATTGCAAATTAATCAGGGGCCACGGGAAAGGTATATCCAATAATAATAAAAAAAAACAGTTAATTCTATTAAGTTTTGCTGTGATCTCTCAATATCAAATTTAACTTGCAAGCTGAACTTGGAAGTTGAACTCAAATGGTTCAAGGCAGTAGGTTTCCTCGAACCATTTGCGTAACCTTTGGTTTTACAGTGTACTGAAAGCATTTACGGCGTACTAAGGTTTGTGCCGCTGGTGTTTTTTAAACATACCAATAATTACAGAGATAATATATTATGTTGATATACTGTGCCAATGTGTGGGAGTATTTTTTTATTATTTGGAATCATTTTCAATGGGTGACAGGACCATAATACTATGAAGAGTTATATATTTGGAGAGCATCTTTGTGGATAAAATTACTAGCTGATTTGATGCAGCCTAATATCCAAAGGAGAATTGTTTGAGTTGCATGCTTGGCAGCTTGAAAGTTTGTTAAGTATTGTTTTTCTTGTTCAGCTGCATGGTCTACCAGACACAAGGAAGTGAAAGCAGCTTTTTTTGAGATAAATTAAATTTTTATTTTTCTGTAAAAATGAGCAAATGCTCAGTTTCAGCACAGTTTTGTGATTATGAACATTTGTTAAATGAGGCCCTTGACCCTAACCACACGCACACTCAGCTTATTTAGCACACCGTGCATTGGCACAATCCTGTGGTGCATTGGAACGTCTTCAAAGGAGATTTTATTTTCTTCATAAAATTGATTGCAGAGGACCTGTCGGGAGCCAGAATTCTAAGAATGGGCGTGACTTTGCCATGCTGGACTGTTTTCAGGTACACGCAAACAAGGCTATGACGCAAATCGTCAAGGTACACTACAACTGAATGTTCAGTTGGAAAATGAAAGAAAACAGTTGCGCTGATTTGTACCGCAGATGAGGAAACGACGTATTTTGCAGGTCACGATTGTTTTTATGGATGCCCCGGTCATCCACAGTATGCCCCGGTGCTGCAGTGTGTTGCATTGGGTGGAATACGATTTTTAACTGCACCAACTTGAAAAGCTCTCACTTTTTTATACTTGATAATTCCTCACAAGTTATGAACAATTTGTTCATTAAAAGAGATTTTCATCGAAGGGAAACATATTTTATCCATATAAATGCACATGCTTTTATAAAAAAAAACATTGTGTAATTCAGCAGTAATTGTTTGAATGGGATCAAGGAAGTAAAATTACCACTCACAGACATGCATTAAGGAACAAGGCCTGGCATCGGGCCTGACCTGCAGGGTGCCTCCATGGCAACGTGCAGTCTGCCAGTGCACACTATGTACAGTGGGCGGGGCGTTTGCTGGCCTTGCTGGTGTTTCTCCATCTGATCCTGTCTGTCAGACACACTTTCGCTTCCTCCTAAACCTCCCTCAGCACTATTATTGGGACCTGTATACGCAGTGACAGGGCCACGGTTCTGCAAACAAGTTGAGCGAAACCAATTGTGTGGCCAACTAAACATGGGCCAGAATTAATCATGAGATCATACTGCCGTCTCCCACCAAAAAGCAACAACTTCATGAGCACTCATGACTGACTGCATTCTGGTTACTCCAAGGTCTGAGCTTGTTGGAGATGCTGGTTTCTTGAACCTAGATTTCCGCAAGTACATGGCACTGCTGGAAAGGCTCATGGAAAGGAAATGTAAGGTGTGTCATAAAAAACCGCAACAGGTTTTCCTGAATCTTGCTGTGTGTGTGTGGAGTGATCGTGGGAAATCAGATGTGTTCTTGAGTGGTTCAGAGAGATGTGAACCTGCGGGTGCCTTTGGGTCACCATGTGACCTGCTCAGGCCTGGACTGGTCAGAAGCCTGGGGTTCGTAGACCCGGCTGTGCTTCTCAGAAGTAAGGACGGGGCCGGGATAATCTCCAAAACAAACCTCCCTGGTGCGTTCTCAAAACAGCTTTATTAAATCAAATCTCTGTTCTCCTTCCAGATAGCTTTGTTTGCAACATTTAGTCAATGACAACAATGAAAGTATAAATCACAGAACAAATCTGATGTTAATTGGTTGCTAGTGGGGCCAGTGCTGTGGTGTTCTCTCTCTGTGGGCACCCTGTATGGTTTTTTTGTGTTCTTGGCTATGAGCTTAGCGGAAGGCCTGCTGTTCGTGGTGTCCAGTGAGGATTACAGTCAGCACAAGAACACTCAGTGAAGATACACTATGCCCTTATATAAAGGCAATATATCATTTATAATCCTGGAACGGAAGAGCAATGTGAACCCCAGCAGCCTGCCCCTCCCACACCCGAGCCCCCAACCGACCACCCCCCATCCCCATCCCCATCCCCATCCCCACTCCATACCCCTCTGCAGATGGAGTCCGTTACATAACCCTGTCGTGACAGCGAGAGAGAGTCCGCTTCTTCAGGAAGGCTGTGTTCCCCCACACTTGCACCCACGGGAGCCCATTGTGTGAAGGGAGGCATCGATTAAAGCGGGCCCTGACTGGCTGCGTGCGGGTAATCCGCTCCGACAGTTTCTGGTGGCCGTGAGGAAAAAAAACAATGCATTATTAACCAGGCCCGCTTGCGGAAACCGCGGGTCGGCCCACCGCTACAGCGATGCGGCCACATCTGGACCTGTCCGTCGACACGTCAGCCTTGCAGGGATTGGATAGTGAGCCACTGCTGTCGGTACACACTGTACTGTAGGCATTCCAGCTGGGTCCTGGAAAGTCCGCTACATATGCGGGTTTCATTGTGTGCGCTGCTCAGATTTTTTTTGTGTGGGGGGGGGGATTCACAGTAAAATGCATTGAGCCAGTCAGGGGTTCAGCGCAAAGCTCAGAGGTGCTGTTCTGTGCTATTACGATCGCTGCGTTTCATAACATGAACATAGCAGAAATGCAATCTGGTCTTGTGGTATTGTGTGCATTCTGACATGCTGACAAACTAAGCTGAGAGGAATGAAAGGGGTGCCTTACATTGGGAAATGCCTCTGCAAATGCCTTCCACTGCTGCTCAGATACAACAAATAGGCTGCTACAGGAGTCCCATTAAAAATAAATAAATTAAAATAAATAGATACAGAGCCTGAAAATTGGACTAAGCTGCACACAACAGTCTTTGTGGGCCATCATCACTGACCATAAGGAATTCCTAATTGGTCAGAACACAGCCACGTTGGATTGTGGCCATGATTGAATTGTGGGTCAGTGCAATCATCACATTTCTGCAGTCAGAGAGGGTAATGAGATTTGAATAATTGGTTAAACTGGACTCCTGTACTGGTTTCTGAATTGACCGACAAATCGTGCTGGGTGGCTGCCCTTGATACAAATAAATTCAACTTCACGAATGGGAAAACAGTTTTTTGGTGTCATTTTCTTTCCCGCAGTGAATATTTCTTTTTCATTCTAACCGTCCCAGCTAAGCCGTTTTTTTTTTTTTTTATAGCAGCGTGACATGGGTGCTCGCATGCTGGAGCTGCATGCATGCCTGTAATTCTTGCGACTCCTTGCAGTGTTCCAAGAGCTGACGCATACTAATCAATGTCAACTTGATACAGCTGACACCAGAGCTGTCCGTCCGTCCCTGTCACGTTACCCCGTAGGACGCAGTTTAAGGATGTGCGCCGCACCTATCGAATGCAAGGGAATGCCCGTCCCCTGGGGTGGAACGCGGCTTTCCGTGACAGCTTCTCCTCTTGCAAGGGGGGGCGGGGGGAACAGCCCCGTGTCAGTATTCCCCAGCGACGAGCACGTGGGAGGATGGCTTATGTAAGACGACGAAGAAGGCGGTTTTCGGAACTGAAAAGCATTGTGAAAGGGGGAAAAATGGTTCACTGTGTGCAATTCTCATTGCTAGGGCAGATGCTGGCGTGTGACTTTTCAGCGAGCTCTGTTCCGGCAGCCCACCTCATGAAGACGGCCATTGAGCGGGCCGGCCGCGCGGAGGTGAACTGAATGCGCTCGGAGAGGCGCGGACGCACGGCTCTGACCCCCGCGACCTTTTGTTCTCCCGCGCTCGCCGCTTTCCACAGGCGCTCTTGTTTAGCGCCCCGCAAAGCCGATTCCTCGGGAGAGAGCGGGGGGTTCGCGTCCGGGCCTTTCAGAACCCACCTCGGCGGGACGAAACCCTCGTAAAAAAAAAAAACCAGCGCATTTTTTTTAGTTTCAGGATAAAAGGTAACCAGTGGGTGCGCTGCAATTTGCGCTCCCGCTCGACGGTCCGTGTCCATGGGAACGGACAAGAACACGCAGCGCGGTCCTGAGGCTCATTCATGCTGCAATTGGAGGGCGCTCCTGCTGGAGGACTGTGCGAGCTTCCCCCCCGAGCGGCACTTCGTAGCCTAATCAGCCTCCCGCCTCAGCTGCAGTTTGGCTGCTGCGTGTGGGCGGGCTCTTTCACGGTGACGCACTGGCTGCACGCCCCCCAGTATCGCCACTGGCTTGGCGCTCCCCGCGCGCGCCTGGCCAGTTTATGTAAGCCCGTGAAATCGGCGCTCTACTTGTGCAGTGGCGCGTGAAACACGCTACTTTAGCATGAATAACGTGCCGGTCTGGAACATAGATTATGCATGCGCACAATGGCCAGCGCTGTGGTGGAGAAGAGCTGTGTAGCACAGGGAAAGTTATCTTTGAGCCAGCGATAATTCCTACTACAGTGTGACCATAAAGACCTACCTCGCCAATGCTATGCACTGCCACGGTGTCTTTGTTGGAGTGTTGCATGTACGGTAACTAATTCACTTGTGATAAATGTGATTATTTGGATTTAAGGGATTATTTTAAATTTATTTTCATTTTAACCTTTATTTTCCCAGGCAGGCCAGTTCAGAACAAATTCTTTTTGACAATGACGACCTGGCCCCACACACACACACACACACACATACACACACACACATAAACACCCACGCACACATGCACCCACACACACCCATAGAATGAGACACACAAAGACACAGTGTACCATCATGACAAACAATTAACGGATCAAACGGGCGGTAAGCAGGCAGGCAGACATGCACCTAGCGCCAGCAGCGGCAGCAGGAAAAAACAGCAGCAAGAAACAGAACACAAAAGAAAAAAAAGAGTTGAATTTTATGTGCTTGCTAACTCAGATAAATGCTTTAAATAATATATTTTCTTCTCAAATAATATGAAATATTTCAGATATATTTTCAAAGCACATTTTCAGGAATTTTAAATATGTCACAGTATTGGCAAAATGACTGATTTGCTGGTGCTTTTTGCTGTGATTCATGACACAATGATTCATTCATTAATCATTTGGCATGTGCTAATGGAATGTGTTATATGTGGATTTACCCAGCAGCAATCCTCTTACTTTGTAATGCACAATGTGCAGTTGGTTGGGTTTGCATTAGTAAGGCACTGGTGTGCTATCATCCATGACACAGTGCGTGAGCAGGTAAAAAAAAACTGAAGCTACTGATTTTTGTACAAGAACACAAAATACAACATGCATTAAAATTTCAGATTCAGCAAAGGATATTCCAGCATTACACTATACAGTGTACAAATTAGTAGGCTTGGGGTTGTTTAATGCAAAACATTAAGTACCACTAAGGAAGACAGGGACACACCCATGCATACACAGCTCAACCCAGCTCTCCTATGAGGCTCCACACTGTTCATGCTAACACAGTCACAGCCTATAGCACCCAGTCTGAAAAAATCCCAGGTCATTTTTGTCAGTAAAAAGAAAGCAGGTCAGTCACAGAAAAGAGCTTAAACTCAACTGTACTTTTCTGTACCATAATAAAAGGACATCACAATTTTGAGAAGCTTCCTTGTACCACATTACAGCCTGTAATGTGTATTGGATAAACGTGTAAAACATTAACCATTTTTACTGAGGTGGAGGTCTTGAGTCACATGGCAGACATGGGGGCACCTGATATAAAAAGCCCTCGCTCTTGTGTGTCTCTGAATTGGGCCCAACCCCGCCTCACATCCCTACATCCTGCACTGTCTGGCGCCCCGTTCTAAGCCGTCTGTGAAGAATCTGTTGGCAGACACGGTTGGGCAATGTCGGGGCAGATCTTTACCCAAGGGCGGGTCCTCGCTGTGGTAATCCTTCAGGGCACGCACAACACCTGGCAACATGATTAAGCACTGCTTTAGTGCGGTAACTGTTTGTATAGTGCATTATATAACAGTCTCTTTGCCTTTGTGTTCCAATAGCGGGGACCTGGACTTGGCTGAGAGCTTTAAATTGCTCTGGCAACCTGCTGATTGCAATGGGAAAGCAATTGCTCGGGCACCTATGCACAAAAAGTGTCAGCCGTGCTCTTTGTTTTACATCACAGAAGCAGTAATATCTAGATGTAATTAATAACACACACACATAGTGGGCACATTAGTGAACACGCCCTTGATTATGCGGTCTTAATGAAGCTTTTGGGTTGCAGTCACATCATTGTATTCTCTGATCATTCCCTGGTTGTCAAAAGATATTAGTTCAGTAAAGGTGTGCTGAACAGATTGTCAGCTCACAACTAGCCTTGTTGCCACAACAAACCAGGGCGGAATGGATATTCTTGCTGGTTTTAGAGTGTTGTTGTTTTATGTGCAGTTATAATAGCTGTAGTAATACATTGCATTTCTGTGGCACCTTTAATTGATTTCAGTGTGCCTCAGAGTTGGGAGAGGGGTATATTGTGCATTGCTCACCTCAAGCTACCACCAATGTGTCGTGCTTACCTGGGTGAGTCAGGGCAGACATTTTGTATTGGAATGCTCACCAGACATCACCTGAGGTGTAATGGAGGGAGGATCTAAGCGTTTAAGCTTGAGGGTGATTAGATTACTGCCAAGAACTGGATTTGGAATTTGACAAGGTCACTGTTCCACTACTGCATGCTGTTCATAGGATTCCCTTGATGATGCTGTAAATGCGACAGAGCAATCTGTACTTTCATGGAGATTTGGCACACGTATGGCTCAGGATCACTCTCAGGGGACGAGTGCCATCATACATATAGACATTCCCTGCAAGCACCAAGAGAGGATAGGAAATCATCAGTGTCTTTTTTTAGCTCTGCCATTGATCTGTCTGCACATCTGGCAGTACAGCCTTCAGGAAGACAAATAGGTTTGTTAACCACGTGGCTAATTTGAGATGATGACCTTCTCAATCAGAAAGAAACAGTTGGTGGAGTTCCATTATGCTCTCCAGTCTTAAATAATATTATGTCAAATGAAAACCATTATTATTAGTATTATTTCATTATTTATCATAATTTTTATCACACATTATTGCTGTGGCTTCTAAAATCAAAAACGTTCTCTCACATTGGCCAAGTAAGTCAGTTCATAACTTAGAGTTAAAGAGCAACAGTAGTGCAGATAATGAACACAGGGAATGGTCCCAATGCACCTTACAGTCCAAATCTCAAATGTTTTTCATTTGAAATGTACAATTGATTTAATCCTATAATTTAAGATAAATTCAACAAAAGTGTGTATTATTAAAATTTGTATTATTTAAAAAAAAAAATATGAACAAAGCCCAATGACAACATGTACAGAACTTGTTGTTTGCCAACCATTACACCTTTTGCACAGTGAAGAGAAAGTTTTAAAGATATTGTATTTCACTTAAATGTACAGTAGATTTTAAACCAGGGCTGCCCAACCTTGTTTTTCATTTCAACCCTAATTCCACATACCTGATTCTACTGCTTAGCAGCTCAACAAGATCCCTAGCTGTTGAATGAAGTGTGCTTTGTATGGTTGGAGTGAGAACCTATAGGACGGTAGATCTCCAGAAAGCCCTGTGTTAGACAAACCCAGTTTCGTACTGTAATAGATTGCTCACTGAAAGGTGACCCTTATGGTATTTGCATTCATGGGAAAGCCAGACAACCTGATGTTCTGGAAATTAATTACATACCTTCCACCTCAGATGGAATGCAGGACAAAGATCAATTTGAGATATTCACACCTATTGAAGGGGTTAAGTCTTACAGATTTCTGTTCATACATACCTTAAGTAACTTTCTTTCTAGCACAGCCAGCTTCTGCCAGCAAAAATGCCTTCATATAAAATAAAATATTGATATTGAAAAAAATGAATTCTCCTTAAAAGAAAGTTGCACAACATAGTATAAATAACTTGTTTCATGTTTAATTAGTTACGGCTAGTCCGCTAGCTTTGAGTAATTGTTCCTTTCCTGATAAAATAACATTCTATCCTCAGTTTTCTTACACAACACCACAGGGATCCTTGTGATCCTCTGGCACTTCTCAGAAAATTTTAACGATTGTCATTCCTGACTGTGCTCGTTCCAGACCCCTTCAACCTGATTTATAGGTAGGTTAATTAAAATCGTAACTATAGACTGTAAAAGACCTGCAGGGATATCCCATTGAATAGCCTGACAGGAGCTGTAATGAGTGTTATTTAACGGAACAAAAACATGAACGTGCTATGTTTAAACAACAAACAAACAGAATTTACTGTTTTGGAATTTTGAGATAGGTATCCTAATGTTAATTTTGTAAACTTTAAAATGACACTACAGTTAGAATTCAGGACAAGGACAATGATGATTGCAAAAATAGGTCACACTGGCTGGTAGTGTTGTTTATATCTATGTGTACATTTTAGGCATTTAGCTAACGCTGTCACTCAGAACGACAATTGGTGGAATTAGAGTGGTGTGGTGTGAGCTACTTGTACCAGGGCATGAAACCAAAAAAGGTTGCTGATTTAAGCCCTTGGTGAGGATCTTTAGTTGCAAAACAAAAGTGCATGGTTACCAGTAATCCACAATGTAAACAGAACATTGTGAAAACACCCAAGAAAGCATTATGCACATTACACAGTGACTGACACCCCCTCTTCTGTATCATCTGAAGGCATATTTCACTCACCTCTTCACTTTGTTTGGGGCTGGGTAACAATCCAAAGCTTGCAAACACAATTTAATGAGCACAGTTTGAAAGGGTACAGTTCTCTAGACACCAATGCTTTTGGGCAATTTCAGAAAAAAATGTTAATTTTGCATTCAAGACATGGCACAGGATATAGCAGTTGTTTCTCTTGTTTGGTTGCAGGCTTGTAAGTTACCTTAGAAGATCTTTTAACAGTAGAAAGTCATTTATTTAAGTTGTTAAATAACATTCCACAAATAATGGTATGTTTCTACATTTCTGAACCATATTCCCTCAGCTCTACTTAGAAGAGGACGAGAAAATATAATATAAAAACACATATAAATCACATGTAAGATTACGACATTAAGCACAATAGCTATTTTTCTATATTGCAACATTTAAGTTTTTGGAACCAGGTCCCACATGTGCCTCCTGTGTGCACACACAGGAAAGGTCTATAGGTCTATTAAGGGGGTGGGTGTGTGGTGAAGATAACCTGGTCAGTATTGCAGCTAGAAGCCCTTGGTCACACAAGCTGCTGCTGTGTCTGGGAGCCAGTCCTGTTTCCAGAGTGATTCTGGCCATTTATCTTCCTGAGCACAAGGGAGAGAGGGAGGGAAAGAGATGGGCGGGGGGGGGGGGGGGGGGGGGGGGTGGTAGTGGACAGTGAAAGCATCCCAGTTTCCCGAACCTCCTCCCCTTTGGCACGGACGGGACGGGATAGGAGCCACTGTCTGACCTCCCCACTTTACCAGCCTGGCCAGACTGCTCTTACCCACAGCACTGCGCTCCGGCAAGTAGCTCTCCCAACCCTGGCATCCCACAGCCCGAAAACGAAAACCAAGTGCGCTATGAGCTACCAGCCGCCGTACTCCCCCAGTTTATTCAAGAGGAGGGACCGGTAAGTGCTGTACAGCCCAGGTCAGACAGTAAGGTTTTGTCATCACACCGATGTGCAGCGGGTGATGATTTGTGCATAGAGACATGGTGAAGTGAATTGTAGTACATGGAAGGCAAGCCTGAATTTATATTCATTAGGTGACAATGACGGATATTTTGTGAATGCAACTTGCCGCATTCTACTGAAATTTCCTTAGTAGGGAAGTCAGTTCCCATTGTAACTAACATACTTTGGGGTGTAAGCTGTAAAAAGTTAAGTTAGACTTTAGGATAATAAAGGCATGTCTTTTCCTCAAACTGCAAGTTAAAAAGAGTCAGAAAAGAGTTTCAGTGTCAAACTTGGGCAGTGCATAAATACGTCAAAGATCAGATCAGTTCTTACTTGTTTAATGTATGAACAGGATCTTTTATATTTGCTTATTGTTTTCTAGTTTGGATCTGTCTCAGTTATTTTATTATTGTGTTTTATAGGGATGTTGAAAGGGTGTGCCAAAGTACATTCTTGAAGCTTTGTTTCATTGTTGACTCTCAGAGGGGGATTTAGACACATGTAATGATCTGTATATGTATATAATGAAATTGTCAGGTAAAAGCCTCTTAAAGCGCAGATAAATGTCTTGACGATATAATACGTCAAATGGATTAGCACAGCAGCTTTAAATGTAGCCTGTCTATTATGATGAGGGCAGGGCAAGGCAGACAGTATTATATTTCAATGAAAACATACATGATACCCGTGGTGCAGCAGAGCACTCAGACTTATGAAGTACAGAAAAATCCTATCCATGCTGGAAGGTGGTTTTATACAGATGGGAAATAAATATTTACTGTACCTGTCATAAATCTCTAGAAATTGCAGGACTTACTTGTATTTTCTCTCATACAACTCTCATGCGTTTTGTCATTTGTGACTAAAAACAGCACAGCAAAAATTCCATACACATTATGTCATATCCTAATTTTAACACTTTATTTTATGTTATTTTTTTCTGGCCTGAAACTGCGTAATAGTGTTCTTTCTGTACGGGTCATGAAAAGAAGCTCAATCATAATGCTTGTCTCTTGTGGACTGCAGTTGAATTGTGTGCAAATGGTAACTGTGGATTGTATGAGAGCAGAGGGAGTCAGAGACGTCTCCTGCAGCCTCTGCGGGAGGCATCTATGCGTAGATTCAATCTCTACTATCTGCTCTAAATGCAGCCCGAGCCTTTGTAATGTTTGCAAAACAACAGCCGTTAGCAAAGCCAAACACACGCACACGCACACACACACGTATGCACACACGCACACACACACCTCTGGACGACAAACACAACTCTGATCTCACTTGGAGTGCACAATAATTGTTATCTCGCTCAGGGTCTTACAGGATATGTTTTCTAAGGAAGTAGTCTGTCATCCACGTGGGCAGCTAATGTCTCCTAAGGTCTGGATAGTTTTGAGTTTCCTCCTTAAACCTGCGGAGAACTGTTCACAATGCCCAGCGTTCTTTCCTGGCTCTTCTGCATGGAAAGATGAGAATAAAGAAGAGAGGAGAGGCTGGCTGTAAACAGTGCTGCGCCTGGGAGCTGGCCATGTCTCCTGGGAGTTTGAGGACACCTGATGATTGCTGGACTGAACCAGGCCCAGGAGCAGAGCTTGGCCCCGGTACACACAAAGCCAGCCTTTATCATAAATCACAATCCAACAAGACCCTTTTGTGCGGGATGATGTCCTGCCAGCTCCTGTGACAGGCTCTTCTCTGTTGGACCGAGCGCGATGGAGCCAGGCGCTGACGTTCCGAGGATTGTTAATCCAACCCCGACTCCGTGAAATTCACGCTGTTCCTCTCTGCTATTGCACAATCCCGGACTAAAATGTGTAGAGCTGAAACAAACAGCTGAACTTTAAAAAATAGAGGTAGAGGGTTCCCTCCCCCGCTTTCTGGGTGACGGACAGTAGACCTATGGTGCTCTCAATGGTGTGAACATTGCTAACCAGAGGCTTCCACACACAAGTTCTCGACAGGCTCCTACATATCAATCTACCCATTATCCATTCATATGACTGAATACATTACCATAGTCTTACTCAAGGGTGCAACTGCAGTGTACAACTGGACCACACTGTATTGAGGGTATTATAACCTGTATTATAATCTCTGGGCCACACTGTACTGACAGAGAATATAATAATAATAATAATAATAATAATACATGGAATTAAAAATACTAAGAATAAAAGAAATGAAATAAAAGCAATAAAAGATTAAATTCATATGAATGCAGATAATTAAGTGGGCAACAAAACATAATAATGTTTAATTCTGTTGCCTGCGTGGGTCATATGGTCTTACGGGAAGGCGATTAACCTTTGCCCATTTAACTGACTGAGTCCTGCTGGCTATTACATTAAGAGAATGGTGATGGGGGACCCCTAGTCCTTCTACCGCCTTGACACAAAATTGAATTGAGCAGCTGTACTGCATGGCATGAAATCAAGGTGGACAAGTACTACAGACGCTAATATGAGTTCAGTGCTTTCCCGTTAGAGTAAATCTCATTAGTGTAGAGCTACACACAGCCTGTTTCTTTTTGCATTGTTTCATGGAGACGTTTACATAACATGCTAAATCGGCACTTTCAGAAAACCGAACCAAACACCAAACTCATTTTGACACATCAAAGATATTAGCTAATATCACGGATAAGGCCCATTTCTACTCCGATTCTAGGTATTCTGTAAAGAGGGCAGAGAGGACTGCCCTTTAACCGTAGGAGTATTTTTTCCCACCTTCGGCAAGAATCTCCCTTTTTTGTTAACAGACACAGTTTTGGTGTGGGCAACATTATTTGTTTGTGTCAATCGTCACACGGTGCCAGATGTGAGAAGAAAAGGAATATGCAAGATTTCTGGTGATCCTACTTATAAATTGTCCTGTGATTCTATTAGTGATTATAAATTGCACTATGATTCCTTTTGCTTGCTTCCTCTGGTGGAAGATCATTGCACATTATAAGAACATTTCACACAATACCATACATACACTATAATTCAAATCAATTCACAGCCTGGCTTAGACCCCAGAATACAGAGACAGGCAAATATTTTTGTGCGTGCGACTATAACCTCAGTGTTTAGGACATGTTTATTTTTGGAATGAAAGAACAAAATGGAATGGTGTTGGAAGGCATTAGGAGAATCTGAGCCAGCTGGATCTGCAAAATGGCCAGTGCCTCTAGTCTAGGAACATCATAGCTTATGGCACAAGACACTGGTGTTTATCTGGGTCATTTCCATTTCAGTTTGGTCAATTCAGGAAATTAATTGAAATTCAATTAATAATTTGAAAATATCTTCATAGAATATTATTATATTAATTTATGAATTCAGTTTCAATTAATTTACTGAACTGACAGCGTTGACCCTAACCCTAGTGCTGCTGTACTGTTTGTCCTTAGCCGAAGAACACTCTAAAAACCCAAATCCAATCCCAGGCAAAGGTTGAGGCTGTAACTTTAATTATATGACAGACTCTGTATATTCAGACCACCATTGAGCAGAAAAGGTATTTCTAAGTAACAAATCAAGCTGATTACTCTCAACATGACCAGATTGTTGGGACGTGTCTAGTAGCTTATAGGGAATTGGAAAGTGAACCGGAGATGATTGAACATGTATATCAATATTCTACATGTAGAATCCTGAAGTGACTTGCATTTCAGAGCCATTTGGAGTTGTACAGTGTACAAGGAGTGTGCTGACTTTATGTATCTTTTGGGGTTAGAGACGCTATTTGAACTTCCAATGGAAGCAGTTAATTTCAGTATTTCAGTAAGAAAAGAGAAGTGCAGACCGCAATGGTATCATAGTTGTGTAATGACTTCAAGTCTTTGGATTGATGCTCAAAAAAATAGCATACTTTTGTACAGACACAAAAAATCTTCCTTCAAACAGCAAATGCCTGAAGGGCACTGATTTAAATGCAAGCTGCATTTTAGATTATACCACAGGATGTTCTCTTTCATGATTATTTATGAAAACTGCCTACAGGTATCTGGCTAAACACAGAATGCTAACCCAAAATAATCTATTGTTCTTTAGTATTCATTTTGTTTTCAACATGTAGATGCAGTAGGACCACCTGTTGGACAGTGCTGAGGGATATAATATGTCTGTCTTGAATGAAATGAAAGTGATTTTTTTTTTTAATTCATGGGCCATCTCTTGGAATTTTGTATTCAGATGGTGTTACTGGGGTCATAGCTAAACACAGGTAGACAGTGAGAACAAGTCAGGGCAAGTAAATGCACAAGGTTCGCAAACAACACTACATGAAAGCAATGCTTGGTTTAATGCTTTTAGCACCCATCTACCAGGACTTGTAGGAGACAATAGAGATGGTCAAGGGCTCACTATTTTCATAGAAACACCTTGGTATTATGCTATAAAAGCCAGCTGAGCCCTCTGCTAGGTGTGGTCCGAGAGGCATGTCAATTCACTGAGCTTCTCATAAGAATGCCTAATCAAAAGTTGTTTTTTTAAAGTCAAATTTCAACTTTCGTCAATCAAGGCAATTTTCTGATGCCAAAAGATCTATTTCGCAAGAACAGTGTACCAGTTTGTGAGTACTAGTACACTTTATGATTGCGATTGCAACACTTTTATTTTAGCCTTGTTCACGTTTTCCTCTTTTTCTTCTTTGTTACACTTGTGTGTGGTAACATTTTCTGTGGCATTCGTTTATCCATTAGTATGGGTTGTAAACATGTTAGGCAATTTCTTAATCTGTAGACCATTATCTCTATCTCTGTGCCAAAATCTTCATGTCATTCTGGATGAGAATTCCTGGTAAATGAATACATCAAAATATCCTCAATCAAGCAGCAATAAAATAAACACAGTGTTCCACTTTCTGGTGAAGGCACTATGCCTCTGTCTACTGTGCTGAGCCAGCTGCTGGCATAAATGCTATATGTGGTCATTTAGGGCCACAACCACAGATGGGCCACACAATGCAAGTTTTTAAATGTTATGTATTTTTTTGAAATACATTTTAATTGTGCAGTATTCAGAGGGCGTAAATAGCTTTTTCTATGCTATTGTTCTTGTGCTGATTCCCCGGTCTGCACGACTAGCTTCACCACCCCCCCCCAAGCAAACCCCCCCCCCCCGTTCACCCCCAACCCCCAACCCCCACCCAAAGCTTGTCTGAATCATTGTGTATTCGCGTTGTTGTAGAGAACAAGTGCAGCACCATGAACAGACCAGCCTGTCACTGTACCATTAGTCTAGTGAATCTCAGTTCATGCCAAATGACATGTAGCAAAGCAGATCAACCACATTTAGTGTCCGTTTTGTCACTCAGCTTGGTATATAACACATATCCCTTTCTGTAATAGTAATGTATTTATTCCTCTTTCCATGGTACTTGGCACTCAGCTCTTTGAGGTGCACTGGGAGATGCCATTGTGACTGCATTGCAGGGGTCTGACAGAGATGCTCACAACCCATGGAATAGCTACTTAGCAACAAGGCAGCTATTTCAGGGTGTGTATGAGTTCTGGTGCATCTGTTAGACGTAACACTCATGAATATTTAAAAAAACAACAGCTACAAATAGTCCCTGCATTTACACGACACTTAGCAAGTACAAACCTCAATATACATGGTGAGGGAAATGAAAAGAGTGCTTGCAGCAGTATGATAAAGCAAATATTCTCCTGCAATGCTGTTACATTACATTACCGCCATTTAGCAGATGCTCTTATCCAGAGCGACTTGTACAACTTTTGCATCAATTTATACTGCAGGATATATACTGAAGCAATGCAGGTTAAGTACCTTGCTCAAGGGTAGTGTCCAATGACAGTGTCCAACCTGGGAATCGAACCTGCGACTTTTAGGTTTCACATTATACTACACTGCCGCCCTGTTGCCTGCCTACTCTCCACAAATTCACAAAGCCTCACAGAAGACTGTTCCAAAGCATTGGGACTAGTACTGTAACTAGGGAAAGACCAACCTTAGGCAAGACTGGGACATTTTTTCATATCACATACAACTTGTGACAGGAATTATGTGAATATAGATCACCTGTGCCTCAATGTGGAACTTAACATCATCTGTCAACAGTCACCAACTGACTATTTTATTTAATTGTTTTTTCTACTCTCATATATACTTTCAGCACCTAACTGTTTTCGAAAAAGAATCAACACTCCAAAACTGCTCTGATGTCATATTTAAGCATGGCCTTCAAAGATGTTCTCTTTGTCTGCTGTTGTAAGCCCTTAAAGGAATGCTGTCAGAGTTACTGAACCAGTTTCTTTAGATGCATACTTACTCGATCACATTTTGTCACATGTAGATTGATAGCCTAGTCAATCATTTCCTGTAACAATTATTGAGGTTAACACACTTAGTACTACACTGTAGTAATTTAATAAATGCATTTAGTCAAAATGACTCACAAAAGTGAATTTTACATGGTAATCAAACACCAGAAGAGATAGACACAGTTATAGCCATAAATGTTCCACCTTCAAGGTACTTGCCAAAAGACCTGCCGTATAAAGGGAGAGAGTGATACCAGTTATAAGACTATCATGGCTGGTTTGATAGCAAGACAAGAGGTCTTTACTCATGCATTTACGTAAATTTTAAGTGGACATCTAGGTTGTGACATCCCAGTGAACATTTGTGGTGAAAAGTCAGTGAAAAGTTGATGAAACACCATCTAGGCATTCAAGTGAAAACCTGACTACAATAGATTAAAAGGTGAATGTTTTCTAGCTGACTAGGATGGCGCTAGACTATATCAGGGTAAAACCTGATCTATATTGGGGGTAAACATAGTTTATATTGTCAAAATATTTATCAAACTAGATTTCCACACCTCTAGACGTCTATATTCCGAAGGCTTTCGCTGACTGGAATTATTTAAATAGTTGTCTTTAAATGAGTTTAACTCATATAAGGTAAAAAATCATGACAAAAGTATATTACACTTTTTTACTTTCTTTTTTGTTAATACATCACTGTAAACTGCTTGCTTTGAATGTGGATCAAACTTTTTTAACTGTAATGCATGTCATTTCATTACATTATCATTAACAATACAACGCAGGTATCGTTTTGTAGTATGCTAAGCAGTATATTTATTATTCTCTGTAAGAATGGTGTGTTTAGCCATTTGAATTTGTTCTCGAGTCTAAATTACAAGCACTAGCACATTTCTCCTGAACAGAACTGGATTAAAAACATGGATAGTAATAATATTATATTTCACCAGTAGAGGTCAGTATACGTTGATGAGAGCGGTGGAGGAAAAACACTGCGACTGGAAAACATTTAACAGGAAGCAGTTACTCTGAATAAATTAAGGGGTTTGTTGTTGTTGTAGATTTTTCTTTTGTTTGTTAGAAATAATAGCATGTAAAACATTTGATTATTATATCCATGATATAACACGTAGCCTACAACAACAACAAAAACAACAACAACAACAGGAACAACGAATAATAATAATAATAATAATAATAATAATAATAATAATAATAATAATAATTTATATTTTGGATGTATGGATTAATATTTTGCAATGAAAATATTAATCCATACATCAAAAATACAAATTATTATTATTATTAAAAACCGAACAGTCTACTGCAAACTGAATCGATAATCGTTCAGTTAAACTCTGAATGTTGCAAGGATCATTCAGAACAATTTGCAACATCAACAGGAAGATATAAATCGATAAACTTCATTGAAGATTGCGCGATTGTCAGCACCTGTACCCTAAGCATTGATGGAAATTACAGTGGCACTGCGGAGGCAGTTGAGTAGTCTGGTAAAATTCCAGTGGCATAGAACAGAATGTACAATGACCATTAATTACATACTTGGAGTTGAGTGCAAATAAAGTATGCCATGTGTAACATACCAAAATATTGCTGTAGATATCAACACCACTTTTCGAATCTAAGCATAATGTTGAATAAATATGTTCTCTATTAAAAAGAGAAAACATGACTGTCTTCAGCTGACGAGCCTATAAAATGCGTATTTAGCCCATTCGCGTTTATGCAAATCCTTACTGTTTTCTTGATAAATCGGTCTGGAGCCCACTGTAGCTCAACATTTCAACATTGCATTTACTGTTCTTCAGGGTTCAGAAAGCGGGCAGGGGAATAGTCAGAGACCGTAAAAAATAGGGAATAGTAGGCGGGAGCCTTATTTGAATAATTTATTTAAACGTCATTAGTACGTCATATGACGTATGGAGTTCATATATATTCTCCGTTCTCCGAAATAGAATCATTCCTCTGGATAGCAACCGAAGTACGAAGTACGCACACTAAACAACTCTCAATCCTAAAACGAAAGCAATCTGGGATTATATCTTGTTACACAACACATCGCAAAAGTGGCGAGAAGCATTATTCAAACGGGTCTCATACTTAATATGAGCACGGAAATGTTCAAATCTCCAATGGAAGTCGCAGTCTATCAACTGCACAACTATTCCATCTCTTTCTTTTCCTCGTTGCTAGGAGGAGATGTTGTATCTGTTAAACTCGACAACAGGTAAATATGTGGATTGTTTTGCACGACGGAAATGTTTGATCCATATCTGCAAATTCTAGCAAAATGGGAGATTTGGTTTTGAGGAATGTAATTTGTGGATGTTAGGTTAAAAAAAAGATTGGATTGGTGTAGGATAAACATTATGTTATATATATATATATATATATATATATATATATAGCGCCTATGTATCGTTTGAGTTTAATTGTTTAGATGCTGAATGCATTCGACATGAACTGTAATCCAGTTGGCACTGAGAGTCTATACACTTGATTCCCCTTGCATTAGTAAAATACTGTTTATGTTGACTACTTTATGTGTTTTAGCTGCATTGTACGTAATGCTAACATTTAACATGCGAGTTAAATATTCGTAATGTTTCTGAATACGCATCATGTAGCTACGTTATTAGGTTGAATAAGAACCAAATGTTTTTAGCCACGTCTGATGTAGTCGGCTTTCCTAGTGATTCAGGGATACCGGTTTGAACGAGTTCTTTCCTGTCTGAGAAAAGCCTACCTTTCGCGTTGGTGTTTTCCATATGCAGCCTACTGTAGACTGCTTCCAAGATTTATGTTGCGTAACACTAACATTTGCATCCGCTACTCTGCTACCAGTTTAGTTGTGAATCGGGTTGTTCTGACAAATCTAACAGCCATTAGTTGATGTATTTTTACTGTTAATATTGTTAGGGTTTTGTATAAAAATAGCAGATTCGATCCTTGACGATACCCTTTTCTCTTTATCCCTTAGTGCCTCTGGTGCTAGCGTTGTGGCGATTGACAACAAGATCGAGCAGGCAATGGTAAGTGAGAACCGTATTTTTCCAGCTATTCTGGTAAATGATAGTAGCAGTCACCGCTATGCCAAATAAAAAAAGGAAATATATATGGAAAGTATATGATATGATATACACATACCCATTAAGGCTGCCTCCCATCTTGTTGTTTTGAATAGGGCATATCCGTATTGATTGTTGGTTGTTGCCAACCCTCGAGAATATCTGGTTGTATTATCTTGTTGGTTTGAGGGTTCTGGATTATGCCTGCATTGACAAAAGTTCACAAGGTTGGTGCCCGAGTGTGCTGACCTTAGTGGTAATTACTGCACAGTAGAGAGCTGAGTGGCAGTGGTGGAAAAATTGCACGCACACCATAGTTTTTCAGGATGTCTAAAATTTGCAGAAATTGGCACTGGCCCCTTTTGTCACTGAAAAATTAGATATAAGTAAAGAAGAACATTTTAAGAATTTTCCAAGAAAATTTCAGTGTTGATTGGTGGGGGGTTTTGGTAAACCTGTAAAGCCTCTGCACCCTGCTATAACAGTCACAGTAAACAAATCCAAACACGTGTAGTACATATGGCTATCAATGTGCACCCTTATATGGGTATGTCACCCTGTCTTGGTCTGTGCATACTTTCAAAACCAAGCATGTCTGCAATGCGGTATAGTGTTTCCTACGGTGTGTGGATATGGGTGTTTACGTAACCAAGTCCTAATAGCCTTTCCCTCTTGTTTTTCTCTCCTCCGCGTTGTAGGATCTTGTGAAGAACCACCTGATGTACGCAGTCCGGGAGGAGGTGGAGATTCTGAAAGAGCAAATCAAGGAGCTGGCGGAGAAGAACAACCAGCTGGAGCGGGAGAACAGCCTGCTGAAGAACCTGGCCAGCCCAGAGCAGCTGGAGAAGTTCCAGTCCCGTCTGCCTCCGGATGAGGCCCAGCTCGCGCAGAGCCAGCCGGTGGACTCGCCTGACCAGGACATCCTGCGCTGCGCCGGCTCCGCCGTGTGAGTGGCT
Organism: Anguilla anguilla; assembly: GCF_013347855.1. Taxonomy (NCBI): domain Eukaryota; kingdom Metazoa; phylum Chordata; class Actinopteri; order Anguilliformes; family Anguillidae; genus Anguilla; species Anguilla anguilla. Next base: position 52,615,917 of record NC_049203.1, on the reverse strand, counting down.
CTGTCTTGGGGCGGGCAGAGCCACAGGCCTCATCTGAGATAGGCCCAAAACCGTGTCGATGCACATCTTCTACGAAGCTGGCTGTACAGACGAGAGAGAGAAAAAAAAACGAAAGCAAAGACTTTCATAACGGCCCAGCCTGTTTTCTGTGTAATCTTAAGATGAATGTGTAAAAGAGGGCACTCAACACGCCAGAGAATGGTTGTGTTCGGACAGGGGAGAACCCCCCCAGTACCAGGGGCTGACCCTCAGTCTTCTCAACCTCCCCCCCTGCTCCCCTCATGACGAAGAGGAGAGGGTCATGTGACAGGGCTGGCCCAGCGTCCTGACCCAGGGTGTGCCTGAATGGCACCGTCCAATGCTTGGCAGATGCGCGCCAAGTAAAAAAGAAAGCTCCAGAGACTTTGAGAAAGACAGAGAAAGGGGGAGGGAGGGAAGAACGTCCACCCTGTCTCTCACAAGAGCCCTGTGGATTTCTCGCTTCTGAAGCGCGGCAGTTTGGAAGTCCAAAAAAAAAAGAAAAAGTTGCGTCCATACAGAACAGTTCCCTCCTCAGCCTTCATCTTTCTTTTTTTTTTCTCTTAATTTTTGTTTTGTTTTAGTTTTTGCTTTTGATTCACAAAACCAAGAAAAGCGAAAACTCCTGGTATGGAGGATCCAGGTGCGGGACTCTTGAACAAGGCTGATCTGCTCACTGCGTCACTGATTACTGTGCGATTCATTATAGATCACGTTGCTTGTGTACTCTGCAGTCGGGGTCATGCTGCTTATGGGGGAATCGATTAAAGTCCTGCTCTTTTACCTTTGTTTTGTGAAACAGAGCAAAGTTTTATATATATTTTTGATTTGTCGGTAGGAGCATTCTAACTGCCATGAGATGAATAATGCCGAAGAAATCCATACAAATTTGCATAGCTCTGTAAATTTGTACATAGCATAAAGTGAAGTATGTGGAATTGCATCAGTGGATAAATGCAACTGATGGATTTTTTCTTTTTTTTTTTGCGGCAAGTGCACTCCCAGTATAAGACTGATCTGCTGTTTTTATGCCATAGAACTGTTGACACCGAACTTGGACTCCTAAAAAAGCAAGAGAAAGGTGTCAGACTGTTATCCGCAAATAGGGACACATTTTCAACCTGAAAGATGTGTTTTTCTAGCTACCAAAGACTTGCATCATATACTCAGAAATCAACCTGGACCATGTGTTAAACTCACAGGGAGAAGTCTTGTTAGCAGTTGTAATTACAAAAACAAGGGGTATTGTTGCTGTATTGTGTCCATGAAGATAGGACTGCGGGTATTCACAAAGATGTATGGATACAAAATGCACATTGCAATAAACCTTATGTTTACACAAATTCTACTCTTCTCTCTTTTTTACTTGTCTGCTTGCATACATTTAGACATTTCAGTCCGTGAAGTTCTCTATTGGTTTTGTATTTTAGTGCGAATCAAGATTTGTTAAAATTATTTTCCTGTACAGCATTAGGTATTCCAATCATGATAAGTGAAGTTACAATATAGAGATGCCAGCTTTATCCAATAGACTTCATTTATTGTTAATGTTGCAATGAAACCGTGTGTCTCCGTGAAAGTAGAATACATAGTGGAGTACATAGAGCTAGATGAGACTCATGACTCCCACCATGTTAATAGAAGTGATATTTGCATTTGCCAGTAAGGGCATCTAGGATTCGTGCAGCTAGCTGTCCAATACATTTGTAATAATGTCCACTGCAGTGTTTCCATGGAAAAAATGTAGAAGAACTTCTTATACTTAAAACCATATACCCAGATTTAGCATTTGGCCTGTGTCACATGGTGTTACGACAAGTTGGAAATTCTACATGGTTTTTACATCCACTCAGAAAAATTCATAAATTTTCACCAGGGCTTCTTCACATATTCCAGTCAGTTTTATCCAATATTTGCTCTGGGTCTACACAATGCGTGTGTGTGTGTGTGTGCCTGTGTGCCTGAGTGTTTAGGAAACTCAAAATCTGATCTGGAAGCTTTTGTCAGTTTATACTTATTATTACTTTACTATACTTATTATACAATAAAGTCTAGTCATTGGAAATGAAAATAACTAAAAGTCACAGGCCTTTTGCCACTCAGTTTTTCACTAGGCCTTTGTCACTAATAATATATAAGGTGCTAACTGCAATAGTGTGATAAAGTCCCAAATTTGTGTGTCTCCTGATCATGTATTCTGGTAGTTCTAGTCTCTCTGACCCAGTTATGGGGATGTTGGAACTAGGGTGATTACTCCATGAACAATAGAGATGTTTCTTTGAGCGAAAATTTGAACCATGTCTGTCTGGTTTTTTGGGTAATCTTCTGCCTCACCTACCTGCATTCCCAGTAGGTTTTATTTAAACAATAAAGATATCAAGTGTGGTGAGATTCAGTCAACTGCCAAATAAGTTTTTTTTTTGTTTGTTTTGGCAATTGCTCAACTCAGCAAAATGTGTTTTCGAAGAAGAGGAAGAATAAAACACCTGACCCAAGATTTGCACTTATTTACAAGCCAGAGTAAAAGAAAATCCAGGAAAATTTGTTTGAATCCAGGCCTACAGCTAATGTATTACACAATATGAACATTATCATATCAAAAAATCACATTTCACCTGATTCAATGTGCATTTTTGGCTTTCAATCATTGAATGGGTTCAACATACATTCAACAACTGGCTATGGCTAAATTCTAAACTGCAAATTATTAGCTTAAGAAAAAAAACCGTTTTGACTAATGTGAGCAGCCAGAAATGGCCCTATGCTTTGAATGGTCTGCTGGTTATGTTCAAGTGCCAATGAATAACATTTTTTCTGCCTTTGCAAGATTTTACTATCCATTTTTCCCATGATGTAAGGGTGCAACTCTGCTTACTGGGGAAATAGTTTTTTTTTTTTTTTTACTTGTCAGCCCTAAGGATTTAGGATGTTATTCGTCAGCCATGATGTTGCAGTTTAACTCAAACTGCTATGACAAAAAATGGATGTCATAGAAATAGTGAGCTGCCAGTTTAAGAAATGTTACCTATTGTATGGAGAGTGATGTAAACATCCCTTTGCTGGTGTACCTTTGACCAGAAGGGGATTTTTCTTTAACTGAGGGAATACCCCACACACAGGTATGGCTCAAATCAGATGCAACTCCATGCTGGTTTTGTGCTGTTTTGAAAACATAGTATGTCGGTATGACAATGAGGGGAGAAATGGGAATTAGGCTACTTTTATCTGCAGTCTGAATGTGGTTTTAATTGTTGTACAGTGCAAGGATGTAAATGGCATGGACTTCCTTTCTCAATTATTCCTATTAATCAGTTAGTCAATCAATTAATCAATCAATCCTTATATTCACATTTTTGGGCAACTGATTTTGCTGTAGTACGAAGTAGTTAATATTCATTGTAGACATAAACACGCAAACAGCATGCACAAATTGGCCAGAGTTTAATTACACAATTATAATTACACAATTATAAAAATAAAATGAATGTAATACAAAACAATAAAGTGTTAAAATATTGACAATTAGGACAAAACATGGTTAAAGGGCTGGTAAGTCTGAATTCTGAGTAAAGATTTCGACCTGACTATAAAGGCAAACTGGGCTGTGACACTCCTTAATTTCAAGAGTCTGTACCTTCTCCTTATAGAGAATCAGTCTACAGAAAAAGCTGAGGGAACTGAGAAAAATAAAGTGAGCCCCAAGACTCTTTTTCCTCTCAGACAGGAAGTCTCTGGAAGTCTCGCTGGCAGACTGTGTGAAAGTGGAGCAGTGGCAGCGGGCTGGTCCCTGGAGCTCCGGTCCCGCCCAGCCAGGAGAGAGACGGCAGCTCGCTACGGGCCTAACAGGAGACCTTATTTGGTATAATGGGTAAACAAAGCACTTTGCTGCCCTCCTTTCCACCCGCCTGTGTTTGTCTGGCCCTGTCGTTAACTCTTAACAGCCCTCTTCCTCTCAATCCCATTGAGACATGCTCCTCTCTCTCCAGGTCTTTCCCCTTCGTCTGCTTTTTACAAGGGGGGAAAAATAAGTGGTGTGTGAATCAAAGCCCATGAACTAGCTATTCTGCTCTATTGTAGCTGTACAATTTTAGTAGCTTATCTCTTTATCTCTGCTATCGCAGTGACTGCACCAGTGGCTGCATTTTGTTTTTGGCTTCTCAAACTTAAATAAATTTGCACCTCATACAGTCCGGGGAACATGACCCTATGTTCTCTGTGCATACATTTTGATGGTCAAAGGTATGTTTTAAAATGAAAATAACTGATTTTAACACCCAGCAGCAGATCTATAAATCCGTCTTCCATTGCAGTTGTAGCCCTGTGAGTTTCTGAGATGCCAGTGAAGTGATGTTACCATATGCTGTGATATAGCATTGTGCCAATTAAACCTACAAATTAGTTCTCATGTAAGGTCCCTCAGGCAATGGTGATGTCATTTCCATTTTTAACTACAGACCTAAACTGAAACAGGAAGAGTCTGGAAAACCATACCATTTGTGTTTGTGCTCAGACCTTTGCATGTCAAAGTGAGATTAACCGTTTAGTAGCTCCTAGGGGGTTCATTGGTCACCTACTCCGTTTATTCTCAGTCAAAATATGTCATTTCTGTATGCTATTTTCTGTCTCTGATGGTTAAGATCATTCCCTTATAGAATATAGTGGAATATACGATTGCCACACTATTGCATGGGAATCACAAGCATTCTCAGATTCTTAGTACATAAACATACACTACTTTAATGGACTGTTTAAAACCCATTCTAGGGGAGCTTTCCAAAAGTGGTAGCTTGGCAGTTCATTGTGCATTTATTTTTATGGTGTGATATGGCTGTCAAAATGGCAGTTGCACAAACTTTAAAAGCTATTTGTGCAAGTGAAGTGAATAACAGTAAAATCATAACAATGCTAAATCAAAAAAGAGGCACACTGCTTAGACTTTGTTTGTAATAAAATGACTTATTGGTTGGTTTTAACTCGTACTGTGAGAACAGCTGTGTCGAGGCGTCTGAGAAGCTTTGAAATACATTCTCCCGCTTCCGAAGTGATTGCCATAATTTCAACCAGTGCAGTACAATCTTCCTGATACTGATAACTCCCTCTCTGAATCATTACATAGAACATACCAGATGAAGCAAAAGACTATCCAGTTCTTTTTTCTTACTGTAAATGTACTACCAAAACAATTGGAACATTTTAACTCACTTTCAGACAACTGCATTTGAAAACCTTTTCCCGTTGCCAGATGAGGAGACACCAGTAGTGTTCTTTGATTCCGTGCATTAATCAGTCTGCATCGAATCACATGACCTCTCTTCATGTGATGGATGTGGTAACAGCCTTCTGGAAAGCGTAATTAAAATATTCTGCATATTTACATTTGTGAGATAAAACTGGTGGACTAAGGTTCCTTTTAAGACGTGTCCACTGTGCATTTAGACTGCAAACAGTGGAGAAGCAGAGCATTTTTACAGCTTTGGTTAAGCACCTCAAAGGTGGGGTAATGCTGACTCGGGGAATAAATGAGAAGTGGACACTTAATGCTGCACCGCTCCTGCCAACGGTGCAAAAGACTCAAAGGGGGGGAAATGGAGTAGAACAGGGAATATTGCCCTTGGTCTTAACGGCCATTTCCCCCGCGGCTGCTTTCCTTCACAAGTCTCTCGGAGGCTGCCAGGAAACGCAGCTGTTCGACCTCTTGCAGTTATGTAATCAGCAAACATCTGCTCCAATCACAAATGGCGTGGGCGGGTTTGTCTATGTGGCCCTTCCCTCAATATGGCTTTTTAGAGCGATGTTGGCGTGCAAAGAGATCGTTTCTCCTTTCTGCGGTCTCTGCATGCCTGTGTGTGTGAGAGAGAAAAGGACAGAGTGTACTTTTTGATTCATTTCCATCCCCCAACTTGGTCATGTGACTCAATAGTTGTGCGCATGCGCTTACCAAGCACTGCCTTTGAATTAAATTGCAATTCCAGTCTCCTTGTGAAGAAATTCTTTAGATTTTCAGGTTTTCAAGAAAAAACTGAAAGCATATCATTTTAGTGCAGCTTTTGATTAAGGGAATTTAATTGGTTTTATTTTGATTTTATGGTGTTTACTGTTACTTACTTTGTTGTAAGTGTTTATTTGTTGTATGATTTCTGTGGTTGCTTTTTTATTTTTTGTTATTATTATTACTTATTTTTTAATCTGTTGTATCTGAACTGCTTGTGTAAAGAACATTGAGTTGCTTCCTGTAAAATTTGATTGTTTGATTTGATCACACCTTCTAATTACACTCAATTTGTCAGTCACTCAACTCATAATATTACCAAGCTAGAAAGAATGAACCTAGAGTTTAAAGCCATTTTTTAAAATGTGAAATAGCACATAAGGCTCCATTGTGCCACGCCGTGTCCCCTCAAGCTCAGCCAAGCTGGACTATTTTTAGTGCCCTTCCGTGCTAAAGGGTAAAATTAGGACCGCGTCTCATACCTGAACCACCTGCACTGCAACACACTGCAGAAAGCGTTGTTGTGTTGCTTTTTTCAGTTAACAAATAGCCCCATAGTGTGAATATTTTTCTGAAATAACTTAATTGGAATAAGTATATAATTCATGGGCTGACTCAGACATTTTTCATTCAGATGCCACCATGGAATGCCTAAGCAATGCTATTACATAACCAATTTATCATGTTTTATAGGTATACTGCATGCTGTGTAATGACTCCCACTGCTATTAATACGTACACCCCCTTACAGAGTGTAATATCAGAGGGGAACACTGCCGGCTCTAGCTTCACTCACAGGTTCATACATGCTTTTTTACATGACATAAGTTCTCATATTAGTTGTAATGCAATAAAGTATTTCCATGTAGGGGCTGCTGGATCCCGGTTAAGGCACTGTTTTAGTGCATGGACGGGCTCCATGGTCCATGATTTATTCCTGACCATGCCATTGCGGGCCGTGGCCAGTAGCACTGCAGGACATTGCCCAGCGTCTGGGAGGGATCAGTCGGCCAGAATCAGTCATTGTTCCCTAGCGACCCCTGCTGGTCGACCAAGGACCCACTCTGCTTGCTAAAGCTGTGCATGAACTGTCCTTCTCTGACTCATGTCTGTGCAAGGTTGGCTTGTGGGAGGCTGTGGGAAAAGAAGCAGCTGGCCACATCACATGTTTTAGAGGAGGGTGCGTACTTGTCTACATGGGTGTGGCTGTATACGAGATTGTGAGATTGGTGATTGTTGAGACTCGGGGTGGGGGGCATCAGTAGACATGGATGACAGTGTTTTTGGAAAATGCTTGTGGGTGTGAAAACTAAAAGTCCAGCGAGCATTCTCTCTTTCTGCCTCTGTGTGTGTGTGTGTGTGCATGCAATGCTTTCTAATCAAGCCAGCATATGCAGTCAATCCTGCATTATCCTCTGTTCAGTTCCCCGCCATCACATGGTAAGGGTCAGAAATTCCCCCTCGGGGAAACGAAACCTCAGCCAAATTTTGCCGCGTTCTTTACAGCATGTCGTCCTTCCCGTCAGTGCATACCTGAGCGGAGGATATGCTAATCAACACAAATTCATCCCCTCTGTCTGGGAATTCAAAACCAAAAAACCCGCAGCTCTTGTTTGGGCTCACCAAACTGACTTTGAGCAACGCTCTATTGTGCACTATGGTGCCTTCAATTGGAAAGAGAAACGATAATTTAAAGAGATCTGGTGTGAAAATGAAAATGTAAAAACATTTCTGACTCTCTGACAGAGTGGTTTAACAGTATACTGATATACCTTATAGTCTGAGGAAAGTGGAGGGATATAACCCCTTGAACTCTGACCATATGGGCCCATGGTTACATAGCAACAGCTGAGCTGAGATTTTCTGAAACAGATAAACCTGTGCCCCTGACAGCACACTATGAAACGTGGCTAATTATCTAACAGAAAGTAGGATTGACAGGTGGATGAGGAAGAACATACTCAGTCTTCTGAAGCCTATTGGGTAAAAACATTAAGAGAAACAATGTCCTTTCACTTCCCTGGAGAAATACTTAACCCCTGATTATGCTGGAAATCATGGTTCAAAGGTAAAACCCTGGGATGAACACAAAGGCCACACATTTTCATACCATTTTTTTTACAGCATAGTCTGTGTGTGTGGTTGTGTGTGTGTTTACACGTGTGTGGAAATCTTTGAGTGTTGTGCATTACATTATAGAAAGTGGATTACAAAAGAACACTTGTCTTTAGTTACACTACCCCTAAGGGATATTTTTCTCATGCCTTTTGGTTTTAGAGTACAAATCAAGGAACTCATGTAACTAAAAATAGTTGAGAAGTTGCATATAAAAAGCAGTTTTTTTTTGCTGCTTTTATAGGTTGGAGAAAGACAGTAGACAGAATCCCAAAGGCAGCAAGTTTACAGTAGTGACCACAGGGAATTAGAACAGTCTTACGTCTGTCTCCAGAATATTTACTCCACCCCGTGAGTGTCATTAAGCTTCTGAAGCCAAGCCAGTTAATTTTAAGAATGCTCTACCCCTCCACGTTGTTGTCTCATGTGAATTGAGCACTCAGAGAGGGCCAAAAAACATTTTTTGAGAGTGAATGTATGCCTCATTGCCTCAAAAAAAACATAGAAAATATCTTTAATGAATTTAATTTGTTTGTTGTAAAGCTTGATACAGCTAGAAGGTGGGGACAAGTGATCACCTGAGCCTAACAAATGCCACCGGAGTTCTATTATATATGCTCCAGGTGTGTTTTTGTCATTTGGAAACCCCGGTTGGCGGTTATTATGCGTGAGTGTGCGTGTGAATGTGTACTTATGTGTACTCAAAAACACATATACGTATGTGTGTTTGCCTGTATGTGTGTGTGAGTACATATGTGCTCAATGTCATCCGTGATACCTCAAAGTCTGCACTGTTCTAGAACATCTCCTCAGGGAAGGAAGCACCTGTATGAGTTGATTTTCCAAACTGTGGCCTGCACAAATGTGTCTTCACTGGGGAAAAAACAGTTCAGTGGCAGGTTAGACTTGGTGGTAGGTGAAATGGAACTGTGCTGATGTAACAGCTACAAGGTCTGTCCAAGGGATGGAATCAGCCTCTGGAACATGTCCTGCATTTTTGATTGAGGTGGGTTTGGAACCCGGGTGATCTGGGAATCTCCTTCTGAGAAGTTGTGTGTGTATGCATTTACGCTTTTATAAAAGCACGTGTTTCTGTGTGTTTTGTACCTCTGTTAAACCAGTCCAGACTGTGCTAGTACATCTCTTCAAAAACAAGTCTTGGAGAATCAAAGGGCACCCAGCGTGTGGCTTGGGTATTTGAGGTAAGAACTAAAGTTCTCGGTACCACCACGGGACACACTCAGCAAGGGCTCGTCTAAATCAAGACTCCTAATCTCTCTGCAGTGACATGTGTCAAACGGGCCCTTTAGAATGGGGCCCCACGGTTACATAACCAGGTCCCTGCTGTGAGAGGCCAGTGTCTCCCCCTCCAATTAGTGTTCAGCTGCCTTTATATTACTGGCAGACTAATTGCAGACACAAAGAGGTAAAAACAATACGCAAATTACACCATTATTATGAAATCAGATATCTTTTCAACATGAAGAGATGACATTGGCAATGGCAATGAAACTGGCTACTTTCAGGATTCACTTATTTTAACATTAATTTATGTGTAAATGAATCATTCATGTTCATTAACATTGCTCTCTGTTCATTTGAATCATGATGAATGTAGCCTTGAGGAACAGTTTTGAACAGGCATGGTGGCTCATAGAGTCATCAGTTCAGGTGTCGATCAAATTAAGACAAATATGTGTAAGAAACAAAAGGCACATCATTTGAGATATAATTTGATACAGGCATTGCATGCCACCCTGCTGAGTGTTAGAGCATAATGATGCTATAGATGCATGAAAATACTTCATGAAATATAATGCGGATGCAGTGTATGATGATTTGCGGGAGAGCCCTTCAACTGATTTGGTTGAATGCAAATTTGCATTGAGCCAACATGGACGGCAGAATGTTGGTGGGAAGAGTCTCTGATGTACTGCTGAGGTGCAGACTGTCAGAAGTGAGGTAGGTCATGACCCATCTGAGCCCAAACAGAGTATATGCGACAATCACAAGGGGTTTCAGGGGTTTCTGCTGAAACAGAAGGATAGACATAAAATAACAGATTGTATTTTAAAGTTTATTTGTTAGTATTGAAAACAAAAATGGGTAAAACTCAGTTCACAATCCAATACAACACCACATCATGAACCTGTATGTCTCTCAGTAAATTAGGAAAGACCATGATATGTTTGGGGTGGCACAAAAACTCCATCCCCAGCAAACCTCCCATGTCCTAAACTGAGATGGAGTGTCCTGAAAAATGCCAAAATGATAACCACTTTTTGGCCTTGGAATTAGTCCAATCCCATTGTTCCTGGGGCAGACTGGTTTGGGCATGTTTAACTTGGGCTTGGTCCAGCTGTTTTGCAGCAGGTAGATCCAAGCCTTGTGGGACACAGTGAAATGATCCTGAAACTGAAGTGGACTGTGTTTTCAACAAAACAAACAAAGCTCATATAGTTGATAGAGGTTGATACTGTGAATATAAAGGAGGTATCAACCAGATCAACCTCATTCATACAAGGATGCTGGATTAAGGTGATATTGTTCAATTATACACATTGAACAATAACAGCAGGTTACTCCCTCAGGGCTCCAGTACACACTGAGTACACAAATGCTTTGCAGATGCTCTATGTCTGTCTGTCTAGTTTATGTTGACACAGACTGCCCTAGGGGTATTATCTGAAATATTAATCAGCAGACAACAACATGGTTGTTATGAAATACACAACAAATTGCTGTCCCTCAGAAGAAAATTAAGCTTATAGCTTTCTAGTTTGACTGGCAAATAAATACTGCTCCAATTAAGACACTTTGTGAACATGCGATAATTTATGTTGTAGGATAAAAATATTCATAGTAATACCTGACACTGGATACCAAGGGTGAAGTTTCAGTTGGTTATGTAATACATCAACATACCAGATTAAATATAACCTTCTTTGTTCAGTAATTTGTAAGTGATGGGGGAGAGTGTTTGAGTGTTTTTTTAAGTCACATCAGCCATGCCATAAGTCTGGCCTACGCCTTCACATGAACCTTAGTTTCCATGCTCTTGTCTTGGCAACAGAGGGAGAGAAAGAACAACACCAGGGCCCAAGCATAACAAACTGTTACCTGCCTCATTTTTTTGCGCTTTTTTTTTTTCTGCTGACGGTCTGCTGTCAAAGCAAAGAGTTGGGAAACAGAGGAGTCCCTGTATTGGCGACTAATCTGTTTGAGCTGCCCTGTGAAAGGAATCGTCAAGCACAGCCTTTTCTCTAACTGCAAAACATGCCGGGAGGCTTGAATGCAAGGGGATCCACATGGGACCAGAGCACGAGGGTACCGACGGCGCTTTCTGCAGACCTAGCTAGCCCGTGATTCATCTCATCTCATCAGTGGAGGTGTTTGTCTATGTGGGGAAATAAAAAAAGTTTTAAACACTCATGGAAACGCTGTGCAAAACATGACCTTTCCACGAACCCCAGCCTTCATTGTGAGCTACCAAGCCGATGTGGTAGATGACAGCAATGGGTTTGTGATTTGTGACTTGCACAAGTGTGCTATGTCAAAACTGGGATTTGTGTAAAGCAGTGCTGCTGAAGCAAGTGTTTTATAGTGACCTTAGGAATTACCTTCATATTAGCAGAGAATACAGGCCTGTCAAGTACTGTCACATCCCTCAGGAAGCATAACAAGCATGATAACTTTGGAGCAAAGTGGGGCTGTGTTGTTAACTTAATTTTGTAAACTTAGTAACACAAACAAGAAACAGAAGTGCAACATTTTAATGACAATAAAGGGTATTGGAGCTTCCAATATGATGTCCACTTTTTAAGTTTACACAGGAATGCACAATAAGGGCCTAAATACTCAAAGGTTTCATAACATTTCCGACAATAACAGTACCACTCACATTTCCAGGCGTCATTGACCATCTATTTTTGCTGTACTCTGACGCCAGCAAGGTGCTTGTGGTCAGCGGAAAAAATAATAACAATCTTAGGAAGTAAGTTTTGTTGGCAGCAGTTGAGCTGATTTTGAGGTTTGGTGGGAAGTAAAATTAATACTCACTCTCTTAATATTATGAACAATATCAAGTTTCAACTAAACAGAACACTTAAATGCTGTGGTAGAGGAAATAATACTTTGCAATATCTACAAAGACCACCAGTACTGTGTTCATACAGCATATTACAATAGGAAACAATTCAATGTTTGTTTTTCCATATGGATAACATTTTTTTTGCCTTCCACCCGTGCCCGCCTCTATCGAATATATATAGAATTAGAAACACCTTCTCATAATTACTATCTCAGACTTCCATGGTTCTTGTCCTCTTCCTGTGTCTCTTTTCCAGGAAGTGCATGCATATAAACAGTGCAGGAAGGTAAATTTGGGATGTGTGCTGTTATTAGCCCGTGAGATTCCACAGCAGAAATGGACTGTACTGGATGACATTCTGTTTGCCTCACTATGATAATAAATGATAAATGTGACCTAATTATGATAAATGTGACCTAAAATACGACTTATTGCAAAAAATGATATCTAATGTTAACAGACGGATTCGCATAATTACTGCTGTAGCTGCATGTTTTGAAAAACATAAGAAATAGTACGTCAGCCTTATCAACATAACAAAAATTATGCACACAAATTTGTACAAGTTAGGACAAACTGTTTAATGAATGTGGTCTGAAACCTATATATGGTAACAAAATTAAAGAAACATTACATTTAATGAAGCCGAGGCCAACAGCACATGAAAGCTAGACTCATCAGCAAAATCATTCGCCAGGATGCTTGACCTTGTTTCCCCTCGCATTGTCATCTTCAGGAAAAGTGTATAAAATTGAGGATCAACAAAGAAATGCCTCTCAGCTTTGGGCCACAGAGTTTCTTATTTGGGGAAGAGGCTACAGTGGAACAGCACATGCAACATACAAACATCCTAAGAGGTGAGAAGCTTCGGGGAGTGATCTGTGCTTCCTGAAGCCTGGGGAAAAAATGTAACAGGGGAGACACCCAGACATCAGCTTGTTTACATTTCTCGTTGCTAGGCGGTGATTTCTGTGAGTGTCGTCAGATATGGCTTCCCCAGTCACCATTTTCCAGTCAGCAGTTAGGATGTGCTCTCTCTATGCAGCTCAGAGCTATTCTTAGACCAGGCATCCCCACCGAGTACCCTTGTCCATCTAGAATTTATAAACAGGGATTTCCAGACCATCTGACCGACCTAATGCTGTTAAAATGGAGCCTAATGAAATGACAATCCCACTGTACGTCCATTATGTCTGTATCACTGTGAAGTTATCCTATGGGCCATGAGTTAGCCTATGGGCTAGATCTAGAAATACTATCCCTCCATACCTCAGGACAAGGTACTGTAAGGAACCTGTGGTAAACCTGAATGTCATGCCTGTCGAAGAGTGATTTTTGGTGATTAAATTACCTCACCTCGACCTAATCCCTTCTTCACATAATGACAAGCAGCTCACCACATCAACAACCACTCAAAGACCATTTTAATTTAAACTCACTCTTGCCAACCCTACTAAGCTATATACAATGAATAGCAATTTGCTTTTCAACAAGTGTGTCAAACTCAATGAGACAGGTTACCAGAAGGCAGTGACTGAAATAATAGAGAAACAGTCAATGCACAATGCTCTTCAAAAGTTCAGATAATATTACCTTGAAGTCATATGAGTCTTGTATTTCCTGTTTGAATTTGTTGAAAATGTTTCTAGTCCGCAGTCACAATAAAACTGTGAAGTATGCGAAATAAGTGTTGCCTGAACATTTGAGTAAGAGACAGGTTAGCTAATGTAGAGTTATCCTTCATTTATACATTGGGTTGACATTTTCCTGATCTTTGTTTTAGTATTTGCTTATTTCATATTTTTACAATAAGTAAACAATAGTAAACAATAACAGTAAACAGCAAAACATATGGGAGTTCCTCCTTTTTCAATAAGTGTTTTTCAGGAGAAAGAGTGGTCTATGATTTTTTTTGTATATAAAAGAGTGAACAACACACCCAGTGATACTGTGGGATTTACAGCAGTTTTACTTTTTTCCCACAGCCTAGCTGCCTTTGTGAAATTTCCTGTTATTTAGAGCATCAGGGTTGTGAAATATGTTGCAATTATCAAGCAAAATAGACTTAGTAAAGAGTTCTCTGATTTTGAGTTGCAGTGGTTGCATTCAGGTTTCTGGTAACTGTTAAGTAAACTGGGTAAACATGCAATGCAGAAAAGAAACATAATAAAAAGGACTGTTTTTTTTTCCCTTTTACTGACTAAATTCATGTTGATGGAAAGATTTGAAATCGACACATATAATCATAAATTTACTTAGGAGATTTAATATTGCAAGCTTATGGGGTATAGCCGACTGGTCAATGCTCACCTTTACCTAATTCAATGAAATAAAACAGGCATTACCTAGGTATAGGTATATATTTTTACAGTTGGGTTACATTCCCTCATAAATGTGCCCATCATGTGCAAATTTTCAAACAACCAGTTTTGTATCTAGGTTATGTTTGAGCCCTCTTTTCGCAGAGTGTGAAGGAGTGTCAAGTTACAACACTCGTAATTAATGCTATGAAATTGTACTTTCATGGTTCCATCTGTTGTAGTATTACCGTTTTATGAATTTGTCAGTGGCTTGTTAAGAAAATTAACATGCCACTTTTAAAAGCAGTCATACTTTTTTGACTCCGAGACAGTAAGAGCAATGCTTAGTAATGTAGTAACATTTCAGAAATAATATCCAGAATGTCTGGATGCAAACCTGTTTCATTCAGATTAGCCAACGAGGCGCTGTAACTCAAAAAGGTCTGTGCGCCCCCCCCCCTCCCCCCACAGGTCAATACTGATTTCAATAGGTATAAAGAGGATTGCTGCATGCCTCCTACTTTCTTTTTTCCATTTTAAATACAAGGCCTTTGTCTATGGAGAGAAACAGCAGTGTAAATACGGCAGTGTCATGAGCAGGCGTGTGGTTCTACCCCCAGGGCACACAACCACTCTGACACAACCACAAAAATGTTACATATGCACCTGTGACAGAGCATTCCTTGCGTTCTCAGGTCTAATGGTTATTAGACTCCATGTTTCTATCTTTCGGTTACTCATGCCTACTTGGAAAGAAGTGTACTAAAAAGGGCAATTCATTCATTTTGGGACACACAGATCTGGTGATAATTTTAGTAGATGTTAAAAAAGGAACCCAGAAGAATGGTGTCAAATTTGACCTACCATCCTCGTCCATCTGTCTTTTACAAGACTAGGTTGCAAGTACTTGGTACACTATAACTTATACTGTACTATAACAAAACAATTTCCCAAGGACATTTTGTTCCCATAGAGCCTTAAAAGCTTGGTACAAACCTGCAAGTCCGATGGAACATCATACCTTCCATTATAAATGTAATTATAGCTATGATTGTAATAATTACATGGCAGGATGATAACACTGTGTTTGTGTATCATCATAGCTGCACATAATAATGCATTTCATTCAGTGGCAATTATTCCACACCCTTGCTCTGGGCCAGACCTCCGAATGACAAGACCTTTTTGAACTTGGTGTGAGTAGGAAGATCTTCGGAGTGTCCTCAGCCAGCCAGCATGATGAACTGTACAAGGGCTTTATTAGGGACATTTGGCAGGCCTTGGCCCTGAGCGTGTGTTAGATAATGCCGCTGACAGAGCAGTGTTGATTCTAGCTTTGGCTGGAAGGCAGCGCTGATGGGAGAGAAGTGGTTGGGACTGGTGTCCCCTTGTTGTTGCACCTCCGGGAGCTGTCTGAAGGATTTGGGATGTTTTGTTGAGCATGACCCTTTTAATTAGCCATTATTTACCCCTGTTAACCCAGCGTTATGTAACGCTAAACTTCACCCATTGCAGAAAGTAAAAGATGGGGTTCTCCTGAAAAGTCACTGGAAAGGTATATAACTAGTACAGCTGCACTTCACCAATATGATTATGTTGATTCTTCTGGTTTTGTCAACCATAGATAAGCATATTGATTTATTATTTATGATAATTAAATAATAACATGGTAATTCAAGTACCCTCCAATCAACCAGTTGTTGTTCATATCATTATTTGCTTCAGAATACACATCACAATTGATTTTTCTTTTTGCTGTAATAGATGTTAATAGATATTTTGATTATGACTTCTGATTTCATAACTGCAGGGTTAAAAAAGAAACAAAAGACAATCCTTGTACCCTGATGGTGAATCACTTTTATAAAAATATAAAAGGATAACGTGTGACTTTTTCTAATGGTAGTCATTCCAGAAAAATGCATCCAGTTTCATGCTGAAAAAATAAACTTTTGGGGGTTGTCTCTCAGTATATGGTCATTTTTGACCCTGAGGAAAAAAGGAGGGATAAATCATTATACTCTGTGACAGTCGCATATATTTTTATATTTTTAATGTTGACATAACACCAGCTGCCAGTGCTGTCAATCATAGCCAAAACAGTGACTTGATGCTCCAAATAGCAGCACTCAAGAATGTCAGGGCAGTAACATGCCTCATGCCGACATCAGCCAAAAACATAAACACTCTGTGAGCTCAGTTGGGCGTCCAGGGAAGGCTTACTCTGTACCAGTTCTGGGGCACATTTCAAACCCTTCTGTTGCACCACTGGGCAAGACTTTGACATTTCGACATCAGACAGCTGAAATGACTGAAGTGGTGCTAATTTGCCAAACTGTGTGGCTGTTTTGATTTTAGAAAGCATTAGAAATGAAATTTTTCATGGAATTAATTTGTGCTTCCTGCATTTTATTGCAAAATGCCTCATCCTGCCAAATATGACAAATCATGATGCACAGCCAGCAAAATGCTGAATTCAGTCCTATTTTTTAAGCGTGGGTCACTGTCCCTGCAAGAAAACAAGATGATAGGTTCTAATAAATCTTATTAAGCCTAGCTACCATCTACTACTACTGCAGCAGGATACAAATGTGCCTGACCCAGGAAAACATTATCGCCTTTCCTTTGTTTTTACTCAACACTATCTTCTGGGATTGAAATAACTTCCCTGTCTTAGTCAAAGCTGAAGCAGTTCAGCTAGTATCTATATTTACTTTTATACACTATACTGTACATCCAACTCATGGATGTGACTAGTGATGATGGCATGCTCTCCCTTTTCTCTCCTGTCTATCTCCCCAGGTATATCACCAGCCACTTGCTGCTAGCAGTTCACTGCTTCCCCACATACATAAGGCTGAGATGAGTCAGCTTGACTACAATGATAGCAGAAAACCTCCCCCAATCTGATTTGACATTAGCCAACCTGGTTGAAGCTATATACTGGAAAATGTTATTAGAAATCTAAAAATAGAGGAACCGAAACCATACACAGAATTTGGATGGGAAAATGTCATTCAGTAGAAAAGACATCACCGCATATTGTATAGAGAATAATCATATGTATTGCACCAGTTGCCACCGCACATGATTAAAAACATATGATTAAAAATGATTACTTCTTTCACATGGTGCAATTACAAGTAACCATGTGCAGGGAACTACATACACTGACAGATCAGTAATGATGTATACAGTTAATTCCTTTAAATAACAAAATAAATGTTCATTCTCAGTGCAATTGCCTAACTTGTAGGTGAACTGAGAACACAAGTAAATTTTTATCTCTACAGGGAACTGAATGCTAAAATTAATGATAATTTTCTGTCATGAAGACATAATTTGTTTTGGTAAGGATAGAGTACGGCATATGGTCACACATAAATAACACCTACTGAACAAAGTCTATGAATCAAAATCATACCTAATTCAGTTTTCAGTGGCCCATTTATTCACATTACAGGCACAATATTGAGTTTTTTCTAAACCATGATAGCATAACAATATGACCCACATATGACTTATTGCTACCACAAACTAAAGGCCTAAAATATAACATAAAGCATCTACTTTATGCTATATACTGTATTTGTGTTGTAGAATCGGATGTACCAGTGGATGTATGTTCAGGCTCCCTGTTTAAAATATTGATGAGAAGGGGGACTTCTCTTCATCTGACAGAGTGGTTAAAGATAGACTGTGCAATCAAGGATCCAGATTTAATACCAGCATTTCTCTTCTACCCTTGAGCAAGGTACTTAACAAACCTGCTTCAGTAAGCATCCTGCTGTATAAATAAATGAAGTTTCAAATGTAAGCTGTATAATCCACCATGGATAAGTGTGTTTGCTTGTGAATAAATAACAATGACTATGTAGCATCTATAAATGGCATGTTTTAATTTGGTGAGGAATGATGGCTACAGCCTATCACTAGTGGCAATCACTATTGTGGTCTGTGCTCCTTGTCTCTGTGCAGAACACAAGCTGAGGAGTATGGCTGAGATACCTGCTATGTCTGGTAATAACCTGCCTGATTTGTTTGTTGTTCAAGCTAGTGCTCCTAGCTCCAATGTCTGGTTCTGAGTCTAGATTATCGCCACAGAAATTCTTCAGAAAGACAATAAAGAGGTGTGGTGTGGTTAATTACTGCTTCACACATAGGCTGTGAAGTTGTTCAGTCACACAGCTGTTCGGTGTGGGGAACCCAGGTCAGAAGGTGAGAAAGAACAGCTTACACTGTGAGTCAGTGTACGATGGGCAACCACAGTCATTCAGTCAGGCCAGGTCTGACCTCACATTGAAACCCTGTATGTCTCCTGAGAGAACCTGCATCTTAGCCTCATATGGAACGTTAGCCTGAATGTGTCAGTGCTTCTCCCCTTCAAGCACTTACATTATATATATATATATATATAATCAGGCACCAACAGTGTGACCAAAAGCTCCACGTAATGACGGTCCTTGATTCAGCTTGTGTAAATGAAGCATGCTTAAACTAGAAACAATGACATGGGTAGAGTGCAGACCTCCGCCAAGACATAACAATCTCCCTTCGCATTTATGTGTAGAGCAAATGTCTTGGCAATAGTCATTACCTTTTGAGATATATTTGGCCTGATGGTGGCACTAAACGAAAGGTCATGGGGTCACCAGAATCAAATGGTTTCTTCCTCTTGGGAACATGAATGTGCACAGCAAATATCACGACAATCCGACCATTACTTTTTCAGATATGTCTGTCTTTGACAGATGGACAAATGCACTTCATTACATAACCTCCTTGGCAGAGGTAATGATTTAGCTCCTCTTCATTTACCCCCTCCCTCTGTGAGTCTATTCCATATATCCATATCAATTAAGTGTGAGATGAACAGTGGCAGCATTAAGTCTCATGTAAATTGATGAACACGATCTGCATTTGGCCTAGAACTGCTCATGTACAAATTCATGCATTGCTGATTTAGCACTGCCTCACCATCTGTCCCTTTTCTGCATGGTACTTTTGCTGTGTTCAGGACTGTAATGGAATTAGATGCTAAGTGCTTACATTTCCATAATTGATGGCAGAAGGTAGCAAAATGGATTACAGAGGCTGTACTCTACATTGAGCAAATTTTGCTAACTGCTCTGTTATTTAATGAGATTCCATGGTCCAGTTCTATGTCTAGTGTTTTCATTATGAGAAAGGCTTTAGGGGTCGGATGCTTGCATTTCTAAGTGAAAAAATGCATACTTTCCTGAAAGAGAATCAGCATACTGCGCAAATGACAATGATTATTACTATTTTAGTTCCCTTTTTTCTGTCAGTCATGACACTGTACAATCAAACCAATCGCTAAGGCACAGCATCAGCTTTGGTGACATTACTGTAAACCCCCACAGGCTATGGGTATAAGGGTGATCCCATGGCCACAGAAGATGGGGTTTGATGTGCATGAACAGCCAGTTAAATTCTGTTTTCTCTCTTGCTGTCATCAACTGTCTGCTTCCCTCTGTGGATCATGGCGAGACTCAGCTATCTAACTGCCCAAATAACCAAACGATGTGAGAGCACTACAGGCTCTGATAACCTCATTAAACACTCACAATTAAAGTACCACAATGGATGTTGCTGAAGGACGTTCACCACCGGTATTTCACCATAGTAATTCCAGCTGTCCGGGTTGTTCGGCATAGTTATAGTTGGTTACCCAGTAGGTGGTGTGGGTGCTGCTGACGACAGGTGGCACAGAGGCTGGTGCACATGACTGTGCCCAGTTCTGAGCGTGGTACCCCAAGAAGGCCTATTTAGATGTCACATGTGCAGACACAGGCACATCTCACTGTGCATTTGTCACAGGGCCAGTCATCCACTTACAGCAGAAAGTCAGAAGTCTACCAAACTTCTGAGGGTACATTCTAACATGATTTTGAGAAGTCAGGACCAGTGTGCTACCGAAAATACTACAATCAAAACATAAAAAAATATAAGTACTTTATTATTATTATTATTATTATTATTATTGTTTTATTTCACATTTCAATGAACTAAGGGGCTCTGTTCATTTCTTCAAGTGATCATCACTTACTTTTACAGCTTCTGGCCGGAGACCAGGTTTTCTTCACTTCTCCATGCCGAACAACTTGTTCCATCTGCAAAGGCATTTGGCCTGGCTGTCTGTGCTCATGCAAACAGATGAGATTAGCATATAAAAATATTGTGTTGTGAAAGACCGCATTCAACCGTTTGTGCAACCGTTTGAAGGCATGCTGGGTTGAATCAAGGTTAAGATAACTCAAGGTTCAAAATGAGGGTTCATTATCTTCAGGCATAACAAGAAAATATATGACCTGAACATTCTTTGTAGAAGTCCAAATCAAGTGAAAAGAAATATTAGTAAAGTGACATAGGAATGCATTCATTAGCACTAAGTCTGGAGACTGAGCTAAGCCATAGGACCTTACATCATTGTTACTTGGCTTAGGTGCAAAAGGAGAGCTGGCTTAGGCAAGGCAAACTGGACTCTAGTTATGTCAACAGATGATGGATTGGTGAAAAATATGTACGGGAGCTTATTTGGATTTGTAGGCTATATCACATCCAGTTAAATACAAGATGCTGTTACTGCAGCATCAAATCACCACTTTCTTAATATCTCTGTAACAGTAAAATATCTGTGGAGTGTTGGAATGAGGGAAACTATCAGAAAAAAACATTTCTGAGCTTGACACGAGGATTATTATCTGAGTAAAAAAAAAAAAAAACTCATTAGTGCAGTTGGCATGATGAAAATGTTGTTGTTACCACCCTATGTGGCAACATATTTCAAAACCCCTTATTTGGCATTTCCTTACATATTATAAACAGTATTATATTGTATTATGTAACTGCAGTTATAAAACATTGCTGTTTGTACTTAAATGGATTGTTTTCCTCCAAGAGTCAACAAATGTGTGTGAGCCTATGTTGACGTTTCAGAAAACAAAATAAAAAAGATATATAAACTGTGAGTATAACATATTTAGCTAGTTTATCTACCTATTTTTAAAGTTATATCAGAGGCATATTGTTTGTTTACTTATTTGACAGTAAACAAAACAACTGGCTGGCTATCTAGCTAGCTACAGCAGCTAACTATATTTGGCAATAGCTGAAGCTAAACTAGCTTGCTAGTTAACTCTACTAATCTGACTGCACGATCAGCTCACTACAGTAATTACAAGGTCCCACAGAATTGCATAAATTAGGTAGTTTGAGATCACTAATGTTAGGTAACTAATCTAGCAAGCAATTTCTGACATTTGCTGTAGTAAGTGTAGCTATATGCATTTTCCAATATATGTACGCCTAATCTGTGACTTGTACTTACCATTGTTTAATACTGAATAACTTTTCAACATATATTCTATAATAAATTTGTTAAATTCTATGAAATTGAATCACCGTTTCCTGACTGTTGTACTCTTCCAGGTCCATTCTTTCTTTTGCCTGGATTTAATCAGGGTCCATGCCAGGGAGAAATGGGTCACAGAGCGCACATGACACACACGAGTACAAGCGCACATTCAAGAGCACATGACACACACATGTACTTGAATGCACACACACACACAGACACACCCCCACATATGCACAGATGACAATGTGAGTCCTCTGTGCTTAAGCTCTATATTCAGCTTTACCATCTGCTCCGAGCGTGCAAAGGCTCTCTGTACATTCTGTCCTTGTTGGACAGATGTCTGCGTGTCCAAATTCCTTCCACTTCCCTTTCCTTAGGATTTGTTCAGCTTTTTTCAACAGCTCTTGTGTACTTTCAGATCCCCAAAACACTTGTGCATGGCTTCTATTTGGGCCTAGCTGCGCTGACCTTAAAACTAGTCAGGCTTCTGCGCTTGTATTTTGCTTTGCCCTTCATATGACCTCTGCAGGACACGCTATGTACCGGGGGTTCACTCAAACCTCTGCGGGTGCAGCATTTTCGATTTAGTCCATTTAATGTAAACTTGCGCATTCAGGTGCCTCAGAAGATTCCGTATTGAAATAACTGTCCCTCAGCAATATGGCATTGATTGATGGCGATACTTGTGCGTGGCTTTCCTCTGCTCTCACCTTAAAATGGCTCACAAGCCTCTGGGGTTTGCACTCTCATTCGTTCAGTGGCCAGCGCACCACTGCTGCCGTGTAAATATTTGACCTTGGTGAGAGCTGGATATCGAGGATGACAGCGATGCTTGCACGGGAAGAGTGCAAACAGCTGGGGATGAGGGCGATGGGAGACAGAGCGTGACGCGGGGCTTGTGTGGAATTCACACTCCGTGCCACCAGAGAGGACAAACTGATACGCTGAGCATTGGTTCACCGGACTGAGAATAGAGCCGTGTTCATTTATTTAGTTATGTAAGTCATTGTGTATATTTTGTTGGCCTTGACCTCCTTTGTAGGCATCACACTGGTAACTGCAGACCTAACTGCGCAGCTCAATCCACACTACATGGAGAAAGCCAACATGACTCATGCTCTGTATTCCAGAGAAACAAATAGGCCTATTCCATGTCTTCTTTGGTTATGTAAGCATTAGCTGAGAAAAAAAAGTAATCTCCTCCATATCG
Source organism: Anguilla anguilla (assembly GCF_013347855.1). Taxonomy (NCBI): domain Eukaryota; kingdom Metazoa; phylum Chordata; class Actinopteri; order Anguilliformes; family Anguillidae; genus Anguilla; species Anguilla anguilla. The sequence goes on along the minus strand of NC_049203.1, from coordinate 52,592,814 downwards.
TCACACCCAGTGATGATCGAAGGCCAGGCAAACAGAAATGTTCAGAAAAACAGGCTCTCTTGTGGCGCTTTCTGTAAACATTGGCTTGTGTTTTCATCCATGTTGTTTGCTGACGAGCATTTGGATGAGCTGACACACAAGGGAGCCAGCGAAGGGACGAGCATATGCGTTCCCTGCATGCAGACTTGCGCACGGTCCTGGGAGCGCTCACTATGGAGGGGCACGAGAAACTAGGTTGTAACCCTCGTTTTGTTTCGAGGGTGACGCTCATTCCCAGAGATTTTCAGCCATTGAGCTGCTTTGGATTGCCCGGCCACCAGAACAGTGGATTTACTGTGAGACAAGAAAAGGTGCATAATTCCATGTCAGAATGGCCCACGGTTGATCTGGCACGATGCTGACATGAACGGGTTTGATACAAAGAGCTTGCGTAACTGTCGGATTTGGGGTAATGGAGCGGAAAGGAACTCAGGAGAGAATCAGGGTGCAGAGCGAGGAGGGAAAGCACTGTGCACAAACGGAAAGACAAACACAGCAGAAGAGGCAAAAGAAGCAAGAGCTGCAGAACACTCGGGCAAATGCATTGCTTTCACAAAAAGAGTAAGTCGATAACATCGACTGGAAAGCAGACATCTCACAATAATTAAGAATACAAAGATGAACACAAACATACACACACACACATAGACACACGAACACACAACACACAAATATATATATATAGCCGTAAGCTTGGTCTCAGATTGACAGTCACTTCAGGCTGAAGTGCAATAATTTGAGCAGGTCTTTATGTTCACGAGGTGGCTTTGCAGGTGGCATTAAGGGACAGCTCTGTGAAGGCCATGGCTTCAGTGGCACTAAGCACAGGCCATTTAAATAGGAAGGTGGGTGTCCCTCTACTAATTTCAGGCCTCTCAGCACTGGGCTGAACAGCACAGAGAGCATTCTATAAACAAGCATGACTGTGCCGTTTTTCCCATTTTTTCAGTGCTTTAGAAAAGTTCACATGCATAAGTACTCTGCACACCTATACCCCGAACCCAAATGCACAGTGAGGGCTGTGTGGAATGACTAGAAACAATATGTTTAAGAAGTTTGGAACGAGCACTTATCTTGCACACCAGATAAATTCTGTAATTCAGGGCTGCACAACCCTGCTCCTGGAGATCTACCGTCCTGTAGGTTTTCATTTAAACCCTAATTTGACACACTTAATTCTAATAATGAGGTTGAAGTGAAAACCTACAGGATGATAGATCTGCGTGAACAGGGTTGGGCAGCCCTGCTGTAACTGATAAGAGCAGAACATTGCAGGCAGATGCCACAAGTTTAACTTGTGCTATATCTTACACACATCACTGAATTCCTATGTGAGCATGCAAATTGCATTCCCAGACTGTAGTAAGTGATTACACAAATGAATGCATTCTGTTAAAGGACCTTGAAATCAGAAAGCAGGTTGTATGAATGTACCCATTTGCATTAAATTTTACTTAGATGGTGTGTCTTCATTCCTTCCTTTTCAACAGCAATTTGTATGTAACAAATATCTATGGCTGTATTGAACACTGGATTATATTCTGTTGTATTACAGTCTGTTAATCCAAGCGCAAATGGATCAATTTGCTGTGTTTTATAGAAGCTAGAACCCTGACACAATGACCTTTAGTCTGGCCAAAATATTTATTTTGTCATAGAAATACAAGATGAAAAGCATGACTAGATAAAGTATGTGATAGCACCTCAGAGAGTAAGATATCAGAGCTCTAAAGCTAAAGTGGACAAAGGTCCAAAGAATTTGGATGGAACTGGCAGCACTTATAAAATACTTGGGGTTTAGTTCTGTTTAATTCAGTTTGTCCCTCATTATAAGGCTGGAACGATCTCTACCAATGCATTTACATTGCAAAACGGAGCCTTTTCCTGTGCAGACTTGTGTAAGTAAAATGTAAAATTACAACAGTGATGATAACTTGACAAAAGAATTTCAAAACTGCCCTCCTGACAAACTTGACCATCGGACAGATTTGACAAAAGGAGTGTTTCTGGTGCTGCATGAGCAGTGAACCTTCAAGCTGTTTACCTTACCTATTATTTATAACAACTCTATTTACCAACACATTAAAACATTATGGGATGAAAGGAATTATAGCACCGGACATATAAGGTATTTGTAAAAATGCAGTCTCAAACTAGACGTTAATGTAGATTGTGGAGTTGCCTTTGCTTTCCTTTTGAAAAATTCTCTGAAAACATATGAGTGTTAAAAGGGTATTCATTAAATTGGCTTAGTGCTTCAAAGCCTATTTTCTAAAGCTCTGAACACTTGCTCCAATTCATAACTTCAAATGTAGATTTGAAAGGCCTATTAATAACAGGGTTCCAAAATATCAGCAAAAAGTATGGTTTCTGCTATGGGTGTGGTACCTTCTGCCTAAAATAGCGGTTCCAGAGCTTCTCAATGGAGTCAACGGAGATCTTTGTTGTTAAAACACAAGATTGTGTTTTGGAATCTGAGCAGTGTTTTTTTTTTTTTTTTACAAAAGCCACTGTGCTCTAGGCCAGGGACATATTGAAACACTCTATATTTGGACTTTTCAGCAAGATGCTATATCCAGTACCCTGGTTTCCATTGGACACATCTGGAACTCAGAGTCTTATGTAAGGAATGAGTTCTACCCTGGAAAAATGTCATGCATGTGCCAAACTGAAATATAACCCAATTTGCCTGGAAGAAAAATGAAAAATCTTAATGAATATTTTCTTTATCAACAAACAGTTTTTTTTTTTTTACTTTTTTATTCACCTCTACTAGTAAGAGGTTAAATTATTGGTGACTTCATTGTTGGAATTACTGTTTGCTTTTAGTGAGTGTTTAAACTCAGAGACTTTTGTGTTGTGCATTTGTTCATATTCTCTGTCACATTAGAAGCAATGAATATGGCGCATTGGTTTTAAACTGAACAACTGGTGTTCCCCCATGAGAGGGTTGCAGTGGGATGTGGTCCAACCTTGCAGCTTAAAAGAAAGCTTCATCCAAAAAAAGAGAAGGAAAAGAAACAGTTCCCTTCAGCGTTTTGAAAGCAGTCTGCCATTCACCAACTGAACCTCGTTTCATGATATGCAAATTTGTGCCTGCTTCTAACCAATCAGCTCCGCGGAGGCGGGAAAAGTGGTTTCATAACAAATGAAATGGTCATGGCAACGGATGTAGTCTGTGGCTGCAGACAGCCCACTCTTTCTGCTGCTGCCAGTGTGGCCTGTTTTGGCGCGTGGACTTCCCCTGCCTTCAGGGGAGGGAATCAAGAAGGAGACATAACTCAAGGGTGTGTAATAACAAGAGGGGATGGGGTTTTCTGTAAAGAGAGACAGAAAAATGCGCTTGCCATGCTGCCACCTCCTTTATATTTTTATATCACCGCCGCTGTGACAGCGTACTTTTCAGGAATTAACTGCTGCTGCCTTCCATGACAATTACCTTTCACAAAAACATTGCTGGTGTTTGCTTCTTTCAAAAGTGTATCCATTCACAGTGCACCGTAAAGCAAGTAAAGGGTGAATGTGTGCTGTGTGTGTGAAAAGCAGGGCACAATGCGCATTCTGTTTCATGGCGAACCAAGCTGCATGTTTGCAAAGTCTGCTACTCCTTGTAAAACATACAGAAATGGAAGCAGTCAGTGAATGCGTCTGTCAAATTTTCCAGCATCCGTTCAAACGACAGGAAGTGATTAGACTGCCGTTTCAACGGTGCCATATCTAAACAATGGCCTGTGTACTTCTCCACATTCAGCACACTGTTTGCTGTGACAAGCATCAAGCCATTGTAAATTAATTCTGTTGAAAAAACAGACACATTCATGTATGTCAATGGTTATTCTTGTTTTTGTTGACTTCAAAGAGATTCCTTTTCACTACTAAGCAAGTCTATAGCATTGTCAGTAAGTATAACTGAGCAATTGTAATTTTTAAAAATTTTTAACACGAGTAGAGGTTTAGGCCACTAAAAGTATCCAGCAGATACGGTAAACGCAACAAACAAAAAGAACACCTTAAATATTAGTGTCTATTTAATGAGTGTTTCTAAAGACACAATACCAACCTGCAGCTCAAAAGTACAGAGGAATTCTATTTATGCTCATAAGGCCCTCTATTTACACAAGGCTGTGTTTTTCATCAAACTGGTAAATACACATTATCATGTAGCTTGCATAAGTATGGGAGGTAATGTTCTGCTTTTCTCTGCTTTTTCTTTGATGTCAGAACTTTGCATCCCACACACACGCCAGGGCGGCCCCTTCGTACACTGCCACCCTGATGCTATATACATCCTGTCAAACACAAATGAGGAATGAATCCTTTACATGGGGATGAGAGGCTGCCTGTCCAGTGCTCAAACCACCCAGTCCAAAGCTTCCATTTTCAAGCTGTTTTTTGTTGCAGTTTTGCCCCTTTTGCTCTTGCTGCCCAGTTCTCCCAGTGGAGTACATCTTTGAGCCATTTCACCCGCACATGGCTGTTGTGGGGTTTCCTGAAACTCTTTGTTCAGCTCTGCAGAAGTACTTTGCTTCCACATTTTGAGTAGCAAATGACTATTTTCCCATGTTTACATGATAATATTAGGTTACTGTTAACTGAAATTGACCATTAAATGTTGTTTACAAATGTTGTTTAAGAAAAGAAAAAAAAAAACACAACTAGTTTAAATTTGGTAAGGACAAAGCACATTGATGTTTGATCAAATTAAAACCTTGGCTTCTGTTTTGGACCATGAATACATACCTTTATCTTTGCATCACAGCATTACTGAGGGAATGTAATACATATTCAATTTAAAGTGTGTTAAAAACTCCTTATTTAGGGCAGCACATGTTACTTTACCACATGTGTTCTGTCAGGACTGGTAAAAATGGTGGATCGAGCAGGAAAGACTCCTCCAGATCATTTCCTCCCATCTGTCAGTCTTCCACTTTGTTTTAGAGCCTTTCAACCCCGGTATCCACAGGGAGTCCCAGCAGTACAAACATGCACATGCTCATTGGGAAGACGGAAGGGAAGCAATCGTCAAGGGCAACGCTGAGGGAATCTCCCGGTGGCTCACACCGTAAATCATGTTTATGTAATAACTAGGCGCGTTAAACAAAACACACTGTCCTAGCTGGATTTATGGTGTGCATGAACCGTTTTTAAGAATCTGTCTCATCATACAATGATAAAATCCCTTGAAATTATTTTGGGTGAAAATGAAGGCAGAATAGATAGATAATAGATATAATGGTGATGGATTGATAACTGCATTTCATCTATTCTCTTGCACTCACCAGTTCCATCTGTTTTAGTCATAAACATTGAGGACATCTAACAAGAGTACAAGACGAAACCTTCTTTGTTCCTTTGCATGTAAGTCTGGCATAAAGTTTCCAGAAACTTCCTTTCCAAATGTTGCATTAAATTGTCATTCAGAAAAACCCTTTCTTAAAATAATTTTAGCTTGTATTCTGTGTGGGTGTTTGTATGTGTGTGGTATGTGTGTACATCTGTAAGAAAGCTTTAATGTTCTGTTTACAATCTATTAGGTTTTCATGAGGTAGGGTCATTATGAAAGTGTGTGGCAAAATACAGCAGTTAAACAGTGTTTATCTAAGCACTTCAGGGAACAGTAAATCTTCAGACTGACATTGGCTAATCTGTGGCAGACTTGCACCACATCTCTGGCACCTCAAACTGGTAAAACAGCAGCTTGTTTGTTTTTTTCACACGAGGCAGTGCCAGGGTAGTTTAGATGAGGTCAATGTGTGATGGCACAGATGGGGGAATTAGCAGGGGGTAAATAAGACCTGTTTGACCCGATTTTTGCTGGGAACTTGTGCCACTTGGCACTGTGGGTGCTATGGCTCTACTCCACTGCTATGCAACAAAAACTGCAATGTTTTGACGACCACTGCGCTATGAGAACAACTGCACTTGCTAACTGCTGCTCCATGAAACCCACTGCACTATGAGGACCTACGTGCTAAAGAACTGCTGTACCATGGAGCCTACTGTGTTGTGAGGACCACTACTCTAAAGAACCACTGCTCTATGAAGACCATTGCCCTAAAGAACTGTAGTACTTTGGAAACCACTGCACAGTAGAGGACCACTGTCCTATAGAACTGCTGAACTGTGGAGACCTCTGCCCTAATAAACCACTGTAGTGTGCAAGCCACTGCCCTAAAGACCTGCTGTGCTGTGAGGACTGCTGCATTGTGAGGACCACTGTGGTGTGGGAACCAATGCTTTAAAGACTGTACTGTGAGTACCAATGCTCTTAAGACCTGCTGCACTGTCAGGCCCAATGCCCTAAAGACCTGCTGCACAGTGAGGACCCATGCCCTAAAGACCTGCTGCACAGTGAGGACTCATGCCCTAAAGACCTGCTGCACAGTGAGGACCCATGCCCTAAAGACCTGCTGCACTGTGAGGACCAATGCCCTAAGGTTCTGTTGAACTGTGAGGACTGTTGTGTTAAGAGGACCGCTGGGGTGTGGGAACCAATGTGCTAAAGACCTGCTGCGCTGTGACGACTGCTGCATTGTGAGGACCACTGTGGTGTGGGAACCAATGCTTTAAAGACTGTACTGTGAGTACCAATGCTCTTAAGACCTGCTGCACTGTCAGGACTAATGCCCTAAAGACCTGCTGCACAGTGAGGACCCATGCCCTAAAGACCTACTGCACAGTGAGGACCCATGCCCTAAAGACCTGCTTCACAGTGAGGACCCATGCCCTAAAGACCTGCTGCACTGTGAGGACCAATGCCCTAAGGTTCTGTTGAACTGTGAGGACTGTTGTGTTAAGAGGACCGCTGGGGTGTGGGAACCAATGTGCTAAAGACCTGCTGCGCTGTGACGACTATTGCGTTACGAGGACCACTGTGGTGTAGAAACCACTACAAGTTGAGTTTATTAGGACTGCCGCACTGCATGCCTGCTGGTTCACAAACACAGCTGTGTGTGTAAAGGGAGGGCCTAGCAGGCGGGAGATAGTGTCGTGCTCTTGGGGCTCATCTTCGGGTAGAAGGTTGGTTAAGAAGGAATCTTCACCCCTCACACATATATTCTGTGGATGCATGAGGAGTCTTGCCATTTCTTCACTACCCTCTGGGTGGCTGTTCAAGGGTTTAAACTGAGGCTATAACCTCATTCACAATTGGTTAATCTCTGGCCAAACATGACTGTGCGAGAAAGTAATTTTATACACAAATCAACATTTTAGCCATCCTTACTATGACCAATATGACATGAGCGAAGGACTTTTGAGTCAAAAATTGCTTTAATTGTGGTCCTAGGACATTAAAACGCAGCTACCATGATGAGCAATTAAAGCAGATACACAGAAACATTTTGAGGCAGAACAGATTCACCCCATCAAAAACAGATTGGAGGAAAAAAGGAGCCAGTGTGCAAAATGAAGCTATGCTATTTGCTATTTGGATAGTGCAGTCATTTCATTTGTTTGAAGCCATTCTAGCGTGGTCTTTCCAGTACATACCAGAATTTTTTTTTAAATTGCGATTGGCGAGCTCCCAAGCCCAAATTATTGTTTGAGTATCCGATCCAGATCCTTATTTTGCTTTTTTTCCCTCACAGAATTGATTGGTACTGACTTGCATGTGTACTGCTGTATAGAGAGGTTCATTGTGTGGGTGAAGTGCACACAAAGAAGCATCAAATTTATTTCCGAATCCCATCTTTTTTTAACGAACAATTGAAAAAGAAAGGGAAATAATCATGATGAATGGTGAATATGCTGTGCTTCTTGGCTGATATCCTGGGAGTGGTCTTAGGGTGGGCGTACATTATATGAGTTGTGGGTTCCTGATTGTTTTTTTTTTTCTGATCGGCACCAAATAGTAAGAAAAACATTAGGTCGTATCGTCATAACTCGCAAGGTACAAGATACCATTCCCAACCGATCCGACTGGTTTATGGGCTCCCGATTGTTTTTTGACATGTCAAAATTCGGACACAATTGGCTTCAATTCGTCTGGTGCAAGAGATCATGTGAGCCAATTCTGTGTATCAGTTCTTGTAGACCAATCAGGAGGTGGCTCCTTGTATGATGTTTTGTGTGCTTTTCCGGCTATAACATCATCTGATCTGATCTGAGATCGTATAGTCTATGCTATCATCTGACTATTTGTCACAATCTGAACCTCGTTAAGTGTGATAGGGCATCCGATCTCCCAACGTCATAACCCATGAGAAAATTGTATAATGTATGCCTGCCCTAGGAGTCATTTTCTAGATGCACTCTAGGCTGCAGACTAAAATGACAAGCCTCAATAAGATACAGCCGTTACATTTTCTTACATGCCTTACATGACTTTTGTGAAAAGAGAAGACACAACATGATTAAACACTATGCTGCTTCCTGTGCCTTATAATGTGTTGATGTGTTAAAACAGTGGTCTCCAACCCTGGTCCTGGAGAGCTACAGGGTATGCTGGTTTTTGTTGTCACCTTAAAATCAGTACCCAATTGAGACCCAATACACCAGGTGAATTGAGTTAACTGTGGAACCAACTGCTCTAATTGATTCATGAAGTGCAGAGTCACTCTGAAAACCAGCTGACCCTGTAGCTCTCCAGGACCAGGGTTGGAGACCACTGTGTTAAAAGGACCAATCCTGAAAAAAGCAATAAATCCAGCTTGAATTTCAGAATGTTTCAGCAAAAGCTATGAAAGTTGGTCATTTTCTAAAGCCATTCCCAAGAGCTTTGCTGGCGTCATGTAATCAGCTAAGCTCTTGGGAATGGCTCTAGACAATAGGAGTGACTGCAGCATAGACCTGTAGTAGCTCACATATGTTGTTCACTGTAACTGCCTGTAACACCCAGACCTTCCAATACCTTATGAAATGAACAGGTTAGCACTTAAGTAAGGATCAACATAGAACATACTCATGATAAGGGGTTGTGAACCATGCACCACACTCCGATGTCTGAACATAAGGAGATTTGTGAATTTCTGAAATTCTTTGTCAGGGATTTTCTTTAATCTACGTCACCCACAATGTTTTGAGGAACAAAAAGTCAGATGGACTCTAGGTCAAGGACTAATCCCAAGGGCCTCCTTCTCTGGAAGGGGTAAAAAATCAAAATAAACACTGCTGAAATCCCCAGAATGTTCATGCTCAGAGCCAAATCTCTTTTTTCTAAGAAAGGCTGACACCTAAAACTTGTGTGATGTTATATAACAATCAGGTTCCACCATCTCTTCCTGTCTTTCTCCACTTAATCGCTATGTCTTTCATATCTGCCAGTCTTTCACATTTCACTTTCTCAGCTCACCAGAGTTTTGACTATGTAAAGAGTTAATTGGTCCATGTATTTCATTCCATATTTATGGAATGCCTTACCTAGTCTTGCTGATAAGACCACTGGACCCAACACACTCTAAACTACAAACAAAATGATGTGCAATTACGTTATTCCTTTGTGTTTTCTGTGGTTATACATAGTACCATTACAAAAAGTGATTACAGATCTTTTTTTTTAACTGTTCAGGAATCTTCAATGTACCTCTTCCAAATACATTTATTAATAATTGTTCATGTAAAGCCGTGTTTTCAAATTTAGGCCGAAAATCATGAAATGACCACACATACACACATACACACTGCTCTGAACTGAAGACAGTGGACTGATTGGACTGCATGGTTCTTAGCTGAGTCTTAGTGGAATGGATCATTTAAGGTTATGGGAAATATTCTTTAAAGGCATTGAATTTGTTTTGAAGTGCCGTGTGCCAGTATTCCAGTATTTAGACAGAAATCTTATTTTCCATTTTATATAATTCAACCCTATTCCTCTGGGAGGTTATTTCCAAAGAATTTTTGTGGTTCCAAAATAAATTGTTGAGCTATGAGTCAATCTGTGCTCTTACATAAAGCATTCATAGTGGCAAGTAAACATTGGGTATTTGAGGCTCTTTTTTCTAGTGTTCTGCAAAGGTTTCACATAAGAATCGATCTTCACCAATGTGAAAAGTACTGCATATCCAGGGGGATACTAGGACAATAGCTGTTGTTGCCCACATGAATGTATTAAGTATATGTTAAAAGTCATAGTGGCCCTGGAGACTATTACAGTAAACAAAAAGTCAAATGATCTAGCTATCCAGAGTATGGCAACTGGAGTTAAGATCTGGTGGGCTTTAAAAATTCAGTTATGTACTATTGCCTCCGCTCCAAGTTCCTGTGGTCAGCCGAGGTTGCGATCATATTTCTTGCATTTCATGTTCTTCAAGGCAAAAGTACTTGACCTGATCTCCCACTTATAAAGCCTCAAGGGAAGAAGAAGGCAAAAGAATAAAAAGAACACAAACACTGTTATGTAACTTCTTACTTCAGACATTTATTGAAAAGCAACACATCCTAAACTCCCATTTCATGCCTTGTGACAGAAATCTGTGAATCATATTTTTTCAGCCCTGCAACTATGCAAAGACATTATCTTCCGCGTAAAAGTTACAGAGCACATAGTGTTCAGATGTGGTCTCAGTAAGATATATAAAGATCCATGATCCACTGATGAAACTTCTGAGAGATGAAATGTCATGGAAGGACAACAGCTTTTATAAACAGTTTAAGAAAACTATCTGTCATCGCATATTTATTTCCACTTGCACATGATATGTACTCAAACTTGTCTGAGAAAGATAGCTGCAGGGCATCAAATGGACACCATGGACGCTATTATATCAGTCGATGGGAGGTTTGTAGAGATTTGGCCCGCTGCATAGTAAACCAATATGAATTACATTATGTACTATTTTAATAATAGCAAATGAATCATTGATATTCATTTAAATGGTGTCCTCCTAAGCCCTCATAGATTTCCCACAGGAAGAGTCAAGGATCACAGTGGTGGAAGTTCTCCTTGGACCAAAGAGCAGAGCTGTAAATGATGAGTCATGGGGATGCTGCATATTCTCCTCTCATCACCCATCACTTCGCAACTGAGCTGGTCCCTTGTGTCTCCAGCTGCCATACTTCACTAAGTGCCCGTGCCCTTTGCTGAGAAGTTTAAGCAGTAGGCTGTACCCTGCCCTCGCTAGCAGGCTACTGCTGGTGACAGCTCCATGATAAGGTCACGCATTAATATCGCATTATCCAAACTAGACCGCGTAGTTGTTGGAACTGTGAGGTGGTTAGTCTGCGTGTTTCACAACGAATCCTTCTCTATTATCCTTCTGTATTTTTTATAAAATGAGACATGTGCCCTTGGTTTTCCTTTTTTTCTCCAATCTGCAATACTTAATCACAATTGTAAGCCTGCACTATTGTTCAGAATCACCTGTCAGTCCAGGGTATAGCAAAGCAAATGGTTAATGTGAACCATTAGCACATTCTTATGTAGAAATTCTAATTCAAACATTGGGCGGATGAAGGACATGTTGCAATTTGACGATTCAGTATATGTTTTGTTTGGCTGGTTGTCTGGCCATAACAGCTTAATGTACAGAGGACCCTGTTTAATCAGGATGCATATCGTTTGGTACGTTTGGTACACTGGGCACATTACAGATAATTACCTGCAAATAATTGTTATTTTGTGAACAGTTTTTTATATTCGCCAATTTCTGAAATTGTATATCCATCCTATTGCCATCACATCCTTGGTCAAGAAGGACTGCACATGTCACTTAGTCGATACAGACAGGCCATTGGCACAGCTTGATCAGATGAGCGCCAATTGTAACAACAACTGTATTCCTAGAGCATGAGCGCTAACGGGAAGGCCCATCAGGTGATTGCTGTGTATGTGGTTGTGGGAATTGCTGTTGTCAGCTGAGAGAAGATAAAACAAAAATACAGCTGTTATCCTTCCCGGAACTTTTGTAAGTTTGGAGGGAGTCGACTCTCTGTGGTTTTACTTGTTTAATGTTTGCCTCGAGGTTCACAGATGTGACTCGTTGACACTTATTTTACAGCAGCCAGAGCACAGTGGTGACTTAAAAGACACAGTTATCAATTCCAAATTTGTGAGATATTGAAATAAAATGGAGAAAACAGTGTTTTCAAACACTGTCAGCCCCATAGAGCAATGCACAGTTTAGCTGCGATTACAGCATGTCATCACATACTAGCAACCCCTACTGGTCAGTCATGTGAAGAGTGTTCCTCTGACTCTGTGTCTGTGTGAGCCCGACTTCAATTGTGTCGGGCTCAGACAGCGGGCTGCGTCAACTGCCGCGTGATAAGAAGTGGCGGTGACATCATGTGCTTCAAAAAAGAGGATACATGTGTCTGGACCCTCCCGATTCGATAGCAACAGTCGTGCCAATAAACATATACAAATGGTCACTCCAAAATGCAAAGTGACATGCAAGATTATCACTACAGACTTAGGTTCAGCTTATTCAGATCCTTGCCTATTCCCTTGAGGGTCACACCGTTCATGTTAGCCTGACTGTACCAAGGAATCATAAACCGGTGATGTAACAGCCTGGTCCACCCTGGGGCCTTGGTACCTCAAATCCACATAATGCATTCCTGTGGGGGGCCTCAAAGCCCCTCTGAATTTTTGACCCAGAGGGAATAGTCTAAGGCTTCATTACATCTGGAGTCCAGCAATAGTGGGTTTAGCCGAATTTACCCCTAAGCAGCAAGCAGAAGGAGGCATTAGTCCCTGACTGCTTCAAGGCTCACTGTTTATTTTCTCAGCTGTTGGGCACCCTGAGGCGATCTGCTCTGAAGCCTTGTGATGCGTCGGGATCAGATTAGGCAAATTAACTTTATTGCATCTTAATTCGTCTGTGTTACATAAATCACATCTGGGGAGTTGCTCTCCAAATTTGGGATTTTGGTTAAGGCTAAAAGGGTAATCCTGAACATTTCCAGGGTGAGTGGCATCAGAAGAAAAGTCTGAGGAAATGTACAAAAGAGGGATCAATGTGTCAATCCGCTGGACGATGTTTAATTCCCCCGTGTGACACACATCTGTGACCATGCCTGACCCAGTTGCTCCTGGGTGGAGGATGAAAAAACGGCTGCGCAGAGCGATGTTCTGCAAGGTTCCACAATCTGGCTTCACATTCTGTTCTCTGGAAATGGTTCATGAGGACAAGCAACGGGCTCCAGCTCATTCCTCTTTGGGAGTGAAGAGTGAAAGTTGTGGTAATTCTTCCAGTAGTCATTCAGTCCCTTGTAAAACTGTTTTCTCCAGTATCGGATTCTCTCTAGCTGACGGCCTTCTTTGCTACTCCTCTGTGTTTGTTTTGCCTTTGATCACGGTCTCCATGGAGACCGTGATGTGGTAAGAGAGTATGCAAATGCATAGTGAGGCTGCATGACGAAAAAGGAAAAGACTCAAACATTGTCTCTTCAAAGGTTTTGAAAAAGAATTAGAAATAATTTTTAGTGGGTTCTTTTCCTTCCAGCAGTAAGGACTTTATAAAACAAACGCACAAGCATGCACACACTCAAAACTGACAAAAAAGCTAAGTCAAATGCATTCAAAATGTTCATTAACAGTTCCAGTGTAATACTGTATATTAATACATATGGTCTGCTAATGTGATTTTAATTTGCTTTACTAATTAGTTTAAAAAAATTTTTTTTTACTTTTTTTGATACATGTGAAACTCATTTAGCCTATCACACATTTATCCTTGTGAGGTTTTGGCAAATCCGTTTGTGTACAGTCTGAGTTTCAGGAATAAGTGGACTGACACAGCGAAAGAAAATCAAGGCCAATCAAAGTCCTTTGACCTCTTATCTGCAGCTGGGTTACTAAGAAATTCCTCAGAATGCCACCTTACAAATTTCAGGTCACAACATTTCAGGTCACAACATTTCTTATCAATTCTTATCAATAATGTGGCTGATTTTATCAGCCACATTATTGTGTTGGGGGCGACATAGCTCAGGAGGTAAGAGCGATTGTCTCGCAGTCGGAGGGTTGCCGGTTTGAACCCCGCCCTGGGCGTGTCGAAGTGTCCTTGAGCAAGACACCTAACCCCTAACTGCTCTGGCGAATGAGAGGCATCAATTGTAAAGCGCTTTGGATAAAAGCGCTATATAAATGCAGTCCATTTACCATTTATCACCAACAAACAATGATATTGTAATCCCGTCATAAAGGCGGCACGTTGTCCTCTTTGTGCTATAGACATTACAGACAGAACTCCAACAAGGGGTTCATATTAGCAGTCTTTACGGGTGCACGTGGACCCGAAAACCCGAGGTAGGACCCGAGACTCGAGCAGGGTCGGGTCCACACCTCTGACTCATCTCTCAGACACGGGTCGGAACTGAGGTAACGACCGTGGGCCTTGGGCATTTGCAACAGAAACTGAAGAGGACCCAACCTGTTTTTTGAATATATGTTTTTAATTCATTCTTTGTATATTATAAATATAAAACTGGAAAAAAAAAAAAAAAACGTTGAAAACTGTCGTTCATGTCTTGTGTCTTACCTGAGATGATCAGCACACATCCTCTGCCCAGTTACCACTGCTGTGATCACTGCATGATGTTCAGTCTTATCAGTCCAGCAGTGCCCAACCTTTTTTTCTTCCATTTTTTTTTTTTGTGGACCAGTGACTGTGCAGCTTGGTACCAATCCAGAACTAAATAAGCTGTTAGAAAGATCTTGTAATGTTAGAATATACTGTGCAGCTATAGGATAGCCTACATGCATGCTTTTTATCATCGGCCGATTGGTAGTCCAATGGCCTATAATTTCTTCATACAAAGTGAATATGCCATTGAGTTGTTGGCCTATAGTACATTCCATTAAACACCAACTTTACTGTGATGGGAGTCTTCTCCTTTATCATAAGTTCAGCTTATGTTTATGTGATTACAGTAAGTTTTTTTCATGAAGGTCCAACATCAAGTCCATCATTGACTCAAAATAAAACAGTACATGGAACAGTTTTAATAATTTGCAGATCAAGGGTAAGCCTTTTTGTTAATAATTGTTCATTGAAGGTCAAAGGCAATGATAATGGCACTGTGTGCTGGTCCAGACACGCCACTTTAATTCCTATCCCCTTGCTTTTTTTGTTTACTCTTTTCATGAACCTGTTCCAATGAAGCCCTTCTACATTTTATTTAATTTCTTATGGTCATGTCTGTTTTTTTTTTTCTCTTGATGTTTTCACAGCCTGTTGGTGTGCTCTCTTCGTTTGATCAGTGTGCATGCACCATGCAGGTTCCTGCCATGGCTTTATTGTGAGAAAGGCTTTTTGTTTTGATCCGGGTTATTTATCTTTCCACAGTTAAATATATAGCGCTCTTTCTGGCTTTGCTCTTTGCTCTCTTCCTGTCTCACCCATTCCCTCCAAAATATAAAAAAATGTGTGCAGATCAAAAAATAAAACAAACAACAAAAAAATACACAATGGGAGAAACCTAGAATTAATCTTTGCCCTCTGGTTATCTTATAAAAGATGAAACTTGACCACTGCAAACAAGCAAGGGGAAGATAACTGCTGTCAGACTGCACTGCAAGAGAAATATAGCGAGGACGTGGTGGTGGGGGGGTCTCCACTGCACTGTTAAATTTCACTTCCTTATCAGGATGGTAAGCTGGTAGTTTGTATGATAAATCAGAGCCAAGTTTTAGTTTAACAGTCTTGTAAATAAGAGGGATGGTACAGGATGGAGCAGGATTGGGCACAATTTTCTGTCTCGGACTTGAACTTTTTCTTGTTGTTCTGCACTATGGAGGAGACAGGACATTCTTATGTGCTTGCCATGATAGCAATAAATTAGGACCAGGAATTTCTTGTGTGAGACTGCCAAACAAAGGAAGGGAGCTGCTTCTCTGCACTCTGCTAAAATAACCCCGCTCTTTCTGGACTGATGACCCCAGAACTGGGATGACAGTTCAATGAAGCAGGCTGCTACATTTCAAATGTATGCCTGGCAGTCGGGGGAAATTATTAAAAGCTGCAAGACCTGATGTTTCACTCAGAAACTAGGCCAAAGAATGGAAGCCTGTTTTTTTTTTTTGCCTTTATGCAAAAACCTCTATACAACTAACCCCATATCTCCATAGAATGTAGGGTTGTATTAACGGTGTTAAATTTTTTGTCAATGCTAATTAGTATAACATTTACGCCTCATGTTTTTGCCATCAGCATTTCCTGTATAATGGCCATATACCGGCCTACATTTTCTGTCTCATACACTGACCAGTAATTTGTGAGAGAAAAAAGAGAAAAGTTCCCTCAGTCTATGGTACAAACTGTTCTACTTTCAAGCCAAATAAAGTGCTTCCACAAGCAATGTGTAATTTTTTCTGTAGGGTGAGGAGGGTGTCTCCCTCAGATTGACACCAGAGGCCTGGCTTCCTTGGCTAATAGTCCTTTCCCTTTGGACCAGGAGAACTGCTGATCCCACGCACTTTCATTTGGGGAGTTTCTCACTGACTCAGAGTCTAAAAGTAGACTGCTGATGGGATGGATGATTTGGGGTATGCAGTGGGACTCTTGGCAGGTAGAGTATTGGATTCAGTAAGCACTGGAGGAATGCATGGGGGATGAGAGAAGAGAAACAACGAGAAGAAATTTGAAACTCTTTTAAAACTGGAATGTTAACTCGAATAAAAATAACTACTTTGGGATAACAAGCCCTGGAAAGGCCAATCAGGCATCAGAATGGATGTGGATTTTGAGTCAGGAGTTTCCAGTGAAACCATGCAATACCATGCAATACCATGCAATATGTTTATTTTTGCTATAGTTGCTATATACTTAAAGCATTTGGATATGAAATCAAAAGATGAATACAAGACAAAAATACAGACAATCCATATGCATACATGTTTCACCATTTTACAGAAAGGCTGTTTTTGTGTTGAGTCCCCCTATAATTAATTATTGTGCAAAATTATGTAAAGAGGTGACCGTACAAGTAAATCAAAGCAATAAAGTCTAATAAAGTCAAATAGGCTGCTCCTCCAAATAGTGAATCATGTGGCTTAAACTCAATATGTGAAGCTTGTAGACATGGAGAAGATGTATAGTTGTTCAACCAAACGTAAAAATGAGCAAAATGCATCATCTAAGCAACTTTAACTGTTGTATGATTGTTGGGGCCAGACTTGGTGGTTCCAGAATTTCAGAAACAGCTGCCCTCCAGAGATGTTCGTACTACAGTCTCTATAGTTTACAGACAATGGTGCGATAAACAAAAAAACATCCAGTTAGCAGTAGTTCTGTGGGAGAAAAGACCTTGTGAATGAGAAATGTTTGAG
Source organism: Anguilla anguilla (assembly GCF_013347855.1). Classification (NCBI taxonomy): domain Eukaryota; kingdom Metazoa; phylum Chordata; class Actinopteri; order Anguilliformes; family Anguillidae; genus Anguilla; species Anguilla anguilla. Next base: position 52,575,563 of record NC_049203.1, on the reverse strand, counting down.
GAGAATGGGCAGACTCATTCAAGCTAATAGAAAGGTCACAAACTGTCAAATAATAGCTGTTTACAACAGTGGGGTGCAGAAGGGCCACACTGGGTTCTGTCAGCTAAGAACAGGAAGATGAAACTAGAGGGGAAATGTGGTCACCAAAACTGGATAAATTGAAGATTGGAAAAACATTTCCTGGTCTGACAAATCTAAATTTCTGCTGCAAAATGCGGATGGTAGTGTGTGAATTTGGTTCAAACAGCATGAATCCATCCTACCTTGTGTCAATGGTGTAGAATTCTGGTTGTGGTGTAAAATGTGGGGAATGTTTTCTAGGCACAATTGAACATCATTTGAATGCCTCAGCTTATGAAAGCATTGTTGCTGATCATGTGCACCCGTTTATGGCCATAGTATGCTCTTTTACAAATGGATACTTATAACCATATATTTTGTAATGTCACAGATCACTCATCATCTCAAGCTGGCTCCACAAACATGATAGTAACTTCCGTTTACTCCAAAGGCCTGTGCAGCCCCCAGACTTCAGTCCAATGGAACTCCTGCAATTGAAACAGGAGTTCTATTGGACTGAAACATTACTTGATTGGTGTTCCTAGTAAAGTGGCCACTATATATATATATATATATATATATATATATATATATATATATATATATATATATATATATATATATAATAAGGAGAAATCACTGAACTCTGACCCACTGAGTTGATAATTAAAATAGGCCCTTCTCAGTTAACACAGACGGAAAGCATGGCCATTCTAAGTAAGACATGAACCTTATTCCAATGTGAAAGGCACTGCAATTCTAATAGCAAATGTATAAACTTAATACAATTATTGCTAAATTATAAATTTTAATAATAAGGAATTGAACTCACAGCACATTTCTGTGTTGCAAAATATACCGAAACATCTATAATCCTGTACAATTTGATCATTAAATGGGAGACTGAATATTGCTTTGTGAGCCATTGAAGAACGACAATAAGTGACCCCAAACCCTGCAAGCTATTCCAACTGCAATGCAGTCAGTTGTCATTGTTAAATAACCACTATGGTATTCTTTACACAGAGATGACAGTACATGCTATTTTTGAAGGTATTCCATAAATATATCAAATATTTGTCAATGAAAAAATAAACATGAAGCCGGGTCAAAAAAGTACAGTAAAATCGTCTGTTGGTCTTTGCCTAGGAGCTGTACTTTTTTGGGAGAGAGAAGAAAAAAATTATCTCTGTGCTAAATTCCTACCCACTTCTTCACACTGAATACAATGACCCATACAGATGCAGAATTCCCTCATGTATACATGGGATGGAATTGTGTACTGCATATCACAACAATGACTGAAGTTAAAAATAGCTCATAATGCATAACCTAAATTAATCGTCACATCCTAAAATGGATGATGTCCTTTTAAAATCCCAGGTTGAGAACTATCAATCCCAATTCATCTCCACCATAAGAGATATCAAGCCATAAAACAATTTGCATAGGCTGAGCATGTTTGACTTTCTCTGAACTCATACTGAAGTTACATGTTTCCCAGTAGTAAGACCAGTTCCATTTATTTACAGACTATTTACAATAAATGGACAGCACATATCTGGTTAATACCAGTTTGAAAGTAATTATTGTTGATGGAGCATTGTGTAACAGAAGCATTTTCACTGAATGGTCAAGAAAACACAGCAGAACAGAAAATCATCATGACGTTATTCACAAAAATTCAGTTCTTTAAAATGTCAGCTGGTAAACATACATGTCTGATATCAGCAGTACTTTAACATAAATACATAGGAGCCTGTGACATAACAAGGAGAGCAGAGTTGAGCACTGAGCAGATTACATTAACTCATTTACATTACATTACATCTGTAAGCAATCAGGAATATACAGTTTAGAGAAGGTTCATTCAGGGAGAACATACATACAGTTCTTTTTTAGACAGACTAAAGCATCACAGTTTCATCAGATTCACATGATTCAGTTACAGGCCTATTTGACACAGTTGCATAAACAGCCATGATATGGCTTCTGTACCCAGTTAGAAACATAGCTAGACAGTTAGAAACACACCCATCAAGATTCCAGCCTGGATTTTCAGATAATGTTCTGTTCTGAAGAGTGTAAATTATAATAAATCATCAGTGAAGGAAAAAATAAATTAAAAAAATGAAAAATCCCTGCAAGTAGTCTAGCTGGATCCATGAGGGCACATTCCTGAAGTTACATAACATACACTGTGTGATCAGGCGACGGTCTCTGCCAGATCAGACTTGTGGAGTCTCAGAGAAACATGCATATATCTTGCCTGGTGTGCAGTCAGCAATGGGAGATGGCAAAATAAGGTTTTGTAAACCCCACAATGAGTGTACCGTTTTATGTCGTCAGTGACCCGCTGAGTTGAATCCTCATGCATTTGGATTTCTCCCACAGTATTCAGACTTCTGATTAAATACTGCAATTTCTTTATTGTATTGCTTATTTGTGTTATTTGCTCAATGTAGCAAAATTGCACTTCGCAGTAAATAATACTGTGTGTTAAAGACAAATTGACTGAAGACTCAAGTTATATGCAAGCCTACATTTGAAGTAGAACAAATTGCTCTGGTGTGCGTTTTGCAACAACCTCCAGGGGCGATAAGAAAATATTATGTTCCGACACATTGCAATGCAAACGTGTGTCTGTAGTGCCCTGTAAGTGGAGCGTAGCGTGTTGAAGTTTTTGCTAATGGGAGGGCTGAAAGGCTTCACCCCAGCAGCTCACAGCAGCCACCCTTCACTCACCTCCCAGGCTCTGCAAATGCAGCAGTCTGCCTTAGAGAAAGAAGGACACATCTGCTCCCGCGTGTGCAAACACTGCACCTGTTCCATCACATAACAGAGGATTCGGCCTGTGAATGGGGGATCGCTTTACGGGCAAGGCTCGGTTTTAGCCGGCTATTTTTTCAAGAGAAATTGCAAATTTTTGTGCTTGACTGGACCAATGTGTGGAAAAATGACTTTTTTAATGAATCAATGAAGATATAGGGCTTTTTTGTCACCAGATCAGCCCACAAAATATCAAGAAGGGGGATTATAATTGGTAAATGGTAAATGGCCCCAGAAAGCACTTTCCAGCATATCAATGATATTTCAGCCAAATATCTTGACTGTATTTGCCCTCAAATTGGGTGATTCACAATCATCCACCCGTGAAAGAATGTATATAGTTCAGCTTTTGAGTTTTCGGAGTAATCTGTTTTACGTAGTGTTATGTAACCAAATGTAGGGTAATTGAATCACTTTGATGAGTTTTAGAGCTCCCTAAATTAAACTTTAATTTGCTTATGTTCTGAGTCTAGAATACAATTTATGAAGTAGTATCCTCAGGATAATGGGAGAACTGTGTGAAAGAAACAGTATCCTGCAGTGACATGTTGGCTAAGGATCTGAATGTATAGAGTAAGGTATTTAGCATATGAATTACTTTGGCTTGCAAATCCACCTATGTAACATGTAAAGTTAATTAAGCCTTCCTAGATAAGGACATCTTCAAATTTGAATAATTTAACATGATTTGAATTAAGCAAAAAGTTCTGATTCAACAGGCGGTAAAGGTTTTTCAGTAATAAAGCAACCAATGAAACCACAGCTCCTGCTCTGGCACTTCATTTATAAAATGCTAACTAGAGTATTCTTCACAGCAGTCTAACATCATTCTGCCTGGGAGTAACAACAGCTCACAGATAATCAAACTGTGGCACAGTAGCCTAACCAATGATATATTACACAGTGTATGAGCTGTGCTTGATAATGTGTGGTTGTTCAGGGATTCCCCAGCTCACTTCCTGGTTCCTGGAAATGGGCAGCTTAAAGGAAAAGGCGACTGTCACGCAGTCATGTTACACCTTAGCTGTATGCAGTGTACTTCCTCTTTTGGGATAGTCACTGATAAATGTTTTGTTGTGGTGCACATAACTGCATTTTCATGGTGTTGTTTTTAACACAACATAAGTGTGTGACTTGTAACGCTGTGTCTTTGCAACTCTTTGAAATGAAATAAATATTTAAAATAACAGTAAAACATTAACTGTACATCTGCATGCGTGTTTTTATGTTCTCCATATTTTATTTCATAGTAGCTGTCTACAATAGCCTACAATGTAAGGAATTTAAATATACATAGATAACATATAAAAATAAACAAATAAACAATATCAATCTGGCAGACATTTTGGCACACAACCTTATCAAATATCTAAAATTATTGCACTCAGACTTAAACTAAAAAAGAAAAGCTTGAAGCGTAAAATTTTAATAGAAGACAAAAACAACAAAAGTTTCAGTGTTTGAAGCATATTTGAGACATCTTTTGGTGTGCAGAGCCTTCTTTATTTTTTGGGCGTACAACCTTGGCCAGACTTGTTCATTAAAGCACAAAGCATTCTTTCAGCAGGAAAGGAATACTCTGACATGCTTTCAAAGAAGCCTAGAGCGACAGTCTAAGAAATGAAATCTGATAATCACTTAGGTGAAAATGAACAGTGTCATGGAAAACCTATGCCCCCCTCCCCCCACAAAAAAGTTGCAGCCACCAAAACAATAAAAGAACAATGCAGTCATGTGACTTGATTCGTCAGTTACACAGAACAGTGTTATTGTCTGTGTTGAGCTTCCTGTTGACTTTTTCTCCTTTGCATTGTATCAGTGTGGATCCTGGAAGCTTTCCATGAATGCGGCAGTTTCTTTGCGTGCACTGGACAGACATCTGTGCACCTAATTCAGCAGAGATCCCTGGGACAGTTGTGCTGTTTTTCAAGGTGTAAAAATGAAAAGTGATACTGCTCTTCCACATTACCTCACATAGTATCTTTTTCAGTTTAACTTCCAGCATGGTAATGTTTACATATTGTAAATTGAGTGTATTGAGCTCACAGAGACATGGCTGGCTACCATAATGCGATAAACATGACACCCAAATGAGTAACATGCAAACTAACTTTCAGGCACGCGCACACACTCACACACACATGCACGCACCCACACACACACATACACACACGCATGCACAAATACACACACGCGTACACATACGTACGCACTTACACGCACACACATACACACGCACACACATACTCACATTTTCAGCTTTTATTTTGATATTATTATTGTTATTATTGTTGTTGTTATGTATATTTTTTTACTATTAGTTTGCCATCACTTTTATGTAGTTATATTATTTTCTGTATGTGAAGTTTATATTCTTTATAACATTGTGAAATTTTAACATTATTTAGGTGGAGGCTTCAAATAAGCCCACTGGGTTTTCTGCCTCTCCCTGCACTGTATATTATTTGCTATCTTTGTCATTTATGTGTATTTTTTAAATTGTGCAAAAATAATAAAACTAAAACTAATACATTGCACACTGCCGCCCAGCTCCGATTAAAGGGAATACATGATTATTACCCATTGTAATATAACCTAATGGTCATGGAGATATTGAAATGGGGCTAATACTTATTTTTAAGTAAACATCCAGCTGTTTTACTGTTTACATAATTGGATTGAACATATAACAGAGGTGTTATTGCAGATATTAAATAGCATTGGTTACAAGATACTGAATGAAATTTACACTAATTCTGATTATAATTTTAATTTTTTAAGGTGCCTGTGATCGAGCGGCTAAATGCTTGTTAGCCTAACTAAACAACCTGTGCATGAATAATGGATGAACTGATCCTGCAATGGTGAATACCAATATTCTAGGCTGTAAATTGTTTTGACATAAAGGATTTTGCATTCTTAAAAATGTGACACATTATCCTTGTGATATTCTGTGGTACTATTTTTCAAAAGACGGTTTCCTGCATTTATTCCCTGAAAGCAGAAACAGAGTATACCTAGCAAGCTATATGGAAATAAGAGACTAGTTACATTACATTACATTACAGGCATTTAGCAGATGCTCTTATCCAGAGCGACTTGCGCAACTTTTTACATAGCAGTTCACTGTAACACTAAATTGAGTGTGGATGAAAGGTTCACTTATATGTACAACATCAAACAACATGGCTCTCTAACTGAACTCCTATTCCTAATCACTTTGTTCTCTTTGAAGAAAGTGTGGAGCTCATCACTCTCTGATTCCCATGATATAGCCTATTCTATTCCTAGTGGACAATATGCACAAACCTACACTGTTGCATGTTTATATTGCTCTGCCAGGACTCTTAAACAGTTTCTTCTGAATTAGTACTTTCCCCTTATAAGGCTGTTCCACTGTTGTTTAGCACAGGAAACGTAGTCCAAACAAGGCATTCAATTTCCTTCTGAATTCAAACGATGAACCTAAAACTACGCAGTTATTTATAATCAATGACACAATCACCTAAATCTTCCTGTTTATGAATATGTCAATTGTAGGAAAAACATACTGACAAAACCAATTTTTTCCCCGAATACATTTGAATTTACAACTAGCTTCAAAACTTCAAACATTAGCAAATCCATCCTACTCAAAAGGTGAACTCAGAAACACTGCCAAATGCTGATGACACACAGTATATATGTGTGCATGAAGAGGATGATATCTTTCAAATGGTGTAAGGGTACAGGTTTAGCTTTCTGAACTGGGCAATTATTTTGCCAAACTTCGCGGAAACACATAAAAAAGATGGTGACATCAAGTCTATTTAAAGAGTCAGTGGGTTTTGTTGACACTAGTGGGAAAGACGGCAAATTAGTCCTTTCGTTTCCCCACAGCGTCGGATCCTGAATCTTTCTGGCAACCTCCCTTTTCCTGTCTGATGGGGAGGGGATGGGGGGGGGGGGGGTCTGCAAGGAGGGATAATACATGCCTTGTTCCTCCCAGGTA